>NW_024081132.1:312038-504165 GCF_003009895.1 Hyaena hyaena
AGGAGGAACTTAATGGAGGACCATGGGGGAGAAGAAGGGAAAAAATAGTGGGGGAGAGGGAGAGAGACAAACCATGAGAGACTCTTGAATGCCAAGCTTCCTACACCAAGTTTAGGATTATATCCAAGGCAGTAAGGGATAGCAGCCTGGTCTTAAAACCCTGGGCCTGGATTCAAGTCCCAGCCCACTAGGTCCTCACAGGGGGAACCTAGGCAAGTCACTGCACTCCTAAGCTCCAAAATGGAGATGATGATGATGACGTCAATCCCTCACCTAGTCATACACTTTCCAGAATGCATTTGTAGATCTTCTCTTGATCAGGATCATGTCCCTTCCAAGTATACCCTGTGCCATCCACGGTACAGAAGTCACTGAGTCTCTGGGCAGTCTCATCTGCACAGTGTGCTTATAAGTGGCAAAGCCAAGACTAATCCCATGTCTTCTGACTTGCCCTGCCTAGCTCAGATTACTGTGAGGATCAAAGATTTTATACACAGAGTTATTCTGTAGCACTTCTATTTTCCAGAAAGAAGCATCAGCTAGAAGGAAGCACTGTGGGTCTGAACAGGAAAAACTCCTCCTAGACTAGGTGGTCTTTCAGGACTGGTCTCTGATAATTGACAAACTGCTGACAAATAAAAGGTAGATGAGTAAAAAGGCAGACCAGAGTGCTGCACTATGACAAGAAGCAGCTTGGTCCCTTCTGCCCTGAAGAGTCAGCTCAGGAAACAGGAGAGAATAAGAAAGAAAAGAAACACTACAGAGCAGAAGAAACTCCAGATGCGCCAGGGTCCTGAGCTTCATAGGGTTTATCACACACACATACCCTACCTCAACCTCCTAAATCCTTTATTCTTACAAGAACAGCCCATCAAGGTATCAGAAGTTGGCACACATGCCCAACAATGACTTTTATTAAGGACAAAAGCCCAACTGGGAAAGAACTTATAACTAGCAAGCATGGCATCCCCAAAATAAGCCTTTCTTCTCTGTCCCCTCCCAAAAGTCCCTCAGATACTGAGCTAAGAAACTACAGTTCCCAGGGCAGTCAAGCTTCCCAAAGTTGACAAATGGGGGCCAAGGCCACATCTCCACTAAAGTCCCATGGGTGTGCAAAGGAGCCTTAATTCTTCCCAACAGGTACAAATAATGATAGCCTCAGGGTAGTTAAGCACCCTGAAAACCTGGAATTTTTTTTTTTTTTTTTTAAAGTTTATCTTGAGAGAGGCCTTGAAAGCATGAGCAGGGGGAGGAGCAGAGAGAGGGGGAGAGAGAGTCTCAAGCAGGCTCCACACCATCCATCAGTGCAGAGCCCAATGCAGGGCTCAAACCCACACACCAGGAAATCATGACCTGAGCGGAAACCAAGAGTTGGACACTTAACTGATTGAGCCACCCAGATGCCCCTGGAAAATTCTTTATACTGGGAAAGCCAATACCCTCATTCCTTTCTAAGAAGTAGCATCATTACCACCATTCATGCATAGTGGTGGAAAAGGCTAGTAAGTAACTACTGCCATATTTCCCTTTCCCAGAGAGTAAATACAGACTTGTATAAGTTGTATGGACTGTCCACATTGGACTTTCCCACCTCTATGCTTCTGTTCATGCGCATTCCCACAGCCTAAAATAAAAAACAGAGTCCTATTACCAAAGTCTTAGGATACACCAGGCACTGGGTAAGAGCTTTCCCTCATTCACCTCATTTAATCCTCACAATAACCCATGAAACAAATATTATTAGCTCATTTTACTGATGTGGAAACAGAGACTCGGGTGGTTAAGTAACTTGTCCAAGGTCATTTTACTGTAAGTAGAAGAGCCAGAATTTGGGGAAAAAAAAAAAAAAAGTCTGACTCTTGGGACACCTGGGTGGCTTAATCAGTTAAGTGTCCCACTTTGGCTTAGGTCATGATCTCACAGTTCATAGGTTGGAGCCCCACATCAGGCTCTGTGCTGACACCTCAGAATCTAGAGCCCACTTCAGATTCTGTGTCTCCTTCCCTCTCTCTGCCCCTTCGCTGCTTGCACGCCATCTCTTTCTCTCTCTAAAAATAAACATTAAAAAAAAAAAGTCTCTCTGACTCCAGAACCTGTTCCCTTAAACATGATGTCTCTCTCCACCCATCCAAATCCCTCTCATCCTTCAAAGTCCTTCTTTAGTCTAAGAATACTGTCTGGAAGCAACCAAACAGCCCCCAGTACCTCAGCCTCCTCAAGCTCCAAGCACTGCTCAATCCCTTGTGGCAGGTTGGTATCAAAGGCTGTCCCTCTCACTTGCATCCTCTAAGACAACAAGCTCTGTCCTTAATATTCCTTGGTGACTGGCACAGCCCTTAGATGGCAGTTCTTAGATTTCAACACTTTCTCCTACCACCAGACTGCTGAGAGTCAAGTACCTCATCACAGATGACCAGTCCAACACTCCCTTTCTGGAGGATTCCAACATGAAGGCGGAATGTCTCATAGGAAATGATGAGGATGGGAGAAGGCACTCGGGCTCCACGCTGGTTCATGAATCCTTCTACAACAGAAAATGGGTCAAGGGAACAAATCTGAGAATACCTTAAAGAAAAAAAGTTTGATGGTTCTTTCATTTAGCTTGAAACTATTTCAACTATTTTCCATGGGAATTATCTTCCACCCCTCCCCCAGTGCCCTCAACCTGCTGGCCATCAGTGAGCGTACGCACAAGAAGGGAACAAGTTGTATGCAAGAGTTGAGGCTCCATACCCAATTTTTGGTCTATCTCGTCCTTAGAGCCTCCATCAATGGCCAGAGGTTGGATCCTTCCTCCAAGCCATTTCCCAACTTCATTGTACCAGTTCTTCACTAGGCTGGAGGGTGAAACCACCACTGCCTTGTCAATTTCTGGTTTGCACTCCGGACTCTGGCGCAAAAGTGTCCACATCAAAGTGATGCACTGCAGCGTCTTGCCCAAGCCCATCTCATCAGCCATGATGCAGCCGTGGCTGCCAGGGATGCGCCGACTGGTGACACACTCCCACAGGAACTTTACTCCCTGGGGAATAACAGCACTCAGGCCACTTTGATCCACACTGCTGCAGCCCCAGGGAAGACAGCCTCCCAGCCCATACCTCTTTACCCTGACTCCCCTTACCTCCCTCTGATGAGGCCGTAAGACCTTACTGAGAATGGGATCAACAACCACATGGACAGGGAGTTTTTCCCTGAGAAAACATAGCAAAGAAAAACATGGTGCTCAGACATGTGCAAGGCCACACCCTCAGGAAGTTGTGTCCTGCTGATCCAGAGGCAGCTAAGACAAGACCTTCTTGGCCTGATAATCAAATCATAGCAAATTTTTGCTCTAGGAGTTAGAAGGAGAGAAGTTTTCCTGTGCCATCAATCCCTTCTCTCCCCTCAGCAAGCTTTGCAAGAAGGATGAAGAACCCCCACGAACTGGACATGCCCACAAGCTTTTCCCCACACACTCTCCTTCCCCACCTACCCACTCTCTGGATGAGTCAGTGGTCACGACAGCACTCTGAAAGCATGCTAATCCCAAAGGGGAAAAAAAGAATCACACCAAAATGCCCTCTGCCCTCCCAGGTATGTGCACTTACCAGAAAACCAAACCTATTCAAGAAATACCAATGTACATACTTGTCAAGCTTCAGCTGGTCATGGGCACTAAGCAGGGGAGGCTCGAACAGAACCAAGGCACCTTCTTCCAAGGGGTCATGGAGGGCTCGGCGGACCCCAGCCCTTTTGAGGCCCAATGCCCGAGAGCCCAGAGGACCTAGAAACCAACAATCTGTCACCTGGGCCTCTATACTGAGATCAGCAGGCCCAGCTTAACTGCTTATCTTTCACATGACCTTTAAGCTTGCATATGACCTTCTCTCTCCCAGACCTCTCCAAACCCAGCTGGGCACCTCTACCTGACCATTATCCCAGTTTGCTTCAGATCAGTTTTTCCCATTTTGTTTCTCCCATTTAACTATAAACTTCCAGAGGGCTGGGTCTTGTTCATCTCAAGTCAATCCTAGAAAGATATGGAACCCAAAGGGCCTTTCAAGACGAAGAGCTCTTAAAAGGTGGCCTCTTCCCTCTCTAGCCCGTTTCAGCACAATATACTCTACAAAGGACAGGGAAAACTTTGTAGAACCCAGGTCTGAGAGAGAGCCATCCTTAGACATAAGATGCTACTAAACTCACTCAGACTGAATGAAGACTGGGCCCATCAACCACCAGGGCCCACCAGGAGCTTCCAGAGCACTGGAACATCCCCACCAAGAAGATGAGGGGCAGTCAGGTGTGGCAGCCCTTGCTGAAGCTATCAAATACAGCTTTCATGCAAGCCTCTGGAAAGCCAACCCATACACAGTCACCACTGGGCTGGCACCTTCAAATCCAAGGTAAGCATGTATTATAGAAGCAGAGGTTTTCACCTATTCAGATACATTTGCATGTGATTGATTCAAAAGATAGGCAAGTCTCCATTCTTACCTTGATAATTTGGAATGGGGATTTTAAAAGGCTTTGACAAAATGCTTCGAATAAAGGCTTCCTAAAAAGAAAGAAACAGAGATTCAGGACTGATTGGAGAGGTTATGGGATATTTCTACTAATGCAGTCTAAAATTTAAAGATAAATACATTCAGAGCATTATATTTTGATTGCATCTCACTCAGATGCATTTAGAACATAAGGAGGTGCACTTGGGTGGCTCAGTTGGTTACGTGTTTTTTTTTTTTTTTTTTTTTTTTTAAAACATTTACTTATTTTTGAAACNTTTTTTTTTTTTTTTTTTTTTTTTTTTAAAACATTTACTTATTTTTGAAACAGGGCTTGAGTAGGGGAGGGGCAAAGAGAGAGGGAGACACAAAATCTAAACAGGCTCCAGGCTCTGAGCTGTCAGCACAGAGCCTGATGTGGGGCTCGAACTCAAGGACGAGATCACAACCTAAGTTAAAGTCAGAAGCTTAACCAAATGAGCCACCCAGGCACCCCAAAGCATCTGACTCAATTTCAGCTCAGGTCATGATCTCATGGTCCATAAGACTGAGCCCCACCCCCGGTCAGCACAGAGCCTGCTTGGGATTCTCTGTCTGCCTCTACCCAGATTATATGCATGTACTCTCTCTCAAAATAAATACTTAAAAAAAAAAACAAAAAACATAAGGACATGTGCTCCTTATTATTAGGTTTTACCCAACAGCTTTCATCTTTGAGGTTTTACATAAGATTCCACAAATTCTCAGGGAGAGGAAAGTGCCACTGGCAAGTACCCAGCCTCAGTCAGCCACAAGGCTTAGACCCATGCTTTCATGAAAGGCCATGTCAGTGAGGACAACTAAATATTTTCTAGGGTGCAGCACTTTAAGAAAGCACTGGAGGGACACCTGGGTGGCTCAGTTGGTTAAGCATCCAACTCTTGGTTCAGGCTGAAGTAATGATCTCACAGTTCATGAGTTCAAGCCCCATATCAGGCTTGGTCAGGAGAGAGGCAGGGGAGTCCATAGCACCAGCTCCTGAGTGAACTCTGACAACTCCCATTAAAGTTCTGGTCGGTCGGTCGGTCGGTCGGTTGGTCTGTCTGTCTGTCTGTCTATCTATCTATCTATATCCTTGAGCCCTCTGGGGGAATTACAATGGCCTGTGAACCTCAACAAAACAAGAGCTAAAACCCAAGTTAGCAAGGAGAAAATAAGAACAGAACCCCTATTTGTAATGGGAACACATTAGTGGAAAAAGATGTAATGAAAAATATTCCCCTCAAGCAAAAAGGTAGTTTAATAGGGAAAAAAGCAAACCGGTCTTGCCCTGAAAATTTTTACCTTTTTATTCTGACCCATTGCTATACAGACCATAAACTTCTAGAAACTCAGTGTACTTTAAGTAGGAAAAACGTAATGAATACATTTGACAATCTACTGGAAGGTAGAAAAAGAATGTGGAGAACTGAACTTCATCACATTAAATAATATGACAAGGGAAGGTTGGAGGAAGGCCAAAATTCTTTATTTGTATACTTCTTTGCAGATGAATAAAATCTTTCATTGAACATTTTTAATTACACTTATTATAATTATGAATAACAATGATGAGAAACATACACGAACTATGCTAACAAAAAGCTACTCTTCAGTCAAAAGACAGAATTTGGCTTCAATTCTAAAACTAATTTTTAAAAAAAAGTTTTAGCACTTATTCATTTTTGAGAGACAGAGCATGAGTGGGGAAGGGGCAGAGAGAGAGGGGGACACAGAATCTGAAGCAGGCTCCAGGCTCCGAGCTGTCAGCACAGAGCCCGATGCAGGGCTCGAACCCAAGAACCACAAGATCATGACCTGAGCAGAAGTCAGATGCTTAACCAACTGAGCCACCCCAGGTGCCCGTAAGATTTTTTTTCCCAGGGGAAAGCAGGAACGCAGTCCCCCACTACCACAGATTATGCAGTCGAGTTTTCTCACATTTGGGGAAATTGCAGGGGTCAGCACATCCGGAGTGCAATGGATGAGCCTCACCCTGGGAAAACCACCTTCATGATCATGGTATCTCCCCTGCCACGTAAATATGCCCCTAAGATTTTTTTTAAAGTAGGGCACCTGGGTGGCTCAGTCGTTAAGCATCTGACTTTGTCTCCGGTCACGGTCTCATGGTTCGTGACTTTGAGTGAGCACAAGCCCTGCTTCTCTCTAAAAAAAAAAAAAAAAATTTTAAAGTAATCTCTACACCCAATGTCCCACAGGGCATGAACCTACAACCCAAAGATCAAGATTCTTACACTCCACTGACTGAGCCAGCCAAGCACCCCCAAAAAACTGAAATCTTCTTTTCAAGATGGTCAATACAGAAGGCTAGATTTGAGGCTCAGAGTAGCCAAAAGCTTATGCCCAGATTTAAAAAGCAAGACTTTCAATAAAACCCAGTAACCGCATGGTCTGCAGGAAGAGCTGCAAGTTTGTACAACTAGCATGGGAGTGGGCATCCCTGGCCAAAAACAGTCACAGCCTGTAAGAATTGCAATGGCCTGACAGAAGCAGAAGAGAGAGCATGCTCTCACTTTATTTAGTTACTAAAAATTCATACCATCCCTTCCTTCTGATAGAAGAGGAAGAGCATCCCTCCTCCCCACCCTCTTCCAGAGAAATTCACTCAGTCAGTTCTGTTTGATCATTCCCAATTCTCAGCCTCTCTACTAGCTCTTTCCCACCAGCATTCAAAACATGCTTAACTCTCTGCTATCTTAAAAACAAAAACTCCTTTGACCTCTTATCTCCTCCCCTTCAAACTGATAAAAAGAATTGTCTATCTCCCTTTTCTAATCTTCCACTTCTCCTACCTTCTGCCCTTTCTACTCCTCTGAAATGACTGGCCAAGATCACCAATGGCCTACATGACCTTAATTTCCATGGACATGTTTCCATCCTTATCTTGCTAGACAAAGCTGGCCACTCTTTGCATATATTCTCTGCCTCTGACTTCAACGACACCACTCTCCTACTATTCTGCCTTTCTAGGACCTCATGTTCAGTCCCCTAATGAGCTCTTCCTCTGCTTAACCCCCTTAAAAGTCAGTGTTCCTCAGGGCTTGCACCTCAGCTCTTCTGACTGCACACTCACCCTGACACTCCAAGGATCCCAAATCTATTTCCAGTCCCTACCTTCCTCCTAGGCTCCACACCTACCTATACTTGCAACAAATCCCCAAACCTAGATATCCCATCATACTTCAAACTCATCACATCCAAGACCATCACATCTAAGTGCTCAAGAGGTGCACTATAGGGTTTTTCTGGGCCTGAGGCACTTTCGCCTTTTGGAATACTATCTAGAACACTGCCCACTCTCTTCACCTGGCTGACTCCTCATATCCTTGAGGACTCAACCTAATAGGCATACCCCTCAGATTTAAGTCTTCACCAACCTCCAGGTGGTTAGATCCCTGTTGTATACTCCCACTACACCTGCACTTAAGTCATATACTTACATAGGACAACTTGAACGAAACCCGAATGAAAAGAGTCCCAGAGGAAGGGAAGGAAAAATAAGATAAAAACAGAGAGGGAGGCAAACCATAAGAGATGCTTAAAATTAGAGAACTGAGGGTTGCTGGCAGGGTGCTGGACTAAATGGGTGATGCGCATTAAAGAGGGCACTTGTTAGGATGAGCACTGGGTGATGTGTGTAGGTGATGAGTCACTAAATTCTACTCCTGAAACCAATACTACCCTATGTTTACGAACTTGAATCTAAATTTAAAAAAATATTTAAACATTTTTTTTTTTTATTAAAAGAAAAACAGTCCCAGAGAACTAAATACCATTTTTAAAAGCTCAGTAAACCATTAAACAATATATTACTGGGGCACCTGGGTGGCTCAGTCAGTTGAGCATCCAACTTTGGCTCAGGTCATGATCTCACGGTTCATGGGTCTGAGCCCCATGTCGGGCTCTGTGCTGACAGCCAGCTCAGAGCCTGGTGCAGTCTCCCTCTCTCTCTGACCCTCCCCTGCTCATGCTGTCTCTCTCTCTCTCTCTTTCAGAAGTAAATAAAACATAAAAAATTTTTTTTAAAACCCCAATATATTACTTACTGAATTGTATACATATAATTCAATTATCACAAAACAAGGGATGACAAAGATAACTCGGGATAGTGGTTACCTCTCGGGATAGGAAAAGGGATTATGACTTTGATGGTATTTTAGTGAAGGATGGTGAGTTCACAGGTGTTTTATATCTCACACATTATATATGTATTCCTTTGTATTTATCAAGTGTTATACAAAAATGTTTTAAAATGTTTGCTGAATGCAGAAATAACTAATGTCCATTACATACTCCCATTTTTCCTTCAAAATGTCCCTGTAAAGGAAAAACACACTCCTGTATGTCTCCCCTACTCTACCACAGTACTTCACTTGACACCAGATGTGTGTTTTCTATACACAATTATTCAGCACCACCTGGGTGTCCTACATTTAACTCATTTCTGACACTACCTAAGGTTAGGGGCTCAGTCTCACAAGACTGCTTCCACCCACCACTTCAGACACCAATCTGAAATCCAGGTTGCTCCCTATGCTTCTGACCAACAAGTTCTAAATCAGAGGGTCCCAACCCCCTCCTGGGGTTTAATTAATTTTCTAGAGTGGCTCACAGAATTCAGGAACTAGGTTTACCCATTAGATTACCAATGTATCACAAAGGCTATTAAAGGATATGAATAGGGGTCCTGGGTGGCTCAGTCGGTTAAGGGTCCGACTTCCACTGAGGTCACAATCTCCCAGTCCATGAGTTTGAGTCCTGAGACAGGCTATGTGCTGACACCTCAGAGCCTGGTGACTGCTTTGGATTCTGTGTCTCCTTCTCCCTCTGCCTGCCACCCCCCACTCCCACCCTGCCGTGTGTATGCGTGCACGTGCTTTCTCTCTCAAAAATAAGTAAACATTAAAAAAAAATTAATAAAACAAAGGATATGAACAGCCAGAAGAGACACATAGAGCAAGGTCTGGAAGGGTTCTGCACACAGGAGCTTCTGTCTCTCTGGAGTTTTGGGTGTGCCACTGTTTGGCACATGGATTAATTCCTGTTCACCTATTCATAAGCTCTCCAAACCCTGACCGTTTGGGGTTTTATGGAGGCTTCATTACGCAGACTTGATTGATTAAACATGGGCCACTGGTGGGTTGGTTCCCCTAGCAACCAGTCATCAAGGTTAGGCACTTTACATATAAAATCTCATTAACATACACTCAGGTATGGCTCAAAGGGTTTATGAATAATAAAAGACACCATGCATCCTTATCACTTAAGAAATTCCTAAGGTTTTTGAAGATCAGGGCCAGAGCTCAATACAACAGTCCTCAGAAAGTTTGGTAGAAAAAGCTTTGGTGAAACTAAGCAGATCTGAATACTCTATAAATGTAATTTGGGGCAAACTACTTAATCCCTCTGAGTCTCAGCTTCCTCATCTTAAAAAATGAGTTACATGAGATAATGTCCAGAACTGTCCATAGTAAAGATTGTTTGATTTTACTAGAGGAAACACGTGAAACCTGTTAGGCTGAGTGATAGACTGAGCTGGCATGAGAATCCTGGTTCCAATACCCTGCCATGGCCTTCCTATACACTCATGTCCTCAGGAAGCTGAGCCACCTGAAATCTGGTACTCAAATAGCTATAAACAAGGGGACGATTCCAAGTCAGGCACACATCTCAGAAGGCAAGAGGCCAGGCCTCTTCCAGGCCCTCGAGGGGGTGGGCAGACCTAAAGCCTACACCAAATCTGTCTACTGGCTATTCTGTAGAGCACTGAAGGCATCTTCAGGAGTGGAAGCCTCCCTAGACAAAGCAAAAAAGGCGCCTCCATAGGGCACACACATTTACCAGCAAGTTGCGATTCTCACTTACATGTTGACTACTGTCCAGACAAGGTGGTCGATTCGTTAGTTGAGTCAAAGGTTTCCGAAAAGGTGACAGGAAACACTCTTTGCTTTGAGTCCCACTGCTGGATTTCTGTTTCTTGGGAGTCTAGAAGAGTATTGGGGAAGGTGAAGTCTGTAAGACCATAGAGTTTACCAAAATGGCAACTAACATTTAAAACGTTTATTAAATACCAGGTACTGGGCTAAACTCTTTACATGTATCATCATGTATCATCTTCACAGTAATCCTATGATATTTATTATTATACTCATTTAGGAGGTGAGAAAACCGGAGGTTAATGAGGTTACAGAACTTGTCCAATCTGAAGAGGGGTACTGGACAAGGTGAATGAAGTGAGCCAGTCAGCCCACACCACCCACTGAGGACACTAGCACCAAAAGCATTTTTAGGAGCAACCAGCAGCAAAGAGCACCATTTATGACCCAGCTGCACAAAGCGCTGCCCCAAGTTCAAGTCTGAGACCCATGTGAGTAGCAAGTGGCAGCCTTGTCCCTCACAGGTTGAGGAGCCTCTTGCACACCAGCAATGGTGCAACTACAGAGCAAGACTCCATGGAACCATCAGGAAAGCCTGTAGCAGCTTGCCAAGGTACTTTGAAGCCTCAATAATCCTACAAAAAACACCTGAAACCGGTCCCTTCTCTTACATACAGCCCCTGCCTAAAATTGCCTTCTAGACCTTCCTTAGCTAATCCCTTCCTCCAAAGTTCCAGTGGCTAAGCCCTTCTTGAGCCCCCCTCTACCTCTGAAGTACATGCTACGTTATCCTATTGGTTTTTATTTATATAGGTCCTTGCCCACAGCCAGCCCCAGAAAGCCTAAAAAGCAGGCAACAGAGCACAGGACCCAGACCAAAGTCAAACATACTATATTTGAGTATTAGGAGGGACTAGATACCACTCCTCTGATGTGAGCTCAGAACCCTAAGGTAGGCCCTATATACTCTACTGTTGTGTGACTGGGCAGGGAACAAAGAGCAGGCAGGGGCGCCTGGATGGCTCAGTCAGTTAAGTGTCCGACTTTGGCTCAGGTCATGATCTAACGGCTTGTAGGTTTGAGCCCCATGTCGGGCTCTGTGCTGACAGCCAGCTCAGAGCCTGGAGCCTGTTTCAGATTCTGTATCTCCTTCTCTCTCTGACCCTCCCCTGCTCATGCTGTCTCTCTCTCTCTCTCAGAAATAAATAACACATTTTTAAAAAATTTAAAAGAAAAGAAAAGAAAAAAAAAGAGCAGGCAGCTAGTTGCTATTGGGGAGCCATTTTTTTCCCCCAAGGAAGCCAAAAGGCCCAACCCAATCTGTTCTTTGGCTTTGGAATATCCTTTTCTACCAAGAAAACTGAAGCTATATTAGCTTTTAGTAAGCACCTTGAGGACAAAGATTTTATCTTGTTCAATGCCTGATGATGATGCATAGTAAGCACTCATTAAAAGTTTACTGAAGAGGTTTCTGGAAGTGACCAGGTTCATTCTATGTAACACCAGAAACCAAGTCCAGGATTCCTTTCTGTCCAAAGAGCCCTGCATCCCACCTGTCCTATACCCCTGGGGGTAGAGTACTCACCACTGTCCTAGGCTGCCAGTCTTCATCATCACCAGGTTTGCCTTCCGGTTTTCTCTTGGCCAGCTGGCTTGGAGCTAAGCTCTTCCTCTGTAAGGGGAGAATACAAACTGAGCACCTCCAGAGATGCTGTAGCCTGAGCCCATTAGACCCAGACACAAGGCTCCCCAGTCTCCCTTATGCCCATACTTACCATCCTGGGCTCAGGATCATAAAATGTCAAGTACCCATCAGCCAAAGATCAAAGGTACCCAGCAGCTGAGAATGCAGAACCAGGGCGGATTAAAGCGGGCTGCTGTATTATTGAAAGCATGGGCTAATTAAAGAGGGCCCGTGAATGGAGGGAATCCAGCCAGGGGCTGGAGTTTGAGCCCAGACTGCGAGAGTGTCGGTCGCCAGTTAGCCAAGGCGGGAGAACAGACCAAAGAGGAAGTATCCAAGCAAAGGTGAGTAAAGGTCTGGGATAGAGGGAGGAGGCAGATGGAGTGCCAGATTCGGCAGAGTAGAGTTGGGATAATGGTCCAGGTGGACGTGATGGCAGGGGAGTAGTTGAGGGGGAAAAAGTAATCACAGGCCAGGGGAGAGGGGCTGGGGTGAAAAGCAGAGGCCTGGGGAGGGCGAGGCGCTCGAGTCCGGAGGGGGTTTTCCCAGGTTTGGAGCGCGGAAGCCAGGCCTGGACTGGGGGAGGTCGAGCAGGGGTCCAAGCAGAACAAGTAAAACACCGAGGCTTGGGAGGGGAATCCCAGAAAGAGCTGGAAAGAGCCACAGAAGTAAATCCGGGCCCAGATACTCCCGCTTAACCTTCCTCTTCCTAAAGCGCGCGTTAACAGCCACCAGGACTCTACGGACCCGCCAGGCCCAGTGAATCGAACCTCCCGCGGTGCTGCTGCCGCATCACCCATTGGCTACGTTCGAGGAGTTCGGCGCTCGCGGCCCCAGGAAGGGGGCGGGCCTAGTGCTGCGGTCACCCCTCCGGAGAGTACACTAAACGGACCTGCTAGGAGGTGGGACTTAGGTTGGTGGGCGGGGCCAACAGTGCGGAGCGTATTTGGGCGTGGTGGGCGGAGCAAGCGGGGCCCGTAGGCAACTGAAGTGACGTTTGCAGCTGACTGGGCTGCGGAGGAGTTGTCCCCTTTCTCCAAAAGGCTGGGGATTCTGAAAGACTGCTCCTGTCTGCACTTTCCCTGTGCGGGACTTGGGAGTTGTGGTCCAGGGTCGGAGTCAGATCTCTCCCACTGTCTGGGTAGGGATAGTCATTCGGCCAGGAATACCTACCACCTGTTCTGCTCCCACAGTGATAAAAGCCCTCGGGGGAAGTAATTTGTTTGGTCCGGGGTTTCTTGAAGGATGCTATCTTTCTTTGCTAGGCAAAATCATGTCGGTGGAAATTTGATTCTTGGAATCAGGTCTGATCCCAGAGAGTTAATGATTCAATCTCTCAAAACTTCAGTTTCTTCATATCAAGAATGTGCATTCTATTAGCACCTTCCCCACAAGACTATTCTGAGAATTAAGTAAATTAGTGTTTAAAATACTCAACACAGAGGGCCCCTGGCTGGCTCAATTGGTGGAGCGTGGAACTCGATCTCTGGGTTCAGTTCGATACCCACGTTGTGTGTGGAGCCTTGCGTGGCTCAGTCGGTTAATAACGCTTCTTCGGCTCAGGTCATGATCTCAAAGTTCTTAAGTTCGAGCCCTGGGTTGGGCTCCATGCTGACAGCTCAGAATCTGCTTCTGATTCTGTCTCCCTCTCTCTCTGCCCATCTGGCACTCTGTCTCTCTCTCTCTCTCTCTCTCTCTCTCTCTCAAAAATTAATAAGCATGTAAAAAAATCTTTAAAAATAAGATTTAATAAAAAAATTAATAATAAAATTAAAAATTTATTTAAAAATAAATAAAAAACACAGTGCCAGTCATGATCTAGGTGCTCACTAATTATAATAAGGGTATACGTAACATTTACTACAAGCCCTTCCAAGCTTCTTACATATTTAGTGCTCACAACTATAAGGTAAGTTTATTATTGCCCCCATTTTATAGGTAAAGAAAACAGGGGCGCCTGGGTGGCTCAGTCAGTTGAGTGACTTCTGCTCAGGTCATGATCTCACAGTTTGTGGGTTTGAGCCCCACATCAGGCTCTGTGCTGACAGCTCGGAGCCTGCAGCCTGCTTTGGATTCTGTGTCTTCCTCTCCCTATCCCTCCCTTGCTTGCTCTCTCTCTCTCAAAATAAATAAAAATTAAAAAATTTAAAAAAGAAAAAAAAGGAAAACAGGAGCAGAGAAACCAGTAACTTGTCTAAAGTCACATACCTAGTGTGTGGCTCCAGAGTCATTGTTCTTAGTCACCAAGCTAAGGAGGGTCAGAGCCAGGTTTTGTGAGGCCTGAAGCTTTTGTAAGTACTTGTTGAGACCCTCTAAAATTAGGCACACATTAATATTAGGTACACATATTAATATTTACTGAGAATAAAGGAAAAATGCCCAATTATGGAATCTTGGAAATGGGTCCCTTTTTTCTGAAACCTCTTTAGGTAATTTATTAGAAATGCTTCCTGTTGCAATCTGGCTTCTTCCCAGTTAGAACACTGGTTACAAATCTCTAGTAACTTCCAGCACTCCCAGGGTCTATGCAGATGGGCCCTGAAGCTTACCCTTAGCTTTACGGTAAATCGGCCTCTGATGATAGCTGTTACTATTTGGGTGGTAGAGGGTAATAATGTTTTACTTACTGGTTTTTTTAAGTTTGTTTGTTTGTTTATTTTGAGAGAGAGAGAGCACACTCATGCCAGAGGGGCAGAGAGAGAGGGGGAGAAAGAATCCCAAGCAGGCTCTGCACCATAAGTTCAGAGCCTAATCTGGGGTTTGAACCCACGAACTGGGAGATCATGACCCCTGCAGAAGAGTTGGAAACTCAACCAACTGAGCCACCCAGGGGCCCCTTTACTGATTTGTTTTAAATTTATTTATTTTGAGAGAGAGAATCCCAGAATCCCAAGCGGGTTCCACACTGTCAGCACAGAGCTCCATGAGGGCCTCAAACCCACCAACCATGAGATCATGACCTGAACCGAAATCAAGAGTGGGTGACTCAGTTGCATAAGCCACCCAAGCACCCTGCTATTATTTTTTACTTTAGCTATTCTGATAGGAGTGAAGTAAAATCTTGTGATTTTAATTTGCATTTCCCTAATTGCTCATGACATTGAACATCTCTACATGGGCTTATTTCACATCTGTATATCCTCTTCAGTGAACTGTCTCATATCCTTTGCCCATTTTCTAATTGGATTCTTTGTTTTTTACTGTGGAGTTTTGAGCATGTTTTATATATTCTAATCCTTTGTCATGTCTGTGGTTTGCAAGTATTTTCTCCCATTCTGTAGCTTGCTTTTTTATCTTCTTAACAGAGTCTATCACAGAACAAGCATTTTTAACTTTGACAAAGTATAATTTATCAACTGTTCCTTTTATGAATCATGATTTTGGTGTTAAGTCTAAGAACATTTTGTCTAACCCTAGATCCCAAAGATTTTTTCCTATGTTTTTATTAAAAGTTTTATAGTTTTATATTTTACATCCAAATATGTAACCCACTTTGAATTTCCTTTTTCTAACATGTGACATTTAGGTACAAATCCATTGCTTTGCCTATGGATGTTCAATTGCTTCAGTGCCACGTTAAAAAAATGATTAAAGAAGACAACTTAGGTGATACAAACAAACTTTATTTAATACTTCATGAAGTGAACAGTCTCCATTTGGAGAACTGTGAAATGGGACAGAAGGCAGGAAGCTTTTATAGGATAAAGAATAAAGAACAAGGGAAGAGAAAAATAGAAAATAATCTGGCTGGGGCAACATAGTGAAATGTGTTTGGGGTGAGAAGGAACAAGGAAATAAGTATAGAGCCCAGAGTTGGCTTGGTGTTTGGAGTTTGGCTGAGTGGATATACTGTGTTTCAGGTCAAGCAGAGCATTTACAGGGACATGAAAGTTATCTAAGTTTCTGTTTGCTGACACGGCACCCAGGCCAGGATTGACTCCAATTTAGGCCTAGAAATTTACTTCAATAACCATTGGTTGAAAAGTCTGTGTTGGGGTGCCTGGGTAACTCAGTTGGTTAAGTGTCTGACTTCGACTCCAGTCATGATTTAACGGTTTGTGAGCTCCAGCCCTGCATCAAGCTCTATGCTGACAGCTCAGAGCCTGGGGCCTGCTTCAGATTCTGTGTCTCCCTCACTCCCTGCCCCTCCCCTGCTCGCTCTCTTTCTCTCTAAAAAAATAAATAAACATTAAAAAAAAAATCTGTCTTGGGGCACCTGAGTGGCTCAGTCGGTTGAGCGCCTGACTTCAGCTCCCACCAGGGTCTCGTGATTTGTGGGTTTACACCCCATGTTGGGCTCTATGCTGACAGCTCAGAGCCTGGAGCCTGCTTCGAATTCTGTGTCTCCCTCTCTCTCTGCCCTCTCCTGCTCACGCTCTGTGTCTCTCAAAAATAAATAAACATTAAAAAAACATATTTTTAAAGAAAGAAAAGTCTATCCTTCACTGAATTGCTTTTGCACCTTTGCTAAAAATCACTTGTGCATATTTGTGTGGGTATATTCTGGGATCTTTATTCCATTCCATTGATCTATGTGTCTAATCCTCCACTAATACTACACAGTCTTCATTATTGTAGGTATGTAAGTCTTCAAATTGGGTAGACTGATTCCTCCCATTTTATTTTCTTTTTCAAAGTTATATAGGCTACTCTAGTTCTTTTGCCTTTCCATATAAATTTTAAAATAATCGTGTCAATGTTTACCCAAAAAAATCTTGTTATGATTCTGATAGGAATTTCATTAAATCCATGTATCAGTTTGAGGGGAATTGACATCTTTACTGGGTTGAAACCCAGTAAAATATTTGCCCTACCCGTAGTCAACCAGGGCCAGGTACAGACAACCAGAGGCAGCCCTTATGCCCCTGAGCCCACCAGAATTATTCAAAGTACCCAGTCTTTAACTCTTTACCCCATCTTGCCCTACATTTCCATGGAAACACCAGTAAAGACTGTGGCCTATTCCTTCCCTTTGCTCCTGTCTGCCTCTGATTGGCACTGGTGCTTCCCCCAGGATCCTGCATGGTGAGCTGTGCTTCTTGTTCTAGGGGAATGGTGAGTAGCAACATTAAACTTTTCTTTTAGTGGCACTGACTTATCTGTATTATTGGTCACCTTTATAAATTAAGACCTGTTAGTCAGTTTTCAACTTCACTGATTTCTGTTCTTGTCTTACTTCTGCCTTCATTGGGTTATTTTGCTCTTCTTTTTCTAGATGCTTGAGGTAGAAGTTTAAGTTATTGATTTAAGATTTTTCCTCTTCTCTAATGTATCCAGGTACGTCTGGATGCCTCAGTCAGTAAGGCTTGTGACTCTTGATCTAGGGGTCACGAGTTCAGGGCCCACACTGGGCATGGAGCAACTTTTAAAAAAATTAACATATGCCATAAATTTCCCTCTCCATGCTGCTGTAGCTGTGTCCCAAAAATTTTGATGTTTTGTATTTTCATTTTCATTCAGTTCAATATACTTTTTCCTTGAAACTTCCTCTTTTAGGGGCGCCTGGGTGGCTCACTCTTTTAAGCATCCGACTTCTGCTCAGGTCATGATCTCACGATTTGTGGGTTCGAGCCCCACATTGGGCTCTGTGCTGACAGCTAGCTCAGAGCCTGGAGACTGTTTCGGATTCTGTGTCTTCTCTCTCTCTGACCTTCCCCTGCTCACACTATCTCTCTCTCTCTCAGGAATAAATAAAAAACATTTTTTTTTAATGTTTTATTTATTTCTAGGAGAGAGAGAGAGACAGCGTGAGCAGGGGAGGGTCAGAGAGAGAGGGAGTCACAGACTGAAACAGGCTCCAGGCTCTGAGCTGGCAGTCAGCACAGAGCCTGACGCGGGGCTCGAACCCACGAACCGTGAGATCATGACCCAAGCGAAAGTCGGACGCTTAACCGACTAAGCCACCCAGGCGCCCCTGAAAAAACATTTTAAAAAAAAAGAGAAACTTCCTCTTTGATCAATATTATTTAGAAATGTGTTTAGTTCCAAGTATTAATAAATGTTGTTATCTTTCTGTTACTGATTTCTAGTGATTCCACTGTGGCTAGAGAATACACTGTATATGATTTGTTTTTGTGTTGTTATTGAAATTTGTTTTATGGCCCAGGATATGTCTTGGTATATATTCAGTGTATGCCCTAAAGTATGTATATTTCAATGTTGTTTGGTGGAGGTTATGCAATGTCCATTAGATCCTGTGAGTTGACAGTGTTATTATTTTAATATTTTTGCCCACTTTCTGTCTTGTCGTTCTATTAGAGAATGGTGTTAAAGTCTCCAACTACATAGGCATACCTCATTTTATTGAGCTTCACTTTATTGCACGTGGTAGATATTGAGTTTTTTGCCAATTGAAGGTTTCTTGCAATCCTGTGTCAAACAAGTCTATCAGTGCCACTTTTCCAACAGCATTTGCTCACTTTGTGTCTGTCACATTTTTAAAATTCTCTCAACATTTCAGACTGGGTGAGGATTTCAGCTTTTGTCCATTCCTGGAGAGAAAATGTGGAGTCAAAGTCTAGCCAAGTTAGCTTCCTGCTAAAACAAAAAACATTTTTCAAAGGAACATAACAGAATTCAGAATTCCAAAGCATATCATTCTTAATGTCCAGAATCCAACAAAAAGTAGTAGGCAATGAAGAAACAGGAAATGTGACTCATATAAGTCAGTTAATAAAAAACCTCCCCACGGAACACCTGGGTGGCTCAGTCAGTTCAGTGTCCAACTCTGGATTTTAGCTCAGGATCTCATGGTTTATGAGTTCAAGCCCTGCATCAAGCTCCAAGCTGACAGTGCAGAGTCTGCTTGGGATTCTCTCTCCACTTTCTCTGCCCTTCCCCCAGTTGTGAGCATGCATATATGTTCTCTCTCTTCAAATAAATAAACTTAAAAAAATAAATAAAAATAAAAACCTCCCCCCAAAAGACATGGGTGTTAAAATTAGCAGACATGAATTTTAATGCAGCTGTTATTAATAGTTTCAAAGACAAAAAGGAAAATGTATGTACAGTAGATACCACTACATACCTATTAAAATAGCTCAAATTAAGAAGACTGATAATATTAAGCATTGGTGAGGAGGCAAAATAGATGGAACTCACATACATTCCTTTTTGGAATGTAAAATGGTTCAAACACTTTGGGAAAAGGGTTGGCAATGTCTTACAAATTTATACTTGCCACATAACTTATCCATTACACTCCTAGTTATTTATCCAAGAGAGATATTTATTCAAGAAACAAATGTTTAAAAAAAAGTTGACAAAAAGACTTGTACATGAATGTTCACAGAATCTTAATTCAGAGCAAAAACACTGGAAAACTAAAATATTCATCAATAGGTGGATGGATTAACAAATAGTGGTATATTCATAAAATGGAATACTTCTCAGCAGTTAACAAGTAACAAACTCTTGATAAATACAACATGTATGAATCTTAAAAATATGATGCTGAACAAAAAAAACCCAGACAGAAAAGATTACAAATTGTATTATTCTACTTATATGAAATTTTGAAGCAAGAAGAAACTAATCTTGATTGACACAAAGCAGATCTGTGGTTGCTTGGAGCCAGGGCAGGAGAGAGCCTAACTGCAAAGAGGTAGGTGATGCATTTTTGAAATGATAAAAATATTCCATGTATTGATTGTAATACTAATTACATGAGTGTATACATTGCCAAAACTCATCAAACTATATACTTAAAATAGGTTCATATTCTTATATGTAAATAATACCTCAATAAATTTTATTTTAATTATTTAAAAATAAAGTGAAAGCAAAATAAATACAAGTTCAGATCAACAAAAACAGAATCATCATCACCAGACTTGTACTACAAAAATGCTTAGGAAAGTTCTTCAGACTAAAGGAAAATGACAGCAAATAATCTGTAGGAAGGAATGAAGATCACCAGAAATAATAAATAGTTGGGTGTGGAAGGAAGAATAAGGGCCCATCAAAGATATCCTAGGCTTAATCTCCAGAATCTGTGAATATGATAGGTTACCTGGCAAAGGAAAATTAAGGTTGCAGAGGGAATTAAGGTTGCTAATCAGATGACCTTGAGATGGAGAGATTATCTGGATTACCTGGTCCAAAGAAATCACAAGTATCCTTATAAATGGAAGCAGGAGGCAGAAGAGTCAATGTCAAAGAGGAGATGGCCTCTAGAACCTGGAAAAAGAAACAGTTTCTCCCCTAGAGCCTCCAGAAATAATGCAACCCTGCTGGCATCTTGATTTTAGCCTGAGACTCATTTCACACTTCTGACTTCCAAAACTGTCTGACCTCCCAAAGTGTAAAGTAGTAAGTCCACATTGTTTTACACCACTAAGTTTGTGGTAATTTGTTACAGCAGATATAGGAAACTAATACTAGTAGTTTAATATGAAAGTCTGGCTTAAATTTTTTTCTTCTGTTAATCTCTTTAAAATGCTTATTACATGTTAAAATAAGCATGAGAAGCTAGATTCTACAGTTAACAACACATGTACATGTAGTATATCTGACTACAGTAGTTCAAAAGACTGGGCCAAAATTGGAAAGTGGACCTATGCTGCTGCAAGATTTCTATGTTTTACGTAAAGTAGTAGAATACTTATTCTATCAATCAGTGGTGGAGGGGTGTTAAAATCTCCAAATAGGGGAGCACCTGGCTGACTTAGAAAAATATGTGAATCTTGATTTCAGGGTCATGAAGTTGAGCCCCACTTTGGGGATAAAGATTACTTACAAATAAATAAATAAATAAACAAACTTAAAAAACAAAACTCCAATTAGGATTGTGAATTTGGTTTTTCTCCTTTTAGTTCTGCCGATTCTTTTCTTCACATAATTTGCAAGCTTTTATTAGGTGCATACATGACGTACATGTAAACCACGTATATATTGATCCTTTTATCATTATGAGATGTTTCTTTCTCTAGTAATTCTCCTTATCTTAAAATTTATTTTGCTTGATATTTTCTTGGATCAGCGTTGGCATGGGATATTTTTTCCCAAAGTTTTACTTTCAACGTATTTATATCTTTGTATTTAAAATGCATCTCTTGTACACAGCATGTAGTTGGATGTTGCTTTTTTTATTCAAACTTCCAGTCTTTGTTTTTTAATTGCAGTGCAATTGTAAGTGCACTTACATTGTAAGACTGCCATTTGCTATTTGTTTTCTATTTGTCTAATCTGTTGGTGGAACAAGCAGATAAAAATTCATCAAGGATATACTAAACCAATACTATCAAATACTTCGACCTAATTGACATTTACATACCATCATACACAACAATTGCAAAATGCACATTCTTTTCGAGGGGATATAGAAATTCACCCAGAAAGGTCATATTCTGGACCATAAAAAAGTCCCAATAAATTTTGAAAAATTGATACCTTACAGAATATATTTTCTGGATTTAAATTAGAAATCAATAACAATAAGCTTTCTAAGAAGCCCCAAGTATTTGGTAAGTATTATACTTCTAATTAACTCATGAGTCAAAGAAGAAATAGCAAAGGAAATCACAAAACATTTTTAACTGAATGATAATAAAAAATATAAAAAAATGCATATGTAGGTAAATCAGTGCTTAGAGAGAAATTTATAGCTTATATTATAAAATAGAGGCTTAAGGGGTGCCTGGGTGGCTCAGTCAGTTGGATGTCTGACTTTAGCCTAGGTCATGATCTCACCATTCCCGAGTTTGAGTTCAAGCCCCGTGTCGGGTTCTGTGCTGACAGTTCAGAGCCTGGAGCCTGTTTCAGATACTGTGTCTCCTTCTCTCCCTCTGCCCCTCCCCCACTCGTGCTCTGTCTCTGTCTCAAAAAAAAAAAAAAAAGCCCCAAAACATTAAAAAAAAAAAAATAGAGGCTTAAAAAATCAATTATCTAAGTTTTTACCTAAGAAACTAGAGAAAGATGAGCAAATTAAGCCCCAAATAAAATAAGGGAAATAAAGATTAGAGTAAAATTCAGTGAAATACAAAACAAACAATAGAGAAAATTAACAAAGCCAAAAGTTGTTTCTTTAAAAATATTAACAAAATGGGTAAATACCAAGCAAGATTGATCAAGAATAAAATAGAGAAGCACAAATTATTTATATCAAGAATGAAGGAGAGGACATGACTACAGATTTTACAGACATCAAAGGACAATATGGAAAGGATTCTGGGAAGATGATGGCAATGGTGACAGTATAGTTTTTCTTCCTCTTCAGGTCCCCACATAAAAACTGACGCAGGGACTGGAAAGTAAAATTAGAAAGAAAAAAACCATGGACAACATTTACAACAAAATTCAGTGACCGAGCTATCTCCACAGCCCCCAAATACAAGCAAGTAGGAACAAACCACCAACAGCCACCAGACCTGTACAGGATCAGCATCTGCAAGAGAAGGAAGTAAAGGGATAGCCTCTGACAGAATACGGACAGGAGAACTCGAACAAGCCTGCAGGTAGTCACTGGAATCAAGACAGGCCATTTGAGAACAGTAAATGAAACAGTAAATTTTAGTTGTCTAAAATAGCAGGTGAGGGGCGCCTGGGTGGCTCAGTTGGTTAAGCATCTGGCTTCGGCTCAGGTCATGATCTCACAGTTCGTGGGTTCGAGCCCTGCGTCAGGCTCTGTGCTGACAGCTAGCTCAGAGCCTGGAGTCTGCTTCAGATTCTGTGTCTCCCTCTCTCTGACCCTCCCCTGCTCACGCTGTCTCTCTCTCAGAAATAAATAAAAAACATTAAAAATTTTTAAAAATAATAAAATAAAATAGCAGGTGAGTGCAAAGGGCCTGCAGTGAGAAGGTCTAAGAGGCTGGGGCAGGTCTGGCTCCTATGAACTTTCAAAACTGACCCACCAGGGCTGCCTTCTAGTACCATGCCCCACACTGAGGAGAAGTTGCTTGGAGTTGAATAAAAATATATTAGGATGGGGACAACACTAGTGTGCGCTTGGTCTCTAAATAAATTAAAAAATAAATAAATAAAACGAATTTTTAAAAAAATGGTTGTATGCTCTACTAACTGAGCCAGCCAGGTACCTCTAAAATGACTGAATTTTGAAGAAAATGAAAAAAAATCCTTTATCTAAACACACACACCCCCCACACATGAAAAATTATCATAAGACTTCAACAAGTAACACTTTATGCCAGAAGAAAATGAAGTAACATTTAAAAGACTTGAAAAGTGTGAAGCTAGCAAAACACACTTTATAAGTATACACGGCACGAACTTATCAACATGCAAGATCTCAAAGAATATTGTTGTCAAGTGCTCTTCCTGGGGAATCTAACTAGAAATTAGCTACAGGGGCACTTAGGTGGCTTAGTCAGTTGAGTGTTCAACTCTTGATTTCCATTCAGGCCATGATTCATGGTTCATGAGTTCAAGCCCTGCTGACAACACAGAGCCTGCTTGGGATTCTCTCTCTCCATCCCTCTACCCCTACTCACTTCATGCTCTCTCTCACACATACACATTAAATAAACTTAAAAAAAGGAAAAGAAAATCAGCTTCAAACAACCAAAGTTAGTAGAATGACTTAGACTAGAGATGAATATTATAAGATTACTTGTGGAAC
Source organism: Hyaena hyaena (assembly GCF_003009895.1). Lineage (NCBI taxonomy): Eukaryota > Metazoa > Chordata > Mammalia > Carnivora > Hyaenidae > Hyaena > Hyaena hyaena. The sequence continues at coordinate 335,694 of NW_024081132.1, forward strand.
TAAAACTATATAAGGGCTAAGAAGGAGAAAATATAGATTTATTTTTATTATTAAAAAAATACAAATTTTTTTAATGAGGTAGAGAATGGGAAACACCTTTGCAAAATATTTCCTTAATGTTTTCAGTTATCATAGCAGTGATAGAATACGGTTATTCTGAGAGTGCTTTGTGTAGGAGATACAAGAAATGAGTGATTATGGATTATTCTATTATCACCTGTGTCCCTGAAAACCAGGGTTCTTGGTACAGAAAAAAGAAGCTAGACAAGAGATTGAGTAAAAGTTCTTTAATCTTGAATTTGAATCGTATGTATCAATATGTACTCATGAGGTATTTCACCATATGTATGTTTGTGCATATGTGTATATATGTAAATGTATGTGTGTGGGTGTATTTACAGTTGACCCTTGAGAAACACGGGACCCTTGAGAAACACGGGACCTATGCAGGTCCGCTTATACCTGGATTTTGTCTTTACAAATACACACAGTACTGTAAATGTATTTTCTCTTCCTTATGATTCTCTTAATAGCATTTTCTTTCTCTAGCTTGCTTTATTGTAAGAAAAATATATAATACATATAACATACAAAATATGTATTAATCAACTGCTTATATTATCACTAAGGCTTCCAGTCAACAATACACTATTAGCAGTTAAGTTTTAGTCAAAAGTTATATGTGGATTTTCAACTGTGCAGGGGGGCCGGTGCCCCTAACCTATGCCATTATTCAAGGGTCAACTGTACTATTTTCTCTACTTCCATCTGTGCTTCAAATTTTATATGATATAAAACAAAAAGTAATTGCAAATGATTAAAAGACATTAAATATATTAAAAGCTACAAATTCACAATAATTTAAAGAGAGAACCAAGCAAAATCATCGAACACCAAGTTCCTAGGGGATCATTCACTACTTTAAAAGGGATAGATAAAGGAAGAGATTTAAGCATTCATCTTGCTATTCTAGTATAAACTTTATTTTAGGGTAACCAAATGATCCTAGAGGATGTCAAAAAGTTTTTATGTTTAGAATATCACTGGAAAAGGTGTCATTTTGTAATCTCTAGTGAAATAACCAATTTATAAAATGGTCATTAATGGATGTTAAAACAATTTGCTAAAAAGTTAACAGGAATTTTATGATTCAGAATCAGGCTATCACCAACTGAAAATGGAAGGAGGTTGGGGCCTGAAATGGACAGGGGAAGAGAGCTGTCCAAGCAGGAACACCTGTGCTCCTGTGTAAGTGAAAAATAAATCTTTATTGTGTTAAACCACTGAAATATGGGGCAATGTGTTATGGGAGTTAGCTTATTGTAAAAGAACACCATTTATATATATTAAAACATGTAAGAGTACAATTATCTATTTTTTTTAAATATACAAACATACCCAAACACATACTAAACACATTAGAGTATATGCCTAGGTCAGGAAGAGGAATGAGAATAGGGATCAGAGATCAAAAGAAGAAAATAAAGCAATAAAGGGGCCTAATACCAACTGAGGATGAGTTCACCATGCTATGGAGCATGGTTTAACTTATTAAGGAATAAAAAATACTAATTTAAAAAGGAGATTCGTTAATCTATCCTTTCTAAAGAGAGCCCAGGCTTGTTCGCTGGTAATTATCTTCAGACTTGCACAGAATGGTTCTGGAGAGAGGCAATGTCAAAGACAGAGCCTGCTGGAACCTTCCACCATGTTCACCAGGAGAGTGTCAAGCGTGAAAATTCCCTAAACTGAGAATTCTCCTGTTAGTCTCAGCTCTGCCTGGTAGTGATAATGCAAGAGGCACTTGCCATTCTCCAGACTTTGGGGCTGGACCTGGCCGCCTTCCCCTTGGCCACCACCTTCCCATCACTTCACTCCAGGCTGAGGGAGGCTGGCCAAAGCAAAGAGGCTCATTCTGGGCCTGGGTGCAACCATCTGTCCACCCTCCATCTCTGCTTTGGTAGGATGAATGATGGTTCTTACTCCAAAGATGTTCATGTTCTAATTCTCAAAACCCATGAATATTTTACCTTTTATGACAAAAGGGACTTTGAAGAGAAGGTGAAATTAGGGACCTGGATATGGGGAGATGATCCTAGATCATCCCTGTGGGCCCAATATAATCACAAGCATATGTAATCACAACATAATCCTCAAAAGAGAAAATTAAAAAGAGAAGATGAGTGAATGGAAGAAGAGGTCAGAGAGGAGAGAAGATGCTATCCTGCTGCCTTGAAGATAGAGGAAAGGGCCATGAACCAAGGAATGCAAGCAGACTCTAGAAACTAGAAAAGACAAAGAAATGGATTCTCCCTTAGAGTCTCCAGAAGGAATACAGACCAGTCAACACCTTGACTTTAATTTGGCCCAGTGAAACTGATTTTGGACTTCTGACCTCCAGAACTGTAGTACACGAAATTTGTGTTGTTTTAAGCCAGTAAGTTTGTGATCATTCACTATAGCAGCAGTAGGAAACTAGCATACTGGCCCTGCTGCTAGGCAGTATAACCTGTTCTCCTAGGGGAGTAACATCTGTGACACTGGGAGTGGGGAATCAGAGACTTCTGGGAAGCCCCTGCAGCCAGACTGACCCACGTTCCTATTAGTTGATTTATTACCTATCTGACCTCGGACAAATATCTAAGCAACAGTATATTGTTAATAATGCATTATTTATAGGGATGCTAAGAATTAAATAGAATAATATTTAAATGCCTACTATGACCTAATTACCTACGTTTTAAAAAACAAGTCATATCTCTTTGTGGGTTTATACACATTCATTCTTCCATGCGTTCACTGGGTGTCACTGAACACCAAGTAGTGTCCGGAGCCACGCACACAGTGAGCCTGTTGGCTACAAGCCCCAAGCATTTCTCATCTAGGCTGCCACTGGGCTTCCAGTCAGTCCAATGCTCAACCTGACCCCCCCATCCTACATGCAGGCTCTACCCTCGCCCACTTCCAAGGTCTCATACCTCCTTGGGACTCATCTTGTCAGCACTACCCTTTACCCTCCTGGGCATTGTTTCTGCAGCTTCCCCGGGCAGTCTCATCTCTGCCTTTGTCCAGCTATGCCTATCCAACTGTACTGCACTCCCTGACCTGCGGAGCTCCCCAACTCCACAGGACCCACCTGGATTTTCTAGTCTCAAATCTCCCCACCTCCACCCCACTTCTAACCTCCGGGTCTGAAATGCTGAGCTCTCCCTCCATAATGTCTGGGCCTACTGGCCCTCGCCAGGAAAAGGGCTTGTGCAGGATGATTTTTTTTTTTATGTCTGCAGTCCAGATTCATACAGCTTTTACCCAGTCGAGGTCCAAGGTTCTCTTTCCTCAGAGCCTATAGCGGTTTCTCCAAACACTGAGCTGCCTTTCTAGGGTGGGATTAAGAACCCAAATATTAAAACAGGGAAAAATTGCTTTCTGTTCTTTGGGTGGTGTTGACTGAGTGGGGTGGGGGAACAGTCTGGCCAAGTGATGGCACTGTGGGGAGACAAGCAAGAAATCTGGGTTCTCTAACCCAGGCCTTGCCATGGATCTGCAATGGGTGACACTGGGCAAATCTCTGCCCTCTCTAGGCCTGTTTGTGCACCGAAGGGCAGGTTTTCTGTAAAGCTGTACTTGAGCTTGGAGATTCTAGGCAGCTACCCCTGGCTATGGTACATCATGGCCACAAGAGGGTGCACAACCTCCTCAGCTCAGAAGTTTGTAGCCTAACCAAACAAGTAAGCCTCAAAAAGGAACACAAACTTCCAAGTGAAAAGGTAGTTTACCCAAGGCACCTACAAAAGGCAACAGAGTAGGGACTGGAGAAGGCCATGTGAATTGCCAGCCTAAAGAGAAGTCGCAAGCCCCAAAGCCAGAAGAGGTGTTAAGGAAAGGGCTGGTAAGTAGCAAAGGAGGAAAGGATAAGAATATGCTTTAGAGATTTCGATCACTTTGAGGGGATGGGAGAAGAGCGGGTCCTTAGGGGAGAGCTATGGAATGAATGTTTTGCCCCAAAAGGACTGGGGTGGAAGCTGCAGAAGAAAACTTGAGGAATTTAGGGGAAGTGGAGATGAACTTGTCTTCTTCCCTTCTCCAGCATAGAATGAAAAGTAGAGAAATTGCAGGAGTTATTCTAGCACTTGAGGAAGCTCCTCCTCCATGAGGGAAGGCACAGCAAATAGGCAAGGATCACCTTTTCTCTCCTTTTTGCCTTCCAATGATTAGTTTCAGGCCCCAGGAAAGACAAGGACCAACATATAGGCAGTTAGCTGGGGTTCATAGGGTTAATCTCGAAGAATTCATTCTCTGACATCAGCCACAGCCCTCCTTTCACACACCACCCCCCTCCTGCCACCTCCCCCCCCACTTGTTCCCTCCTTGGGCCCAGGTTGGCAGCTTCCTTGAATTCCTTCTTTGCTGTAATTCACAAGGGCCCTAGGACCCAGGCCCAGAGCCAGTCCCCTGCTCCGTCCTCAGGTCCCTGGGGTCTCGGGCTTGCTCTAAGGGAGGAAGGAAAGCAGCCTTCCCCTCAATCTCTCCCCCATCCTAGGATGTGGGCCCTAGGACCAAAGAGCCTCTGTCTTTCCCTGCCACACCCCCACACTCCCATTGTAACCCAGACAAGGGGATTTCTTGTGTCTCAGCCTCTGGCAGGCGTCCTTGTGACCAAATGGTGGCAGGTCCGGGGCAGGGTGGGGGAAGGAGATCATGGGATCAGAGAAGACACCTCCTCTCTTTGGAAATTATGTACATGCCCAGAGCTCTTCAAGCTTCTTCTCCCTCTGATTCCCATCAGCAATGGGTAAAGAGGGGGTTGGATGGGGGACTCATCTACATATAAAAGGCCAGAGGCCCCAAAGAAGTGGAAATGGAAACTGAGAAGGTGTGGAGACACAAAGGCTGAACCTCCTGGCAGACTGACTTGGAGCCAGGACACAAGAATGGGGGCAACCCAGGGAAGAAGTAAGACGGGACTGTGGCAGGGCAGGCCAAACAAACTTTTGTGGGTAGAAGCCCCTGCATTTCCCTCCCTAAAAGCACAGATGTAGGAGTCCCGGCATCAGATAAGAATGCGGTCATAGAGGAAGTGAGACCCTCTAGAACAAAATGAAAGCAACCTATTTAAAAAGTAATAACCTTTCTGAAAAGAAGCACAAACATCTGACAGTGAGAAGTTTTCCTACCAGGAGGGGTGATATGATCCCCCTCGCAAGAAGTAATGGTAAGTAACGGAGAATAAATGGTACTATCTCACTTAGCAGCAGGGGATCAGACACCCATATACTGACCTATTACCACTAAGAGACTGGTACAGAGGAAAGTCTATTCCATCCTGACAGGAAATGACATCACTCACCAGACAGGAAGGGATGCTTCTACCAACCTCAGAGGCTTCTGGGAGGGCCAATCCATGGAAGGTTGGCCCTGAATGTCCATGTCCCTTCACAATTCTCCATCTTGGCTAAGAGTGGGGCAAGACTCCTAGATGTTGGGTGAGGTAATTACATCCCCATCTCTTCATCAGTTATCTCCTAGAGATCCTAAATCTCTCAAATCCTTAAGTAGCTGTAGGGGGAAGGGAAAGAGATACTATCACACCAGAAGCAATGGGTCAAGCCTCTAGTCATTGTATCTATGTAAATAGCTATAGGGTCCCAATAATTGAAAGATAAAGGCAGACCTTCTTCAGGGACCGAAGATTGGTAAGGCCAGGTTTCCACGGTAACTGGATTTCAATGCAGCCTCTTCCTAGACCCAGAATGAGGGAGAATAAATTTCTAGACATACCAGGGCCTAGTGATGAAAGAGCCGTAGAAATACAAAAGGATGGGAAAGTTATTACAAGAAGGTCACATCATCCTGGCACTGCCCCCAATACCAGTGGGCCTCAAAGCCCAGCTTAGCACTTTCATCCTCTACTGGTTCAGGAGGTCCACCTTGGAGCCCCTCCCCTGGGGGCTTCCATACAGCCCTCAAGTTCCCTAGCCTGGTGGCCGTCAGGTCCACCTCAGTCCTGGCCCTGTCCCCACTGGGTATAACCTTTGCCCAGTCCATCTCAGGACGGGGACCCCCAGGGGGCCCCTGTTCATCCATCTCGCTGGGGGCCACTGTGTCTAGGAAACTGCCAATGGAGACACTGTCCAGCCGGTCAGTAGCACTGGTGTCTGGCAGGCTGTCCCAGCTGCCTCGCCTTGAGCGGCCTGGACTCCCGCCTGTCAGGCTATATTGGCTGCTGGTAAGGCTGCTGCAGTGGCTGGTCAATGTCCCCCGCTCCTCCAACAGCCAGCGCACAGCCTCGATGCCCTCATTCAAAGTCACCAACTGCTGCAGGATCTTCACATCGATGGCTCGCAGGTAAGCCTGGGGGGGTAGGAGAAGAATCAGTCTAAGCTTCTGAGCCATGTATTTCTCAAATGTTTCCAGAGGCTCTACTTTGTGGTCCAACCAACCATGCTTCAATTTCAAGAAGCATGGGAATAGAAGCATGGTTGGTTTAGAGTGTGGGCTTTAGAAGCAGACAGATTGCAGTTTAAAATCTCAGTTCTGGGGCCACCTGGGTGGCTCAGTCAGTTAAGTATCTGACTTCAGCTCAGGTCATGATCTCATGGTTTGTGAGTTCAAGACCCACATCAGGCTCTGTACTAACAGCTCAGAGCCTGGAGCCTGCTTCAGATTCTGTGTCTCTCTCTCCCTCTGTCCCTCCCCCACTCATACTGTCTCTCTCTCTCTTTCAAAAATAAATAAACACTAAAAAAAATTTTTTTAAGTACTCAATACAGTGCCTGACACAGAGTAAGGTCTCAGTAAATGTTTAGTATTGAAATCTGATCCCACTGAGCTTTGAACTTCATAGACAGGGCGTTAACTATTGAACCAGTCCAGATTCAAAGAATAGCCTGATAGGGACTCTGGTGTTAATTAGTTAAGCAGACTGGGCCAAAAGGAGGCAGGAGCTGGGGAATAAAGATGAAGTTAACTTGGCCCCCCAGTCACTTCAGGGTGTTGGTAGCAATTGCTCAAAGGGTCAGGATCCTGTTGGCTAGGGATGCAGGCCTTCTCTTCACCGCACACCAGTTTCCCAGATTTACTGGGAGTAAATCTGACTTCCTGGGTAATCTCTAGGGTCCTTCCCACCTCAGATGCCCTAAGTTATCTTCCCCAAACACAAGTCTGAATCTGTCCCCCCTTGCTCAAGAACCTGTCTGGGTTTTGCACTGCTCTTAGAAAATAAAATCTAAGTATTTTAGCAGCAGGCATTCAAAAGCTGTCATGGTAAGTGCAGTGCCTGTCTCTCCAGCTTCGCTTTCAGCATACATCCTGGGAGTCCCCCACGCCCATCCTGTCACACAGGACTTTCTGATTTCATTTTATTTAATTTTCATTTTAAGTAAAGTAATGGAGGCACATAGATTAAAGAGGCAAAGAGTTCTGTGAGATTTATCATGAAAGTAATAGTGCCCCATCCTATCCGAAATCCCTCTTCCCAGAGACAACTATTATTCATTTTTTAGCTTTTTATTTTGGTATTTACCTTCTAATCTCCAAATAACACGCTACTTACTGACTTTTAAGTTTTAGGTGTTTTCTATTGCCTTCCCATACGATAGAAGGTTAAGGATTTAACTCTTTCATCCTACTCCCCATTCCTCTGCCATACAGACACCTTTCTTCTTTTCCAACATATGCAATAAAATGAGTTATTCACTATTTACCTTATTAGGATTTGGAAATGCTATTCACAGCTAAGTTGTACAGTTTACTATGGTTACTTCCCACTTGTTCATGTTTTCCTTAGAATAATAATTATTATAATTATGCCTTAGAATAATAATAAATGATATATATCATCATATATAATTATTACATTATTATATTATTACTACTACATACATTACCACTACTACTCTTTTGCTTAGTTTGCTATATAATCATCAGTAAGTCATCCCCAAACCCTCTCCCAATTGTCTGAATTTTCCTTTCAAGGCTTTTAAACCTATCACATCTACTCTCTATTCCATGTTCTTAGAGGCAGCTCTTCAGGAGGCTTCTTTTTCATATATAAAATTTTTAATGTTTATTATTTAGAAAAAAACTTTTAATGTTTATTTATATATATATTTTTAATGTTTTATTTCTGAGAGAGAGATAGCATGAGCAGGGGAGGGTCAGAGAGAGAAGGAGACACAATCCGAAACAGACTCCAGGCTCTGAGCTAGCTGTCAGCACAGAGCCCAACGTGGGGCTCAAACCCACGAACCGTGAGATCATGACCTGAGCCAAAGTCGGATATTTAACCGACTGAGCCATGCAGGTGCCCCAATGTTTATTTATTTTTGAAAGAAAGAGAGACCGAGTGTGAGTCGAAGAGGGACAGAGAAAGAGGGAGACACAGAATCCGAAGAAGCTCCAGGCTCCAAACTGTCAGCACAGAACCCAAAGTAGTACTTGAACCCACAGACTGTGAGATCATGACCAGAGCTGAAGTTGGCTGTTTAACCGACTAAGCCACCCAGATGCCCCTATTTATTTATTTTTGAGAGAGAGAGAGCATGAGCAAGTTGGGGAGGGGAAGAGAGAAAGGGAGACAGAGAATCCCAACACGGGGCTCAAACTCATGAACTGTGAGATCATGATCTGAGCTGAAATCAGAGTGGGATGTTTAATCAGTTGAGCCACCAGGTGCCCCAGGAGCCTTCTGATCTGCCCCTATCTGTACCTGCTGCACAACTATCCTCCAGGGCTATCATCTTAGGGACTCCCTTTGCCTCTTTCCTGAGTTGGATCCCTTGTTTCCTGGATCCCATTATGTCTTTTTCTTTCTTGATTTATTCCTTTATTATATGTGTGGTGCTTTTACTCCAGTAGCTTCCTGTGAAAGTCTACATAGGAGGTACATTTGTTGAAGCTTCACATGTAGTGAAGACACTCACAGTGTAGACACGGGATGCGTATAGAATTCTAGGTTGAAAATAATTTTTCCTCAGGATATAAGGCATTGTTCCATTGTCTTTTAATTTCAAGTGTTGAACTTAAAAAGTACGATGTCATTATGATTCCTGGTTGTTTGTATGTGTCCATATTCCTATTCTTTCTGGAAGTTTTTAGGATCCTCTCTTTGTTCCCAGTATTCTTTTTTTTTTAAATTTTTATTTATTGTTTTTAAGTTTATTTATTTATTTATTTTCAGAGAAAGGGAGTATGAGCCAGGGAGGGGCAGAGAGAGAGGGATAGAGAGAATCCTAAGTAGGCTCCATGCTGCTAGTACAGAGCCTAATGTGGGGCTTGATCCCATGAACTGTGAGATCATGACCTGAGCTGAAATCAAGAGTTGTATGCTGAACCAACTGAGCTGCCCAGGCGCTCCTGTTCCCAATGTTTTAAATTATCCCAATAATTTGCCACAGTGGGGGTCTATTTTCATCCATTGAATTGGCCACTTGTTGGGCCCTTTGAATCTAAAGACTCATCTCCTTCAGTTCTGAGAGATTTTTCTTATTTCTTTCATGATTATTTCTCCTTCACTATTTTTATGTTTTTTTCTGGAAATCCTATTATTTGAATAGAGGGTGTCCTGGACGGATCCTTTTTATTTTTCCTCTTCCATCTTTTTCTATATTTGTTCTAATTTCTGAAATATTTCAACATTATCAACCCTTCTACTGAATTTTTCATATTTTCCTATCTTGTTTTTATTTCTAAGAGTTGTTCTGGTTCTCTGAAAGTTTTCCTTTTTATAAGCTTCCTGATATAGCTGCAATATTATCTCTTATCTTTTTAGGGACATAATTAATGATTTTTTTATAAGTTCTCATCTTCCAATATTATCTCCATTTCATTCAAGATGCTTTTTTCTATTTATGTCTGCACAGTTAGAGGGTCTTATCAGATGTCTTGTAGCTTTTAGGAGCTGCTCATGCTTCAGAGTGGTCTCTAAAAAGCTGATTGCAAACTAGGAATTATCTGGCAGGGCTCTCCGGGTTAGCCCTGAGTCACTTTCTCTTGGGTTCGCTGTATTCCCCATATTATACACATCTTGGGAATATAATATAAGGAAAGCTGCCAAGTAGGAGGAAATGCTGGAAGGGTACAGCATGACATTTAGTACATTTTTACTTAGTCCCTTTTGCCCTCAACTTTGCGTATTGTCTCTCAACCTAGAGACCTTTGCTTCTAGTCTGTTTTTAAATATATATCAATTGATAAATGTTTATTGAATTGTTCAGCAAATGATTGTTTTACACCTAGAATGATAAACCCAAATATAACCAAGCATTTGTACACTGAGAAAAATATAGGCACGGGAATTAAACAGATCTGGATTCAAATTCCAGTTATGCCATTAATGAGCCATATGATTTTGGAATTTTTCCCCCCCGCTTTAAACCTTCATTTCTTCATTGTAAAATGAGGATACTATTTTTTAAATTTTAATTAATTAATTAACTTTTTATTTTTAACTAAGAAGTCTCCGCACCCAACATGGGTGGGGCTTAAACTCACGACCCTGAGATCAAGAGTCACATACATGCCCTACCAATTGAGCCAGACAGGTGCCCCAAGGACACTATCTAATTTAAAAGTTCATTTTAAAAAATGTAAGGGGACCCCTGGGTGGCTCAGTTGGTTAAGTGTCTGACTCTTGATTTCAGCCCAGGTCATGATCTCATGGTTCATGAGATCACCCATGCTGGGCTCTGTGCTGAACAGAGAGCCTGATTGGGATTTTCTCTTCCTCTCTCTCTGCCCCTCCCCCTCTTGGTCTCTCTGATTATGTTAATAAATAAACATTTAAAAAATAAAAATAAATGGAAGGGATGTATTAACATGCACAGGATACTGCCTGGCAACCATTAGTTCATAAATTGTAGCTATTTGGCTTTATATATTACTATGATAAACTTATTTACCATGGCATAAGCACAGAACAAAATTCTGTACCTGAAATTATTTGTGACTTTGGAATAATATCACAGCTCTAATTCAATGAAACAGGTGGTTATTTGGTACCTGAGTTGTCTAATGATTTACAAAGATAATGGAGAAACTATCCCTACTTGACAGAAATTTGCAGTTTCAGTAAGGAGGTATGAACAGGGGCACCTGGGTGGCTCAGTCGGTTAAGCATCCAACTTCAGCTCAGGTCATGATCTCATGGTCTGTGAGTTCAAGCCCTACTTCAGGCTCTGTGCTGACACCTCAGAGACTGGAGCCTGCTTCGGCTTCTGTGTCTCCCTCTCTTTGCCCCTCCCCTGCTCATCCACTGTCTGTCTCTGTCTCTCAGAAATAAATGAACATTAAAACAATTATTAAAAAAGAGATATGAACATGAACAACTGAAATACCACAGACTATACAGATTATCAATGACATGTGATAAAAAAGATTATGTTCAATTCTTTCATACTGGAGAAAAAGAAGTTAACAGTGAAACCAACAGCCCTAGTCCAAATCCAAACTAGATGTATTAAATAAAACTTCTCATACTAAAAATGTTTCTCCTGCTATAATTTCTCCTTCCTTCCTTTATTCTCTCCTTCCTTCCCCTTCTTCCCTTCCGTCTGTACTATTCTTTTCCAAAACTTACATCTCCAATCTTCTGTTAGGATAAAGAAGTGGCTGGTACCTAGTTGCTCAGTTAGGGAGAGGATCTTAGAAGAATATGATTCTTAAACAGACATTCGCAAACCCTTTTGTTTTCCGTTTCACTTGTGCCCCTAGTTCCAGAAATACCTGGTGCTTCCAGCTCCTGAGACCTTTGAGGGTTTCTGTAGTGCAAAGCGTGCTGCTTTGTAGCTTTCCTTGCTGCTGGCTTGAAATTCAGCTTTTTTTTCAGGTCTACTAAGTTACAAGTCTTTCTTCTGCTTTTTAGCTTCCAAAATTTTATTCCTATCATCTTCTCTCCTATTTTTGTTGTCATAATGGTTTCACAGCTTTTAAAATAATCCTTCTACTGGGTTTTTAGTGAGTTTCAGAAGGAAATAGAAGTAAATGCATTGTGTTCAATCTGCCATCTTGAATTGGAATTCCTACCAACTTTATTCATTCTTCAAGCCCCAGCCTCAAATGCCACCTCCTCTAGGAAGTCTTCCCTGCTCTTCCTCAAAATATAATTAATCCATTCAGTTATGAAACAATATTTACTAGGTGTTCTCATAGGCATTGCATTGTGCTAAAGGAAGGCTCTCAGCCTCAGAGAGTTCACAATCTATGGTTAGGATAAGACAATAATACAAGCACTGAAAATTCAATGTGGCAAATGCTAGGGGAAACAACTGCTACACAGAGGACCATGGGTACCTAGAGGCCCATAACCCAACAAAGGAAGTAAGAAAATGCTTCCTAGAATAAGGCACATGAGCTGAGACATTAAGGTTAAGTAGGATTAAGACATTAAGGTTAAGTAGCCAGACTAAGCAGTGGAGAGAGGCATTCCAACCAGAGGAAATAGCATGTAACCCCTCCAATTCAAAGTGGCCTTTCCAGGGGTGTCTGGCTGGCTCAGTCAGTAGAGTGTATAATTCTTGATCTCAGGGTTGAGGGTTCAAGCACCATGATGGGTATAGAGATTACTTAAAAATAAAATCTTTTTTTTTTTTTTTTTTAAAAAAGGGGGCCTTTCCAGAGTATGAATCTGACCATGTCACTCCTTAATGAAAACTCTACCAGGAAGCCCATGCTGGGTTCCAATGATACTTATCATCCAATACCAAAGTTATTAGTCTGTGTCCCTCCTTCCTGTGAACTCAGTCTGTGAACTCCCTGAGAGTAGGTTCTGCATCGTTCATTTATGGTACTTAGCCTAGGTTGGATAGGTCAAATTAGGCTTTGTGATTCTCTTCCCTTTACCATCCTTGGCCCCTCTGGTGATCTCCAGTATTCAGGGGGTTGGGTTTTACCATGTTGGTGAAAAATGAATCTGAGGACTAGATTCTATAGTCCTGTGACAGTGGGATTCCCTGACTCTGACAGCATCATTCCTCAGAATAGAAAAAAGCAAGGCTTTCTTGCCAGAAAAAGAAACACTCATTCCACACCATCTCTTTGGAAACTGAAAGGTATAAATAGCTCAGAGAGATGCAGCCTCAAAGGCCACCCCAACCCAATTCTCTTCCCAGGGGGATTCAGGTCCCCCACTGCCCCACTTAACACATACATATTAGACTCTCTGCACAGCCCTGGGGGTCATAAGCATGGCTCCCTCATCACTCAATCCAAATCAGGCCCTGGGGTAAAGCCTGGAGATTCCAGGCCCAGCTCCTGGCCACGAACTGAGATTCTCAAGACTATTTTTACTAGGACTATACGGTTCCACAAGCCCCTGTGCCCTCGTCTTCCAAGTGGCAGAAAAACTGAGGCCAACAGAGAGTCAGGGCCCTGCTCAAGATCTCAAAATGATTCAGGAGCTGAGTCAGGACTTGAACCCAGGTCTTCCCTCTCCTAGCCTAAAGCTTTTTCTCAAGCTGCTCTGTGGGGGCGGGTTGTCACAGCAACAATGCTTTGGGTGGGCGGATGAAGTAGGGGAGGCTGCTATTGTTTCCCTTTCCCACAATCCCAGAGTCTGGCTGGTTCACTCAACCTGTGAGAGGGGGAGGGAACCAAGAGGAAAGGAACCTAGAAGCAGGAATAACCTTGGCCTCAAGAGCAGGCCCGCCCCCTCCCTCCAGGATTGCCCTGTTGAAGGACAGTGCTTAGGCTTGGACCAGTTCTGCCACCAGTGGCTCCAAGGGAAACCCCCCTGCCCTGCCCCGTCCTCCCTGGGTGCAACCCAGTGGGAAGGGCAGAGTACACAGAGATACCAATGACACCTTGGCCAAGGAGAAAGAAAGGAATGGGGTAGGTAGTTAGCCTTTCACTGTTCTGGCCCCTAAGCAAGGACCCTCCTTTGTGCCTTTAATGGGTAGTCGAGGGTCCCAGACCAGGCTGGGTCAAGAATGCAGACACCTGGGACTCTTGGGTGGCTGAGTCAGTTAAGCTCCAACTTAGGCTCAGGTCATGATCTGAGTTGGGCTCTGTGCTGACAGCTCAGAGTCTGGAGCCTGCTTCAGATTCTGTCTCTCTCTCTCTCTCTCTCTGCCCCTCCCCCACTCACACCCTGTCTCTCTCTCTCTCTCAAAAATAAACATTAAAAAAAAAAAAAGAATGCAGAGACCTGATCAGAAGTTAAATGCACCCCCTTAAAGTTTACAAACAGGTACTCTCCATCAGAGGCAGAAGAGTTCGAGCCAGGGAGGAGGCATGGCTCCACCACTGGCTCATGTGTGAGCCCAGGCGAGTCCCTGCACACCTGCAAGTGTGCTTCATCCGTGCTATCGGGGAATGATGGCTGCTCTTCTCACTTTGATGACGTAAAATGTCTTTAAAGTGTCTGGCACAAAGCAGATCTCAATGGTAAAAATGTAAAGTGCAGGCACATCATCTGGATTCAAAGCCTGGCTCTGCATTTTACTTTTTGTATGAACTTGCGCAGTTATTTAGCCTCTCTGTGCCTCAGTTTCTTATAAAATATCACCTATAAAATATCACTTGCCAGATAGGGTTACTGTGAGGATTAAGTTAAAATTTTGTAAAGTGCTCAACATCATGCCTGGCACCACTTTGTACAATGAGGCAAAGTCGAGTCCCTCCCTTCGGTGGGCAGTCACAGCCCTGCTCTGAAGAATTTGGCACTCAACTTAAACCTTCAGGGCCAAGTGCACACATGGCATTCGAATCCTTCCCCCAGGAAGCCTTACCTGATTACTCTGCCCACAAGGCTCTCCTCTCAGCCTTTCAGGCTGACTAGGAGCCCCCATGCCCTCCTTCTCTGCTCTCTCATAGCCCAGCCTGGCACAGAACTGGGCAGAGGGTAGGGCTCCAGAAAGACCTATTAGCTGACACACTCACTGTGGCCTCCTGGTTCTAAGCCAGAGAGAATTCTTTGGTTCCCTAGAACTGGCTGCCAAGTGGTGGCAGGTGTGAATCACCCCCTTCACTGGAACCAGCGCCTTGGGGAGCCTAGGCAGCCCCAGATGCCCTTCTGGCTCTGAATCTAGACCAGAAGTAACAGGGGAGGGGAAGGGTGCCTGTTTTCTTTTCTCCCCAAGTAGTTACAGATAAAATATAAATATCCAGTATATTTGGGGGGCTCGGAGGTGATGGAGCCAATGCTGATGGTGCTGCTACTCTGACTGCTCAGGTTCTAGGAACTTCCAAATATTTTAAGTGAGAGTGGGGGAACATTGCAGGAAGGGAGGAGGATGTCTCTGGTGGCTCTAGTCCAGGAGGTTTTCACCCAGATCTCTTCTGTGCTAAATCCTGTCAGGGACACTGAGGCCTCAGAGGAGCAATCCTGGGGAGCCCAGTTTTCGGGAGGAGAAGAAATTGGCTGCCTTTTAATGGTGGCAAGGGCACCTGGTAGAGGGGTGGGGTGAGGGGAGATTTGTGCTGTGCTAGGTTCTCAGTGCTTCCCAGTCCTCACCTCCCCCCTCCCAATTATTTGGCAGGAAAAACTTCCTAGAGCCCGTGCCTCCCACCTCAAGTCTTCAGGCCCCGTTAGTGCCCCACTTACCCTTGGGAGAGGCAAAAAAAATGGATCCCAGGGTTTAAGGATTGATCTGGGAGGTACCCTGAGGAGTAAGGTGGGGAGTTGTAATGCTCTGCTCTCCTGCCGAACTCTGCATAAGTCTGTCCCTTCCAGCCCTGGCTGGGGACCCCATCCCCCTGGCCCATGGAGCCCACACTCACCAGCTCCATCCTCAGCGCCATGATCTTGTCCCCCAGGCCGTGGCCCATGCTAGGCGCCCCCGAGAGCAGCAGGGCGCCAGAGGTTCCTGGCTCCCGTTCGCCTCGCAGCCCGCGGAGCAGCCCTTCAGGGGTCTTCCTGCCCACCTTGCCTTCCACGTCTCGAAGGTCAGGCGATTGGGACTCCGCAGTCCCCTCCATGTGGGCCTACCGCTGAAGAGTGCTGGGCGACCGGACTGCGGGATCTTGTTCCCAGGGGTCCTCCTTTCTCCGCAGCTAGCGCTAAGCGGAACCGGTGGGTCCCCGCCCGCGCCGCGCGGGGGCGGGCGGAGGGCGCCGTAACACTCAGAAAAGCAGCGCAGAGCTCTGTGTGTGTGTGTGTGTGTGTGTGTGTGTGTGTGTGTTGCACACAACGTCTGAACGTCTGGCCCTGGAATGGGTGGGGATCAGCGATTTGTACTTGGATTTGTACTGGAAAGAGCGCTAGAAGAGTTCAGTGCCTTCTGCCCACTCTTCCAACTGAATCCAGCCAGGCACACAGCAGGCGCCCCATAAGTGTTGCAGAACAAAAGCTAAATAAGCATACTCAGTTAGGAACATGGGAGTTTAAGAGAGCTGCAAAGGTTTTTGAAAAACTTCCTGGAGTAGAGGGGCTGGGTCTAAAACAGTGGTTAGAATTTAGCTAGTTACTCACACACACACACACACACACACACACACACACACCACTTTCAGTGTAGCCATTGAAGTTTTTTTTTTAGTTTCTTTGTTTGTTTGTTTGTAAGTATTCTCTACATCCAACGTGGAGTTCAGACTCAGAACTGGGAGGAAGATCAAGAGTTGCAAGCTCTTCCAACTGAGTCAGTCAGGCACTCCCAACCCCCACCCCATCCCCAGCCACTGAGTTTAGGTTATAGAAATAGAAAGTACCATTCTGTGCCTTGTGGCTCAGTTGGTTAAGCAAGGGACTCGGTTTAGGCTCAGGTCATGATCTCATGTTTTGTTTGTTCAAGCCCCACATCAGGCTCTGTGCTGACAGTGTGGAGCCTGCTTGGGATTCTCTGTCGCTCCCTTTCTCTCTGCCCCTCCCCTGCTTGCTCTCTAAATAAATAATTAACAAACAAACTTAAAAAAAAAAGTAATGTTCTTTTGGTCAATGAGAAGCAATCAGTATTGAAGGTGAAAAAGTCCACATGGGCCAGATTATGCTTGATCCTGTAGACTGATGCTTCTTCTTCCTTTTTTTTTTTTAATGTTTATTTATTTTTGAGAGAGAGTCAGAGTACAAGCTGGGGAGGGGCAGAGAAAGAGAGGGAGACACAAAATCTGACCCTGAGATCATGACCCGACCTAAGCCGAAGTCAGATGCTTAACCAACTTAGCCACCCACGCACCCCAGACTAATGCTTCTTAAGCTTGACTGCACATGTGAATTATTTTTTTAATTAAAAAAATTTTTTTAATGTTTTATTTATTTCTGAGAGAGAGAGAGAGCAGGGGAGGGTCAGAAAGAGAGGGAGACACAGAATCTGAAGCAGGCTCCAGGCTCTGAGCTGTCAGCACAGAGCCCAACGCGGGGCTCAAACCCACAAACTGTGAGATCATGACCTGAGCCAAAGCCGGATGCTTAACAGACTGAGCCACCCAGGTACCCCTGCACATGTGAGTTATCTGCATATCTTGTTAAAATGCAGATTGTAATTCTGTAGATCTGGGATAGGGGTCTGAGATTCTTTTTTAACAAGCTCCCAGGTGATGGCCGTGCTGAGTAACAAGGTTATAGAAGATAGTTCTATGGTGCCTGGATTATATTATATTTTATAAGCAATAAGGAGCTATGAAACCGTTTGTTTTGTTTTGTTTTGTTTTGGCTTGATATGGGTTTTTAATCCAAATTATTTCAGCCCATGGTCACAGAAGGATTTACAATGTAAACCCTGCTCTATCTTTTCCCACCTCTAGCCCTCTCCCCAAGGACAATGATGTTCAGCTATTTTTTTTTTTTTTGGTGTTTATACACATAACTCTACATATGCTTATATGGTACTACTATTTATTAATTTTAAATATAATCTGCTGAGTTCCTATTATGATAAATATAGATTTATGTCATACTCTGTACTTCCCTTCTTCCATCAAACCTATGCATTTCTATCACTATTTTTAGGTCATCTAATGGTTACCTTTGTAACCTTAAGTAATGTATTTTTCCTTGGTATCTGTTGATCCACAGAAGAGTTTTAAATCAGAGGTTAAAAAACAGATTTGCCTTTTTGAAAAATTGCTCTGGATTTTGCAAGGAGAAAGGATTGGAGGGGTACAAATCTGGAGTCAAGGAAACTGGTTGGAAGGGAAGAAACTGAAATGGGCTGGACCAGGGAGGGGCTGGTTGTGAAATTGGAGAAGGGTTAGACCATAATGGAGGACTCTTAAGAAGGTAAGATTGACAAGACTTGGTGACTGGTTACATTTACTTATTTATAGTGGCATTCATGAGTATTTGCTCAGGAAACAAGTGATTTCAATAAATGTCATGGCGTGTCTCCCATTTGCTAGCCATGTGTGTGGTGCAGAGAGTACGCTGGTGAGCAAAGAGACCTTGACTGGTTGTTGGAGATGAGGAATAAAGAATGACTCCCAGCTGTTCCTGATGCCATTCACCAAGGAAGGGAACCCCAAAAGAGATCTAGGAGTGGGAAGAGATGATTACAGCAGGGGTTACATTGAGTTGGAGGGGCCTGTGAAGATGTCCAGCAGGCAGTTGGATACAGGTCAGCCTGGAGCTCAGGAGAAATATTAGGACTGCAGATATGAGTAGAAGAATCTAGGTGGTAACAGGGGCACCTGGGTGGCTCAGTCGGTTAAGCATCCGACTTCGGCTCAGGTCATGATCTCACGTTTCGTGGGCTGGCTCAGGTCATGATCTCACAGCTCATGGGTTCGAGCCCCGCGTTGGGCTCTGTGCTGACAGCTAGCTCAGAGCCTGGAGCCTGCTTTGGATTCTGTATCTCCCTCTCTCCCTGACCCTCCCCTGCTCACACTGTCATTCTCTCTCTCAATCTCTCTCTCTTTCTCAGAAATAAATAAAAACATTTTTAAAAAATAAAAAGAAATTAAAAAAAAAAAAAAGAAAAGTGAGACTGAGGAGTGAGGACCAGGGAGGAGCCCTGAGGACATCTTTTTCAAATGCTAATAAATGTGTTGTATTTTCTTCTGTTCTCTAATACATACTTATTAGGAAAAATTACCTATTACCTCAGCTTCTAAGATAAGTACTGTTAACATTTGTGGGGTATACCATCCCACCATTTAGGAAGCAGGTGGAATATGGAGAGGTCAAAAAAAAATCTAACTGGTCTGGTTTTCTCCACTTCCTTTTGAAACATTCTCCACAAAACAGTAAAGGTTCTCTTAAATAGGACTATATGGTCCTCTGCTTACAACTTCCATGGCTACCCATTCACTTCAAACAAGCATCTCCATCACCTAGGAACTTGTTAGAAATGCAGTATTCTGCTCTACCCCAGACTATGAACCAAAAACTCTTAGAATGGGAACCAGCAATTTGTGTTTTAAGACACCCTCCAAGTGTTTCTGATGCAAGGCAAAGTCTGAGAATTACCGTGTTAAGCTAAGTGCTTTATATGTATTACCTCATTAAACCTTCACAACAACTCTATTGTTCTTGTCTGTATAGGGCGGGGGTTGAGAGTGGAATCTGGAGCTGGGATGCCTGGATTTGAATTCTGGCTCTCCCAGCTTTGGACATTGGGCATTAGTAATAGCACCTACCCCATGGGATTGTGGAATTAAATGAACTGATGGAAGTAAAGTGCTTGGAGCAGTGACTGGCATACAGTAAGTATCATACAAGCATGCCCCCATTTCACAGATGAGGGAACCTAGGCTGAAACGTGCAGTGACTTGCTCAAGGTTTTGGGTTGTGTGTGTTTTAATTCTCCTTAGCCTCTAAAGGCATACCCTAGGCCTGCATAACCTAGACTTGGGTGCAGCCTTGCCCAAGCAAGGGGAGCGGGTAGCTGTGTCCGAGGCCTGACCCTGGCATCTGGAATGATCTAGTCCAAAGCTCTAGGACTCCGACTTGAATCAAGTTTGTCATCGGCGATGCTGGGGGCCAAGTCGTCGGGGGGGGGGGGTCGGATCTGCTCTCCCCCAGCAGCCACCCCGCCCGCCAGTTGCGAAGCAGCCGGGGCGAGGCGGGGAGGTGGGGGGGTGCGCTGAGTACTCGCAGTACTCGCGGGCTGCCGACACTCGCCACCGCGGCGGCCGCCGCCGCCCTAAGCGCCGCCCGCCGCCCTCTCACCCCGCGGCGGCGGCGGCGGAAGCGGGGAGGCGGGCCGGGCCGGGCCGGGGCGGGGCCGCGAGCGGCATGGAGGAGGCGGAGGCCGCAGCGCGCCGGGCTGAGCAGTGCGGGCCCGAGAGGGGCCCGAGCGGGGCCCGGGCCCCCTGAGCCGTGAGTCCTTCTGGGAGGGAGTCCGGGAGGGGTGGCGCGGCCGGGGTAGGTCTCCCGAGTCCTCGGGCGGCCCCGAGCCCTGGGAGGAGAGGAACGGGGCCAGATAGGAGAGGGCACAAGGGAGTGGAGGATTGGGGGCTGGGGAAGGGGGTTGTGTCTGCCCTTTGCCCACCCCAGGACTAGGAGGGCCTGGAGCTTGGCCCCTTTAGGAGCTGATAAACCTTGAGAGCCGATTATTTGGCCCCTTCTCCGGGGGGGGGGGGGTTGTCCCCGAGCAGCTCTGTCAGTTGCCCCAGCCCCAGGGGAGTTTCCAGGTGATCTGACCCTTCTGAAGGTTTCCTCTCCGGAGCAGTTGAGCCACTTTTCCACAGCGTGGATGTCTGCAGGGAAGCCGTTGCTGGGAGGTCCGCCCTGGTCTTCCTAGAAGGGATCAGACTTTGGGAGGAACACCTTACTCCATATGACCCTCTGGTCCTCTCAGATTCCTGGAGGCATGGGTTGGCCAGGACAGTGGTGACTCCCCAATCCGGCATGGACGACTGGAAGCCCAGCTCCCTCATCAAGCCCTTTGGGGCTCGGAAGAAGCGAAGCTGGTATCTTACCTGGAAGTATAAACTGACCAACCAGCGAGCCCTGCGGAGATTCTGTCAGGTATAGAGATGTCCCATACCTCCTGGGGGCTCCCTCCCAGCTTTGCCCTAGCCTAGACTGTGGGCACTGGGACTTACCTTGGCTACCCCCAACCCTGGGAGGGAGGACAGGTTCCTAGAGAGGAAACCTCTTTGTGTCACATCCCCATGAGGTGGTGGTTTGGGCCCAGAGTTCTGGAATCAGAACCTAAGTACCACCTCATAGGCTTCTGACAGAAACCTGAAGTCTGATCAGGAAGGCTTTACCCAGGGGTACACCCACCTGTCAGGCAGTCAGAGCTAAGACCCAGGTCTTCTGCTCCCCAGCTTGATTTTCTGGGATGGGCTCCATATCTAGGAACTAATTGTGGAGGGGACCAAGGAAATCAGGGCCTCAAATGGAAGAATACAGGAGTTCTGGGTAGGAAGGGCCCTGATGAAGAGAGAAGAGTCAGGGGTGGTTCCAAAACTCGACCCTGGTTTGGGGAGTAGAACCCGGCAGACAGAGGGAAGAGAGACAGGCCTCAGGCTCTCCCTGTGTCCTCACTGTAGCCAGGGCCCTCCTTTAAGGAAGACCCTCAATGATCTGGAGAGGGTGCCCCTCTTTAGTCATCCCTACTGCTCCTCTCAGACAGGGGCAGTGCTTTTCCTACTGGTGACCGTCATTGTCAACATCAAGTTGATCCTGGACACGCGTCGAGCAATCAGCGAGGCCAATGGAGACTCGGAGGCAGAACAAGACTATGGTGGGGCCTGGCTGAGGATGGGATTGGCTGTCGGGGTGGAGTTGGGTGGGGGCAGTCTCCTAGGATCTCACAGCTGAAATGGTAGGCACATCCCAAGGGATGAGACACTGCTGGAAAGACCATCTCCGTGACCTTTGCACCCCTACAGATGAGGCCCTGGGCCGATTAGAGCCATCACGGCGCAGGGGCAGCGGTCCCCGACGGGTTCTGGATGTGGAGGTGTACTCAAGCCGCAGCAAAGTATATGTGGCGGTGGATGGCACTACGGTGAGTGGGCCAGTGTCTGGTGTATAGTCACTTTATTCTACTCAGGGTACGGGCCCCTGGCTCTGGGATCCACTGCCTGAGTGGGTACTGCATCTCTGCCACTTTCAAACTAGGTGGCTCTGGAAGCCTCAGTTCCTTTTCTGAAGGCTGGGACTAATGATTTCTCCTTGTCAAGCTTAAATGAAAAGTATGCAAAATGTGTTGCATGTAGTGGGATATGCAAAGTGATCGTTAGTATCAGTAGGCAGAAAATTCATTAATTTACTTATTTCATAACTATTTTCTGATCCCGTTTTTGGCCTTAGCCTAGTCTGGGCATTGGGGACCTAGAGGTAATCAGACCTGGCTCCACTTTGAGGGGCTTAATCTGATGGATTATAATACCTCCCACATGAGGAAGAAACATTAAGGGCTCTAAAAGCCTGAAAGCCGTGGAGAGGAGGGTTGTAGAAAGATCTCATCTCTTTAATGGATAACTTAAGGAGGTTTTCTGGAAGAGGTGGCATTCAGGCAGGGTCAGAAAAGAGCTGTTAACAGAGGCATAGGCAGGAGAGGTTTCATGCAGCTGATTTTTTAAGTTCCCATAAGACAGAGAGAGAGACCTTGAATGCCACCGTGTAGAATTGGATTTTGTCTCTGTCACCCCATAGGTGCTAGAGGATGAGGCTCGGGAGCAAGGCCGGGGCATCCATGTCATCGTTCTCAATCAGGCCACGGTGAGGTTCTAGGGGTGGGGGAGATGGAGGGCTGAAGTGGAGACCACCTTGCTGGTGACACTAACTCAGGAGAGGTATGTCCCCTGCCAGGGCCATGTGATGGCAAAGCGTGTGTTTGACACATACTCACCTCATGAGGATGAGGCCATGGTGCTGTTCCTCAACATGGTGGCACCTGGCCGAGTGCTCATCTGCACTGTCAAGGTCAGTGACTCTGTGCTGGTCCCTTTCCCTATGCTCCCAACTCCAACCTTGCTCATGGCCTTGGGTGCTATACTCCTACTAAAGCATGGTGGGAAGAGCCTCTGGAGAAAGGCAATACAGGTTCCAATCTTAGCCTTGTCATTTTTATTCAGCAAATAGTTATTGAGCAACTACTGCGTGCCAGGCACTGATCTGAGTGCCAGAGATACAATCAGAAGCAACCTTTATGGAGCTTACATTCTTCAGGGCAAGATCAACAACAAAAAAGCCAGATAAATGTATGATGTCAGGAAACGATAACTTACTGAAGATAGTAAAGCAGGAAAGACAGAATAATGGGTGATGCATTTTAGAAAGGGAAGGTCTCTGTAAGGAAGTGACATGTGAACAGAAAGCTGGAGGAAATAAGGAGAGGGCCAGGTGGCTATCTGGAGGAAGAATTCTAGATAAGAAGATCGGTGAGTGCAAAGGCCCTGAAGTGGGAAGGTGCTTGGCATGCTTGAGGACTACAGGGATATCAGTGGAGCTGAAGCAAATTAAGGGAGGGGAGGGGAGTGGTGGGAAAAGAGGGCGGCAAGGTGCAGATTGTGTGGGATCATGGTAAGGATTTACTAACCTGACCATCTTGGATGATTCTCAGAATCTCTCTAAGCCTTCAGTTTTCTTAACTGTGAAAGGATAGTAACCTCAGATGGTTATTGGGATAATTTAATGAGCTAATTTAAATAAAAGGTTTTATGTGGTGCCTGACACATAGTGAGTGCTCCATGAAGCCAGGTCTCCCAGAACCATGGCAGTCAGGCTGACCACCTTCTCTGGTCTCCCAGGACGAGGGCTCCTTCCACCTCAAGGACACGGCCAAGGCTCTGCTGAGGAGCCTGGGCAGTCAGGCCGGCCCTGCCCTGGGCTGGAGAGACACTTGGGCCTTCGTGGGACGAAAAGGAGGTACCGGCACCATAGGCCGTCCATCCTAAAGTATCAGGGGACTGGGAGGAACAGAACATCAAGAGATAGGGTGGTGTTGGGGGCAAATAGGAGCCAGAAGTGGTGGGCTGGATGAAAGTGGGCAGAGAGATGGGAAGAAGCTTTCAAACTGGAGCCTGGACTCCCATTGCCCTTCATTCCTGTCCCCTGCTAGGTCCTGTCCTTGGAGAGAAACATTCTAAGTCACCTGCCCTCTCCTCCTGGGGGGACCCAGTCCTGCTGAAGACAGATGTGCCACTGAGCTCAGCTGAAGGTGGGGTTAGTGGGGGCTGGGCTCCAGGGCAGTGCCTGGGCTGGAGGTGGGCATTTGGGTCCTCTTTATGGAGCTTTATTCTCCTGACTGAGTGCCTGGGGTTCTGTAAACCACACTGGCCTTGTGCCCCCTCATGCCTCATCCTGTTGACCCCATCGCTCCCTCAGAGGCCGAGTGCCACTGGGCAGACACAGAGCTGAACCGTCGCCGCCGGCGCTTCTGCAGCAAAGTTGAGGGCTATGGGAGCGTGTGCAGCTGCAAGGACCCCACACCCATCGAATTCAGCCCTGACCCAGTGAGTGCAGTGAGGCTTGGACTCCTTCTCAACTTGGCCAGAGGCCCTAGAAAAGAGCCAGGTTGGGCTTTCCCTACCCCAGCCTGAGAGGGAACCAGGACCCAAGGATCTGTGCTGAGCTCTGAAAGACGGGAGCCTCCTGTTGGGGGGAGGGGTAGGCCATGTGAACACAGGCCCGGAGTTGGAGTTGGGTTGAGTGTGTGGGAGGGCCAGTAAGGGAGACCCTCAGCCTTTTCCCTCTCTACTCTGGAGTCACCTTCTCCCCCCAAGAACCCTTCCCTAGGATCCCAGTGTGAAGAGGGAGTGAAGCCAGAGCTAAAAGCTGTTTCTCCCTCAGCTCCCAGACAACAAGGTCCTTAACGTGCCTGTGGCTGTGATTGCAGGGAACCGGCCCAATTACTTGTACAGGTGAGCCTGCGCGTGGGCTGTGTCCAGCACTGAACAGGAGGGTGCCTAGCAGGTGGGGCCATCAGGCTCATCTGCCTGCAGGAGGAACTCTTGAGGTGGGTGGAAAGGCAACAGATTCTAGGCCTATCTGCCCATGTGGGTGAACAGGGGGATGTGGGCCCAGCTATAAGAACAGGGGAGCCCTGAGGTGGGCAACAGAGACCTAACTCATCCCTGGGCTCCCTAGGATGCTGCGCTCTCTGCTCTCAGCCCAGGGGGTGTCTCCCCAGATGATAACAGTTTTCATCGACGGCTACTATGAGGTGAGTGGGGTTGGCGGGCTATGGGAAGAGCAGAGCCCAGGGCTGTGGGTGCTGAGGAGCAATGATGGTGAGAGACAGCCGCCGAGGCAAGGGCTGTGCAACATGAACAGTTTGGCATGACGGAGCCTACCAGGTGGGCAGGGAGCAGGTGGTTCGCTTGGTGACCGGTGGCCATGCCCTCTAGGAGCCAATGGATGTGGTGGCACTCTTTGGTCTGAGGGGCATCCAGCACACTCCCATCAGCATCAAGAACGCCCGGGTGTCTCAGGTACTGCCTAGGCAAAGGTGGAAGGGGTAGACACCTGACCCTGCCGTCCATCCCAAAGCTCACGTGCCCTCTTTCCACTCCCTATCCAGCACTACAAAGCCAGCCTCACTGCCACTTTCAACCTGTTTCCGGTGAGTAGTAAGGACAAAGCCCTTGGACCTAGGGAGGGGAAACATGGGTATAAGGTCTGGTCTTATTATATGGCAAGCTCTTCTCTCTGGGCCTCAGCTTCCTGCTCTGGAAAATAGGGGTAGTGCTGCTTGAGAAATGAGATGGGGGTGGAGGAGGCACAGTATGGGAAAGGCCCCCTTGGGGTCATGCTGTCCCCCTCCCCCTGCAGGAAGCCAGGTTTGCTGTGGTTCTGGAAGAGGACCTGGACATTGCTGTGGATTTTTTCAGGTGAGGGGAGTGCCCCTCCATAAGTGCCTCTCCATGCAGCTCCTATAAGCTTCTCAGGCCTCTTTCCTTACTGGGTCTCCAGGAAAGAAAGCAGTAGGGTATCCGGGAGAGCTTTCTGGGGGAAATAAGCTCAAAAGTGGGAGGAAAGCCTGAGCAAAGGTAGGACAGCAGGTATTGGGATTGGAGTAGAGAGTACCAAGGATGGGTGGAGACAGTGGGGATTTGGGGTAAGGGACAAGCAGGCATGACTCCTGAGTCCCATCCCTAGCTCTTCCAGCATCACTGTGTGACTGGTTTTGTCCTTGTTCTTCCCTGAACCCTTGCACCCTGCCTCTCTCAGTTTCCTGAGCCAGTCCATCCACCTGCTAGAAGAGGATGACAGCCTGTACTGTATTTCTGCCTGGAACGACCAGGTCAGCCAAGTGGCCAGGGGTCAGCTGGGGAGTTGGTACAGCACAGGCACCAGGCTAATACCTCCCACCACGCCACCTCTGTCCTCAGGGATATGAACACACGGCTGAGGACCCAGCCCTGCTGTACCGTGTGGAGACCATGCCTGGCCTGGGCTGGGTGCTCAGGAAGTCCTTGTACAAGGAGGAGCTTGAGCCCAAGTGGCCCACACCGGAAAAGGTGCCCCGGCTGGGTAGGGTGAGTGGGCTGGAGTCCCCTCCCAGCTCCAAACCTCTTAACCGTCATAATCTTCCATGCCCCTAGCTCTGGGACTGGGACATGTGGATGCGGATGCCCGAACAACGCCGAGGCCGAGAATGCATCATCCCTGATGTTTCCAGATCCTACCACTTCGGCATCGTCGGCCTCAACATGAACGGCTACTTCCACGTGAGTGGGACGCAGGGGTGTTGTGGAGGTGGGCACAGAATGGTAGATAGAGCAAGAACATGGACTCTAGAGCAGTCCCAGCTCTGCCACTTACTAACCTTGGGGAAAATTCCTTATCCTCTTTTGCCCTCAGTTTCCTTATTTGTAAAATGAGGATAAAGGTACTACCTATCTATCATAAGGGTTCGAGGTTATGAGGTTTAAATGAGTTAATGTATGTAAAAATGCTTTGAACTGCAAGCATTATGTAAGGGTTAGCTGGTATTATTTTTATTATTACTATTCTTAGCACCCGACTGTGGGTGTGGGGAGGGTATTTCTGCCGCCAGGCGCTTCTGCAGCCCCGGAAGCTCTGCCCTCTCCTATCCTTGCAAGTGGAGGGGCCCAAGCCTCAGCCCGAAATGAACAGGGAGGTCCCCAGGCCCCCACGCTTTACATGGATGTGTCCAAAGGGCCACTCCCCACATAGAGCAAGAGTCTGCACTGAGAGAGCCGAGCCCAAAGGAACAGATGGGCAGCTTGGAACCTCCTAGAATCCAGAAGGACCTTGAGAGGCTGGCCTATACAAGACCGCACTCATGTCCCAGAGAGGGGCAGGCATTGACACTGTCGGTACCTCAGTCTCAGTACTTTCCTCCCTCTCAGCCCAGCCTGGCCTTTTGCCCTCTAGTCCCCGCAGGGCCTGTTCCTGGCTTCTGTGGCTCTACAGCAGCAGACCGAGGGAGAACCGCTAGGAACAGGGGCTAGCCCCGGGGTCAGTGCATGAGCTGCTGATATGGGCATGAGGTCTCTAGTGATGGTGGAATCCAAATTAAAGCTAGTGAGGGCACGAGCACCTGGGTGGCTCCATCAGTTAAACATCTGACTCTTGATTTGGGCTCAAGTCATGATTTCACAGTTTGGTGAGTTCAAGCCCTGCCTCGGGCTCTGCACTCACAGCACGGAGCCTACTTGACATTCTCCCTCTCTCTCTGCCCCCTCTCCTGTTCACAGTTTGTTTGTCTCTCTCAAAATAAATAAATAAACTTAAAAAAAGAAAAGCTGTAAGAGCTTGCCAAGGATGCTACGAAGAGGAGGATGGGGAGATGGAGGGAAATTAGAGGGACCTCTGTGGGTCTGGGACTTCATTTGTGGGCCTTGTGGCTATGCGGTGGGTCAGTGGGCGGGTGTGGGGCTGACAGTGTAAGGCCCTGATATTCACCCTCACACTCACTTTAGGAGGCCTACTTCAAGAAGCACAAGTTCAACACGGTTCCAGGTGTCCAGCTCAGGAACGTGGACAGGTCGGGGATGGGGACAGAGCAGAGGGGAGGATATCTAGGAGCCTTAATGACCAAGCCCCAATATTCCCCTCCAACCCTGGGGCCTGATCTTTACCCCAGCCCTGCTGCCACCTAGTTCCCATGTAATCCCTTGCCCCACCCCTGGAACCTGAGGGGCTACCCCTCCCCTTGACCCATTTCTCCTTCTCCTTCAGTCTGAAGAAGGAAGCTTATGAAGCAGAAATTCACAGGCTGCTCAGGTATGGCGTACGGCAGTGGGGCTATATGGCAGGGCGTGAGGAGGCAGACCCTGGGGGTCTGGGCCCCGTTACTTTTGGAGCCCACTGCAAAGTGAAAAGCAGGACACCTTGTTGCACTATTAAGAATTTCAAGACAGAAATAGCAGAGCTTTAAACTAAGCTCAAGGCCTTGTATAACACACCCACGAAGCAGGCTGTGTCTTGGCCTTTCTCCTCTACCCTCTGCTGCAGCGAAGCTGAGGTTCTGGACCACAGCAAGAACCCTTGTGAAGACTCTTTCCTGCCAGACACAGAGGGCCACACCTATGTGGCCTTCATCCGAATGGAGAAAGATGATGACTTTGTCACCTGGACCCAGCTTGCCAAGGTGCCCCACTAACACACCCATCCCAGGCTTACTCCTCCCCACCAAATACAGGCAGCCTTTGTTCGGGAATCTTCTACCTCAGAACCTTCTCTTCATAGTCTGGGAACCCCTCTTTCAACCCCTTTGTCCAATTCCATATTCTAGAAGATGCTACCTCTTACAAATTGAGGAGACTGTTGAGGGGGGTGGGGGCTGGGCCAAGGGTCCTCAGTGGTCCCTCCCCACAGCTCTCTGACCTTTGCCTCTCACCCTATCCCACTTCTACCAGTGCCTCCATATCTGGGACCTGGATGTGCGTGGCAACCACCGGGGCCTGTGGAGATTGTTTCGGAAGAAGAATCACTTCCTGGTGGTAGGCGTCCCAGCCTCCCCCTACTCGTGAGTGACTCTTCTGCCCTGGGAAATGGGAGTCTGGTGGGATTAGGGGACACAGCTAATGACCTCTTCCCTATATATTTTCTAATTATCTTTCCAGGGTGAAGAAGCCACCATCCATCACCCCAATTTTCCTGGAGCCACCCCCAAAAGAAGAGGGAGCCCCAGGAGCTGCAGAACAGACATGAGACCTCTTCCAGGACCCTGTAGAGCTGGGTACTGTGTACCCCCAGGCAGGCTAGCCCTTCACCCCATCCTGTAGGATTTTGTAGACACTGGCAGGGGTTGGGGCTGGTTTGTTTTTAACATGAGACTTAATTACTAACTCAAGGGGAGGCTTCTCCTGCTCCAACACCCCTGTTCTTGAGTTGGAGGTCTATTTATTTACTTCCTTGTGGGAAGGGGCAGGATAGTACCTGGGAATCACTGGGGTCCCTGGGCAGCTGATCCTGCCCTTTGCACACTCCCTCCTCCCAAGCCTGGCTCAGAATCTAACCTATTTATTGACTGTCCTGAGGACCTTGGGAACAGGCTGAAGCCTGGAGGGCCTTGATTCCTTTCTTGGCTGGGGTGCTGCCCTGAGGGTGGGGCTGGCTCTTACTCAGGAAACTGCTGGGCCCAACCCATGGACAGGCCCGCTGGGGCCCACCTGCTGATGCAGACTCACTCAGAGACCCTCAGACACTGAACCAGGCCTCTGCTCAGCCTCCTCTTTGTCCAGGTTTCCAAAGCTGGATAAGGTGGTCATTGATTAAAAAAGGAGAAAACCTCTGGGGATGTGTTTTATGATGGTGTGACGTGTGTGTGTGTGTGTGTGTGAGAGAGAGAGAGAGACAGACAGACAGAGAGAGAGATGGGTAGGAGAGAGAATGGTCATGACGGATAAAGCGTTTTCCTTACTGTACTCCACAGAGTTTAGCTTCCATTTGGTGCCATTTGGCCACCAGGGGATGCCCCAGTCTCAAACATCAAGGTTTTTCCCTAAGCTCCACCGTAGGAGAACTGAGGCTGACCTTAGCCCCAGTGTACTTGGGGCTGAGCTTACAGAGCCACCCCAAGCCCCTTCCCCACCAGGCTGTTAACCTGCCTAGCTTGTCTGTTTAGGTACCTGTCTCCAGAGATGAAACAAGAGAACAAAAGGAATACTTGGCATTAGGGGAGGCGATAGGAGAGAGGTGAGTCTAGAAGGGTTGGAAAGGAAGTGAGTGAAACAACTGGGGTGGCATCATTCAGGAGGCTAGGGCTGGGTTGCAGATGGAGTTCTAGGAACAAGGATCTGTGGTCCTTAGGGTACTTTTTTAAAATGTTTATTATTTTAATTTTTTTATGTTTTATTTATTTTTGAGAGAGAGGGCACATGAGCAGGGGAAGGCAGGGAGAGAGAGGGAGACATAGAATCTGAAGTAGGCTCCAGGCACTGAGCTGTCAGCACAGAGCCCGACGTGCGGCTTGAACCCATGAACGTGACCTGAGCTGAAGTTGGACATTTAACTGACTGAACCACCCTGGTGTCCCTTAATGTTTATTTATTTTTGAGAGAGAGAGAGCAAGTGAGTGGGAGGGAGAGGAGCAGAGAGAGAGGGAGACAGAGGATCATAATCAAGCCCTGCTTTGATGGCAGAGAGCCCGATGTAGGGCTCAGACTCATGTACTGCGAGATCATGACCTGAGCCGAAGTCAGACACTTAACCAACTGAGCCACCCAGGCGCCCCCTTTGGTACTTTGTATGCAGATTTCCATATCTAGACATTCTTCTGGAGAAGAGCCATCAATTTCTTCTTTATTTTTTAATGTTTATCTTTGAGAGAGCATGAGTGGGGGAGAGGTAGAGAGAGGGCGATAAAGGAACCGAAGCGGCTCTGTGCTGACAGCAGCAAACCCGATATGGGGCTCAAACTCACAAACTGAGATCATGACCTGAGCCAAAGTCGGATGCTCAACCAACTGGGTCCACCCAGTTACCCTGAAAAGCCATCATTTACATCAGATTGTCACCTAGCCAGTGATCCAAAGAAGTTAGGAAGTACTAACTTAGTCATAGAAGCACCAGGAAATGGATGTGACTGTCTAGAAGGAGTGGATAAGAAAGCCTAAGGTAGAGGGCAGGACATTTAAGGGATCCACTATAGACCACACATCTTGAGAAGGGGTCAGCCTGCAGAGTCCTTTCGAGGTAGCCTGGTGAGCTCCTTATGTAGAGTCTTGGCCAGGGAGGCAGGAACTGACTAGAACTCCCGTCCTTTTACCGTCTACCCCTCCCTCCACCATGGCTCAGGTGCGGACATTTCTCGCCACCCTGACGCCTTCAGTGTTTGCTGGAGCTAGAGATAGTGCTTTAGGTGCCCCAGCAGCCAAGCTCAGGAGCAGTTAGCTTTTGGGGTGGAGGCCCTCCCTGGGCAAACAAATCCCCGGCAGCTTCCATGTAGGCACCTGGGGGAGGGTGGTGTGTGAGAGACGGTAAGGCGGTGAGGGCAGGGAGAGGGACCAGTTGCTCTCCCTGCCCAGCCCCCAGCAGACTCCTGATCTGGGCCTCAGACCGGCTCTCAGGCACTGTGTGGCTCTGGCCAGGTTGCTGTTCCTTTGCGGGCTCAGCAAAGGGTAAGAGTTCTGGACTGCCCTAGGAAAACTGGGGAGGAGGCGTCAGGGGTCAGTGGGAAGTAAGGAGGACTGGTTTGCTCGGCTGGGTTTTGCTGGCCGTAGCCTCCCTCCTCAGTGTTGTCCATCCTGGTTCAGCAACAATCAGATTTATGGGATATTCAGGCCTTCAAGTAATTCGGACTCCACGTCAGCCAGGACCCCACCAGACTCTGGAGTCAGACAGTCTGGGCCCACATCAAGGTTCAACCCTTCAGGGAAGGTTGTGGAAGTAGAACAAGTCACTTGGCCTTTCTAGGCACAGTTTCTAGAGCTTGGGGGTGGTTAAAAGATCAGATCTGTAGAGTCCCAGAGGCAAACCAAGACCAAGATTAACAAAGTTTTTTTCTAAAATCCCTAAGGCAGGGACAGGTATGGGCTTTGCCTGAGTGAGAAGGGTAGGCAGCTTGGGTCCTCTGATGGGGGCTTCTGGAGGACTTCCAGAGCCTAAGAAGTGACATTCTCATTGCTTTGGCAGTGTTTCTGGTCTCTCCACCCCCACTTGGGCACAGGCTTGTTATTTTCATAGCTTTCCAGTCCACTGCCCCCACCCAGGAGGGGGTAGTTTCAGGCCAAAGTCCTCCCACTTTATAGGAAGGCAGACTGGCCCAGCCCCCAACTCCTCCCTGAGTGCCTTCTTGGTCATCCCTGTTAGGCTCCCTCCCAGGCCTGGAATCCAAATGAAGGGGGAAAATAGGCATCTACCTTCACCCTTGTGACCTTTCCAGGGGACTTCTGAGTCACCAGCCCTGTAGGAATTTGAGGCCAGGTGAGGCAAGATGGCCCTGCCTCTCCAAGGATACACGAAAAGAGTTCCAAACAGAGACATTTTAATTGGGTTCTGAGTTCTGAAGAGCCTTCTACACATCCGCCTGCTGACTGCTGATTTTGCATATATGCCCATGCTTTAGGGTGCCTTTCTCTCATCCCTCAAGGGTCTGCTGGGATCACCGAGAGCCCCCCTTCAACCTGCGAGGGTGTCAGGGGCT
Organism: Hyaena hyaena; assembly: GCF_003009895.1. NCBI lineage: Eukaryota > Metazoa > Chordata > Mammalia > Carnivora > Hyaenidae > Hyaena > Hyaena hyaena. The sequence goes on from NW_024081132.1 coordinate 368,078, forward strand.
TAAGGGACAGACTAGAAGTATGGGCAGGAAAACTGGCTGCCTTAGAAGTTCTGGCCCCAACCCTACCAATGGAAGGAAAACTCAGGCACAGCCTGAAGGGGGTGGTCCCCTATTTGGCCCCAAGTCCAGAGCAGCAAGGCTGGGCCCACTCTGGCCCAAATGAAACTGTTAGATCCTGTCCGCAGCCCAATCACTGCCACTTGGCAGTGCCAGGATGCCTCTTCCCAGGTCTTATATGGCAGCAGCAGTGGCGGAGGCAGAAGCAGACTTACTGCAAATTGCAGTACAGATACATGGACACGATCATGGCCGCCAGCTGGTGGGAAAGGAATAGTGAGGGATATGATCAGGGTCCTTACGTTTCAGTCCCCTGCCTCCCAGATACTACATGAAGCTCTGTTAGAAGTCTGTCTCCTTCAGCAAGGCCTCCAAGATGGGTCAAGCACCCTGATCCAGTGGGGATATCCTGCCCCAACCTCCTCACCCCCTTACCTCCAAGCCCCCAATTCCAGCTGCCACACCACCCACAGTGACCGCATTGGTTCGGATGTCATACAGAAGCTGACTGAAGCAGCCCTTGGGGGAGGGAAGAGAGGATCTATAGTCAGCAGCTGCACCCCTCTCTCATTCAGCACTTTGAGGACATTAAAGCAGCCCCCAACCTTCTATACCACACCTGTACAATCTTGACATCAGCCTTCTCCTTGGTGCAGGGTTCTGTGGTTGTGCCATTGCCATCGTCAACGCAACAGTATGGGGGAAAGGTATGGTTCTTCATGAAGTAGGGAGAGCCCTCAAAATCTGTGTAGTTGTTAAAGCCACAGCACTTGAGCTGGAGATGAGGAGGGGAGGTGGTCAGTGCGGCCTCATTTCTTTCTCCCCACTCCAACCTCTCTCCCCACCCCAGTACACCTTACCCCTGCCATGGTGGTGTTCCACACTTGGGTGAAGTCTTTCTGGGAACCATAGTCTTTCTTGATGGTAGGCACTATCAGGAACGTCAGGAAGTGCTCAGCCTGGGTGGGGCAGACCAGTGCTTAGGGCTGGGTAGGGAAGGCGGCCCTTCACAGGCCACAGCCCACTTGCAGGGCTTTTCCCGCTCTTTCCCTCTTGCCTCATCCCCACTCCTCACCATGGTGGTATACACCAAGGCAACCACAGCAGCTGCAATCTCAGCGATGAAGATGATGAGGAGGATCAAGAAGAACTGAATGGGGAACAGAAGTCTGAATTTTAGAGAGAGACCGTCTCTCCTGCCTTACTTATTGTAACCCACCACCCATGAAAACAAGGCAGTAGCCCCCTCTGCTGAAGCTCCTGGAGTCCAGAGCACGGTTTGGGGATCCCCAGAGCCTGGTCTCAAGGGTGAGGGGACCCTGGGCCTATGGAGCTGGGTTTGACACACCATCATGAGGGCACACTTGTTCTCAGTCTGAGCACCGTAGCAGCCCAGGAAACCAAGAGCAAAGAGCACAGCACCAGCTGCGATGAGGAAGTAGCCCACGTTGACAAACTGCATGGCACTGGATGATAGCGGCCCGAAGATCTTCAGGAAGGATGACCCATCGACGGACACCCAGATGCCCACTGCCAACAGGGCGACACCACACAGCTGGGGACAGAGAGGCAGACCTTAAAACAGTGTGGGCAAGCAGCTCCTTACCGCGCAGTTGAGTCAGGAAGATGGGAAATGAGAAAATTTCTCCCTTTATTGGCTAAGGAGTCTAAAAACTCATCCTGTAGGGAGGAAAAATATTCTGCAGACCCAGAAAGATGGGAGCTGGGCCACCCATAGCCAGAACCTATGCAGATATAAATGGGATCAGGGGTTCCAGAAATATCTACAGGGTGGGGGAGGGGCAAGACTTTTCCTCACTGCTGTCAAGGTCAAGTCACAGAGCTAGGATTGAAAACAAGCAGGTGAGGCCAGCAGGGCCCCCACACACCCCATTTCCTTGCAGGGGTGAACCGCCCCTGTTCTCTGATAGGTAAAACAGTGGGGTGGTAGCATTGAGCAGGCTCAACAGTCACCATAGCAACAGAGGCGGGGCTGAGGTTTACACCTGCTTCCAACCTTGGAGAGGGACTTGGTGAGAAGGGACATCTACCTTGAGGCCCCATTTGGCTCCTCTCCAGGATCAAACTCACGGCCTGCCCTTCATCTAACCTAGACCTCTCCTTGCCTCACAGGAAAACTGAGGCACCAGAGGGGGAGTACAGCCAGGGTTTCTTTTAGAGGCTCTCTCTGGCTCAACCTCAAGCCTCAGGGATCCAGAGGCCCAGACTGGATAGGAGGTACACTGTCCACATGCCACCGCTCTTAGAGCAAAGCCTTGCTGAGCCAGAGCACCAGCAGATGAATCAGCCTGATATCAGCTTGGTGCCCTGCTATAGAAACTGAGGCTAGAACCAGGTGGCAGACTGTGCCTGGATCCCAGGCATGTTTGCCCAAAGACAGAGAGCTGGGCTCCCAGCCTACAGGGTCAAATTTCAAGGAGTTTGAGACCTGCCCTTCCCTGCCCAGCCTGGCAAAACCTGACCAACAGAGGCCAGAAACCAAACCGGATTTGCCTTTAACCCCCTCGGGCCAGAGCCCCTAGTTTCTCCATATTGCTGGCATCCCTTTGCCTTCTCCAGATATATGGATAAAAGCTAGTGCCCTGAAGCCAAAAGAAGCCCAAGGCATGGACCATATTGGAGTCAGGTAACTCACCTCCAGTCCAATTTCTCCAAAACTCCATCTACATTTCCTTGTCTTCACTTACCCCCGCTTTCACTGACTCTAAGTCACTCTAATGTGGCTCCAAGATCTGTGGTGCCATCCTGTGTTAAATCTGGTGGACACTTCATGTACTATACCCTCCTACCCTCTCTGAGGGCGTTCCCTCCTTGTTTCCTCCCATTGCTCTTTCTCTGTCTGCTTCTTGGTGGCCGTTTCTCCAGAAAGAGAAGTGTGTTTCCCAGAGGTCACTCTGCCTGAGTGCTCTTATCCACTCAGTGGCTTCACTGACCATTTGTGGCCACATGACTTCCAAATATCCATGTCCAGCTTCAACCAGAGCTGGAACCCCATCGGGTACGCAGCTGCCTGTGGGGCATCCCCCAGGTTGCTCATACCAGAGACATGGGCATTATCTCCAAAACTTCAGTCAGCCTTGACCCTCCTTCCGTCCCTTGGCCACTATCTGAGCGCTTTGTCTTTGTCCATTTCTCCCCATCTCCACAACCATCTCCGGGGTTCACGCCTCATTACTCAGCTTTCTCAAACATGCCGTATACAATCTGTTCCCGGTTTTCTGAACAGTATCTGATTTCATTGCCTCTGGGCCTTTGTGCATGCTTTACAATCTCCTCACCCACTGCAAATTCCCAGCCTCAGCTACTTCCTCCAGATAGTCTTTTCTGACCAGGGTTCAAGCCCCTCCAATGGGCTCCCATAGCCCCTGTGCTAAGGTCAGACATAGCACGTTACCACTGTTTGCCTATCTGCCTTGCTAGATCTGAGATCTTCAAGGGCAGAGAAAGGGCTTGCTCACCTTTCACCCCAGCACTCAGCATAGTCTTAGGCAATAAATGTTTGTTGAATGAATAAAGGCTGTTTGAGGCAGATTTTCTGCTCTGAGATCTTCAGGCATCTCTCCTTTCAGCTGCCCGTCCCACAGAGGCCACTGAATTTCCTTGATCACTAGGCAAGCTTGGGCAAACCTCTTCCTCTTACTGGGCCCCCAATGCATAGAAAAAGGAGAAAATAGCTCCTGTTAGCCTACCCTGCCCTGCCCTAAATCTGGTCTGAAACTTCCTGAAAGGGAAGAGCTTCTCCTAAGCTTCTGCACCCCAACTTGTGTGGTGGCCAGGCTACTCCTGAGACCAGGACTCGGCATTTGGGGAGACTTTTGCACCCTATCATAATGGGAAACTTGCACAACAGAGTCTGGGCACAGAAGTGTCCTGTTTCCCAGTTTGGGCTCTGCTTAGGTTGTGACCCACTCCTGTAGGGAGCCCTGAAGAGCCCAGAACCCCCATACTTACAAAGATGAGGAAATTGAAGAGGGTCATCATGGTTTTAATGAAACTGAAGCACTGCATGGTGGCTCCTGAGAGGCAGACAAGTCTGAGTTAGGAATTAGTGCCACCTGCCTCCACTGCCCCCTGGGCTGGCTTTGCATTTGGACCCTGACATACCAGACTCCAGCATCCAGGACCCATAAGTCACCTAAATCCCCCAGCATCTAGACTCTGACACCTCAGGACTTTTCCCAAGTCCTATCCTGACACCCCTACCTCTCTGCACTGCCCCAGCCCTCTACCAGCACCTGACACATTGAGATACTAACACCCCAGGTTTCCCCGCTGGCGCCTCAAAACCAGCCCGCATGCTATAGGTTACTCCATGCCCTTCCTTGGCACCTCAATGTCCTGGACCCCTCCCCCAACCCAGCCCTAGGCTCTTCCAGGATCCTCCCCATTGGCCTCCCAGCTTCCCACATCTGTTTACAGGTTGATTTCACTATATAGGATAATCCCTATCCTAAGCCATCACCTGTTCTGGGCTCTTGGTAGTGAGTTCTGAAAGAAGACTCTGCCGAGGCTCCAGAGGAGACAGGCCGCTCCAGGGAATTGGCACTTGAGTGGGCAGGCAGTGAGACGGAGCTGGCTCTCACACACCACTGCTCACCTGCGGGCGGGGCAGGACTTTTAAAGGCCTCCCCTGCTTGCCTGCCCGCCTGCCCCACCCAGCAGTCAGTCAGCCTCTTGCCGTGCTGCCCCCTGCTGCCTGGAGAGCTGTCCCCACAGCCACTGGAGCAGCGGGGCCTCGTCGGCCTGGCAACGCCAACCGCCAACAGCAGCACACTCTTCCTGATCTGAAGAAGGAAGAGAAGTCTGAGGATAAACAAGCGGCTCCCAGAAGTTCTGTGTGCCCTCCACCACCACTGGCCACGTATGCTCCTTAGCCCGCATCTGCTGATACATGCATACACCCTAAGTGCTCACAGCACACACTCATCTGCCCAAGCTGCCATCTATATACATATGCAGAGATACATACATAAACACCTAGTAGTGCTCATGAGTGTGCACACACACACATACATGCACACATACTCTGACCTGTGTGTGGACAGACCCCCCCAGCAACTAAGAAACAACAAAGCAACATCTGAGGTGTTTACATAAAGTCTCTCTGTACTCCTCTCTGTGTTTCTTTGTCTCTGTCTCTCTCACACACACACTCAAGGAAACAGCCAAGGTTTAGTCACTTCTGCCCCCTCCTCTGAGCAGCAAATGACTCATAGTCCTTTTCCCTCTGCAAAATCTCAAATTTCTCCATCTTTCTCCTCCCTTCTTCTTTCCTACTTACTCAGCTACCTTCCCATACCTTCTCTTGCTTCCCCCTCCACCCCCTATCCAGTATTCTAAGCAATCTGTGTTAAGCACCCCCTTCTTTTCAGCCAGCAGGTGGCACCATGATCCCACAAAAGCATCACCCCAATTCGAAGGCTCCGTCTGTAATCCGTTCTCCAAGAACCCCTCAAGGGCTTAATTTGAACCTCTGCCTGTCTCTTTCCACTGCCGGTCCACTTTCCTCTCTAACGCCACTGACACTGAGGTGCTGGGGAAGTTCTGCCCTTGGAGTCTCACAGACCAGATACTCCAATGCTGGTTCTGCTGCTTCTTAGCTGTGTGACCCCGGGGGCATTTCTTACACTCATTTATTTTTATTTTTTAAATTTATTTTGAGAGAGGGAGAGAGAGAGCATGGGAGGGGGGCAAAGAGAGAATCACATGCAGGTTCCATGCTGTCAGTGCAGAGCCATACATGGGGCTAAATCCTGTAAGATCATGACCTGAGCCGAAATCAAGAGTCAGATACTTAACCAACTGAGCCACCCAGGTGCCCCTTCTTAGACTCGATTTTAAGCCTCTGTGTCCTGGTCTGTGTGACAGAATAGTCAGAGTTTAAGATAAGATTTTCTCCTCCCTCTGGGACAAACGAGAATGACCACAGAGTGGGAAGGTCAGAACGGGGAGAGGCGTCACCAGACGGGGTATGAGATGGATGAAGCGGACTTTTTAAATTTTTAAAAAATTTGAATATAGTTGACATTAATTTGTTGTGCTTTTTTAATAATGAGAGGAGGCAGCTGAAGAAAGGGGGGGGGAGGAAGGGAAGCTAATGACAGTAATATCTGTGTAGATCATGTTTTAAATGCATTACAATATAGTCTTTTTTCCCCTCTTCACAACAACTCTATGAGATTTAATCCCCTTTTAAACGTGGGGAAACAGAGGCACAGCAAGGTTAGGCACTTGCTGTGATCACACAGCTTTTAAGTGGAAGAGCCAGGATTCACCCCTAGCCAGCCTGGTGCCAGAGTCTGTATCTTAACCACCAAGCAGACTGTCTATATTGATAGAATATCTGAGAGGGCAGGAAGAGCTGACTTCCAGAAAGAGCAGGGGAGGAGGTCTTGGTCTGGGACTTGAGGAAGAAGATGGCCATGGCAAGTGGGTTTATAAGGTGTAGTGGGTAGAAGTTGATGGGAGAAAGGTCCATTTTCTAAGACTGAGGATAGCAAGAGAAGAGGCTGGAGGGGGAGTGGGTTTGAGGCCATACAGGGTGGTGCTGAGGACCCTCAAGTCTCCTGGCAGGCTCCTGCAGGAGCAGAGAAAAGGCAGAGGCTGGGAAGGAGGACCAGAGGTGAAACAGGAGGGAAAGACAGTGTGGAGGGAGAAAGGACAAGTCCACAGTCCCACAACAACTCAGTGCAAGGCCTGGCAGAGCCATTGACAATACTATCTCCTACAAGAAAGGAAATGAACCCCGCGTTCACACAGCTTAGAGCCGCTGGGGACCTAGCAGTTCCTCCACCTGCACTGATTATCCACATGGCTTTCTCCTTCCACTCAGGAAGAATTGGGGCCATGTCCCCTCCATCTACATCCCCAGAGCCCAGCACATATGAAGTTGTTAGCGAACATTTCCTGAATGATTGGATGAATAAATGAGTGCAGAACAGCAAGAGTTAAATGTCTGGACTTTGGGCCTTAGCGGTTATGGATAGGAACCCTTGCCTGTCTCTGTGTGACCTCGCCCAACTGAGCCTCAGTTTCCTTATATAGTCGAGTCTCATTATTCATAGCTTCCATATCTGGAATTAGCCTACTCACAAAATTTCATTTGTAACCCCAAACCAATACTTGTGTCACTTTGGCGGTCACTCATGGACATTTGACAAATTTTGAGCTGCCTCATTCTCACATTCTCAGCTGAGGTTGAACAAGAGGATATGCTGCCTTCTTGTTTCACCTCTTCTAATGTAAACACATGTTCTTCTTGTGGGTTATTCAGTGTCACATTTTTTGCATGTTTGTGCTTTTTGTTGGAAATTTTGCCATTTATCAAATAATGCTGAAGTGTTGTCTAGTATTCCTAAGCACAAGAAGCCTGTGATGTGCCTTACAGAGGACATATGTTATAAATGTCATCCAGGTACAAGTTATAGTGGTATTGGCTATAAGTTCAATGTTAATGACTCAACAATATATTTTAAATTAGGTGTCTTTATTTTTCTTTAAGTTTGTTTATTTATTTTGAGAGAGAGAGAGAGAATGCACACAAGCTGGGGAGGGGTAAAGAGAGGGAGAGACAGAATCCCAAGCAGACTCTGCACCATCAACGCAGAGCCTGATGCGAGGCTCAAACTCACAAACTGAGATCATGACCTGAGTCAAACTCAAGAGGCAGGACACGTAACTGACTGTGCCACCCAGGGGCCCCTAAATTAGGTGTCTTTAAACAGAAACACACATAAAATAGGTCATGTTCTGATCGATCAGTTGATGAAAATATTGTGACTAGAGACTGGTAGGAATCTAACCCTGTAGATGAATTGGCTCAATTTGCTAATGCACTATTTGTGGTGGCGACTTTATTAACTACTGTGAATAATGAGAATTGACTGTATATGAAATAGGAATAGTGCCAGAGTCTAAACTTTGTAGGGTTGTTGTGGGATTAAAGAGATAGTGTTTGTAAAGTACTCAGTGCTGTTTGGCGCACAGCAAATGCTTAATAAATATTGTTAATATTGTTGATGTGGATAAATGAGAAAGTGAGGGAGTAATTTTCCCCTACTCAGAGTTCCTTTTCCCTTGCGGCCAGGCTGAGGTTTTCTGGCCCCTGGGCTGGACCTACAGAGAGAATTGTGAGGGAGCCTGACCTACGGGGAGGGGCTCCCCAGCCCCTGTATTACAGGTCCCTAGGACCTGTAATAAAGAGCACCACCCTTATGCAGACTCTATGTCATAGAGACCCCAGCTGCCCTGGTCAGTAGCACCCTCAGGCACACTACAGAAGCTCCCTGTGTCTATGGGGCCTTCTCAGCTTGTCCATGCCCCTAGGCCCCGGGGCTTAAGTTCCCCCTACCGCAGGCCAGGGATGGGCTGGCCTCGGCCTCGATTTCCCAAGATGTTCAAGTGTAGCCGCAGAAGGTATCGGCAGAAACCCCGAGGCCCAACTCCCACCACTGCAGCCACCAATTTTGCCACCATGGCCACAGGTATCAACAACACTCACACCGTCACCACCACCAGTGTGTGGATCCTTCCACCGCAAGGTTAGCCAAGGGCCCTGAGGCAGGGTGGGGGGTTGGAAAAATAGGGCCATGGGTTTCCCTCCACTTTAGCCCTGCATAGGCACTCTAGGGGCACACTCTGTGAGAAATACCACCCCAAAAGTATGGTGGGGTCTTGATAGCAGACATCCTAAATGCTGAGAGCCTTAATGGAGGGCATATTGGCTACAACCAGAGGGCTTCGGGGACTGCGAATCTAAGAGCAGAGCTTCCAGAACTGCTTTCTTCCTCACATTCTTCCCTTTCCTTCTTCTCCTCAGTTCTCAGACACCTCTGTCAACCTGGCAGCTTTCTGATCTTCTAGAAATGTCCAGAAACTAGTCCAGAAGCTTGGCTGGCTCCGGACCTGCATCTCCTAGGGGCCCTGGGTGGTTAACAGCAGATCAATACAATCATTTCTGCTCCAACTGCCTTACTCCATTCCAAGGTGTTTCCAGAGAAATATGCAGCAGGGTATGAGGGCAGGGTTGGGGCTGAATGCTCCCAGGGACAGGCTTCAGTGACAACAGCAGGGATGACGGTTAGGCAATGGACGGACAGGACAAGGTTGGCAACACACACCATTTCTCCATCTTTGGCCTCAGCTTTTGATCTGCCCCAGGAGGTAGGGAGCCTTCCTGCATTGTACAGGGAAAAACGTCTCCAGAGACATCTTGGAAGTTATAGGGAGGCAGATCCTTGAGGAGGGAGGTAGAGGCACAAATCAGAAAGAGATAAGATGAAAGAGATTTCACTACTTGAGTGTAACTCCATGAGTGCTTGAATGTGAGATGTTTGTGGCTCTGTGCCTGTGATGGTCAGTGTGCAGAAGGAGCTGTTGGTGTGTGTGTGTCTGAGTGTGTGTGCGTGAAACCAGCACAATGGGAGCCTGAGCTGACATGTGGCTGAGGGGGCCTCTGTAACCGATCTCGTGCTTCTGTGGCTGGCCGTGTGTCGAGGGTAAGGGGACGGGTGTGCCAGAGACAGGCTTCAGCTCACTAAGAGGAATGAAGGTCAGGAGAAAGGGTGAGGGGCAGCCTGAAGGAGGAGAGGGTTGCTTCTGAGGAGGATGGGCCACCTTCAGCCTCCTAGTTGTTCCCTGAGGACAGTGTTTTCCAGGACTGTCAGCTGGGAGCTGCAGTGGTTAGGGGTGGGGCAAGACTGAGTTTGAGTCCAGAAAGGGGGAGGGTGTTAGGCACTCTGGCCTGGGGATTTTCCATTTGGGTTTCTGAGTGTGTGCCCATGTGTCATCAGGTGTAACTGCATTTCTGTGGGGTGTGTCTCCATGGAATTGTGTCTCAGTGGCAGGAAACATTGTGAGGGACTCTGTCTCTAAGGTGTCACTCTGTGTCTGGGTGTGTGTCCAGGGCTCCCTTCCCTGAGGCTTGGGGGTGGAGTGAAGTCTGAGAGCTTTGGTCTGGCCTCCTGGGGTTCAGGAAGCCTGTGAGGAAAAAATGAACTGTGTCTGTGTCCTTCCACTCTAAAGCTTGCCAGACACTGGGACCCTGAGAGGAGGGAAGAAGCAGAGAATTCACTGACACATCATGCCCAGACAGTGCTGGCTGTGGGGGGGCAGGGGGGAGGGGGAGGAGAGGAAGGTGGCTGGGCTAGAGCCCAAGGTCCACAGAAGCGCCCACACATATAAAGACACATGCCACAGTCCACGAACATATGCAGACATGTAAATATAAGTAGACTCACAGACACACAATGCAACAAACACAGATGCATGCAAGTACACACTTATAAACAGAGATACACACACTAATGCCCGTGGCCCTCCCCGCATGGCATATGCAACAGCACATACACATGCCTGCAAATGAACACATACAGACATGCATGCATCTGACAAGCACATAAGCTTATAGATAGAAACATGCAATCCCACTCATGCAAACCCAGGCACACACAGACACATGCACACGTGCAGACACACTCACCAGACTTCCCTGCCCCTGCAGCCCTGGAACCCAGAAGCTTCCCTCCCCTGTAAGAGTGTGGGGTGTGTGCGTGCATACGTGTGTGTGTGTGTGTGTGTGTGTGTGTACACCCACACTTGTGTTTGTGTGTATCTGTGTCTGTGAGGATGTGTGTGTATGTGTGTGAGTGAGGGGGGTGCTGAGCTGTGGGAACCTGATGACATCATCTCTTCCGGCTATTTTTAGCTCCCTCTGCAATGCCGGGCTCCTCCACAGCCCCTCCTCCTCCAGGCTCCCAGAGGCAGCTGCGGCCAGAGGGCACCCACCATTCCAATGTAGGTGACCCCTGGATGACCGGGTGCAGCTCACTCATTCCGACCCCGCCAGGGCTCCCTGGAGGCTGAGAGCCCCAGAGGAAGAGGCCTGGGCCATGCAGCAGCCTGGAGCAGGAGCCTGGTTAGGTGAACAGACCCGGCTGGTCTCCAGCCCCCAGGGTGCCTCTGCTTCTGCTTTTCAGTCTGAAACTCTGTCTCAGGCAGTAGTGCCTGCCATGTGCCAGGGAGGGTGCCAAGTTCTGGAGACAGCGCAGTGTGCAAGACGGCAGGAGTTCTTCCTGGTGGGTGTTACAGCTCGGTGGGAGACAGACATTAAACAGATCATTGCAGGCACCGCACCCAACTGTGGCGAGGACTTTGAACATTGGTAACAAGGGGATCAGCCTGGGATGATGTTCTCTGTCTCTTCTGTCTCATGTGATAGCCTGAGGAAGCCAGAGGGGCACCCTCCTTTACCTTCCACCTCCCACCCCATCAAGCGCGCTCCAGAACAGAGCGTCCTTCTCACACTCTGGGCTGTGCTCCCAACATTGCACCAACCACCACCCAAGTGGGGACCCACTGCTATTCCCAGCCCCTTTGCTCTGGAGCCTCCCCATGGTTGATCCCTGGAAGCCAGGCCAGTCCTTAGTCCTTCATCTGCAGATGGGAAAATTGAAACAGAGAAGGGCAGTGCCAGACCACGCCTCCTGGTGCCCGGCAGGGGAGATGGGGCAGGCTGAGAGAGGAGGAAGTGGTGTTGGCACAGCTCGAGTAAGAGCAAGGGGTGGGGTCAGGAGGGCAGGAGGAAGAGGACAGTGGCCTGAGGGGTCCCTGCCCAGAAAAGGCTTCCCGCTCCAGCCAGCTTCTGGGCAGCCACCGGAAAATCGGGTTTGTCAGCTTCAGCCAAGCGCCTGGGGGCTGGAGGAGGGGTCCAGACAGCTGTGGGGAGGCTGCCCAGGGGCCCATCCTCCATCCCAGAGTTTGGTTAAGGCTGTCCTGTTATGGGAGCATTTTGTAATACTGGGACCCTTTGGAGTGTCAGGGGAACAGCTCTAGGCTGGAAGCTGGAGCTCGGAATTCCAGTCCTTGTTCTTCCCCAAACCCTAGTGTGATCCTTGGAAAGTCCTGTCCCCTTTCTTGGCCTTAAGTGGCCCTCCCAGGAAGGAGCCCTGGAGAATCAGATTCCCCATCCCCAATTTCTGCCCTCTGGATTTTCCTGGGAGTCTGAGTCAGGCACAGAAACACAAAATCAATGGGTAGGGACTGGACCAGACCGCTTCCAGGGCGCCAGGCTGGAGTTCCCTTGTCACCAATGGGTCAATGGCCGGAAGCCCAGCTCCAGCCCTACAATGCAATGCCGGTCACCCCACCCTGACCAGTACCCTCACCCACACCCCCATTTCCGTCCTCTGTTCCTTCCTCACCTTCAGAGAAAGCGACAGAGCTCCCTAGGGAATCTCCCATACCTACTTCATTGGCTCCCTGCCCTGTACTCAACCCTCCCTCCCCCTCTGCCCATTTGACCGAGCCAGTCTCCCAGTTAACTTTCTTTCCCCGGATCCTGGGGCAGGCCAGGGAGGAAAGGAAGCTGGGTGGAAAGGCCGCAAAAGAGCCTGCTTTTCCTGCTACACTCAAATCCTTGGAGCCCAAATGACGGACTTGTGGGGAGGAGGTAGACTAAATGCTGGGCTGCTCTGGAGCCCCAGGGAAAGTGGGAATGTTACCCTTTTCCTATCCAACCATCTCCTTCCCCTGCCTTCAGCGAATTCAGAGAAGAAAGCCCAGAGCTGAGACTTCCATTCTGTGGAAAACAAACACAGAAACCCAGGACAAGTGAGTCCTGGTTATTGTCACTAAGTCAATGACAAATTCATGAAACACAAATACCATAAAATTCTAAATGCATAGAGTCCACAGTCATGGAATCTTAGCATCACAAGATTCTAGTATGGTGAAATCTGAGTTACAGAGTCACAAATATAGAATTCTGCCATCACTGATTCCCAGATCTCAAGGTTAGAATATCCCTGAATTATAAGCCTTGAGAAGTTTGTTAGTGAAGTCTTTACCTTCAGGTGGACGTCTAGAGGACCCCTGAGTGCCTGGGTGGCTCAGTCCATTAAGCATCTGACTCTTGATTTCAGCTCAGGTCATGATCTCTCAGTTTGTGGATTTGAGCCCCATATCGGGCTCTGCGCTGATGGTGCGGAGCTTGCTTGGGATTCCCTCTCTCTCCCTCTCTCTCTGCCGTTCTCTCTCTCTCTCTCTCTCTCTCTCTCTCAAAATAAATAAACTTAAAAAAGATAAAAATAAATAAACTGGAGGATCCTCTACTGGGGATGGGCAAAGGAGTTCACACATGAAACACATGAACACTAAGAAGGAGGCAGAGAGCTCAGGGCATATGAACTTAGGATATGTTAAGAAGCCTGCAATAAACCAGACAGAGGACAGACATCTTCCCAGAGGACACATCTTGGTTCCTGAGGATGAGGGGAGTGGGTGGCAGGAGAGGGATAGAGAGAGGGGAACTAAAAAAAACAAGCCAAAGAAAACATAGCCTAAAGAAAAAATGATCAAGGGGCAAGTACACCAGCCACAATACCTCTAGTTTCTCCATGATTGGGATTAACACCAGGCCCCAGGACATTTTCAAAGGTTACTAATGGAATGGCAAGCCTCGTCTGACTTTTTTGGGAAGAAGGTACCAAATAGAAAATATTCCATATACCACAATTTCTTGGGAAGAGCAGACTGTCCAAAGAGGGTGCTGAGCTGTGAACAAGACCACGCTGTGTGGTGGGGTGCAGAGCCCCTAGGAAGGCCTTGGTAAGGGACCTCGTGGAGGGCATCTGTCAGGGGTGGTGCCTGGGAGAAGCATCTCTGCAGAGGGAGCCAAACTTGAGGCAGCACTTGGTATGGGGACTCTTGTCTGATTATGGGGTTGGTTACTCAGTAAACGACGGGGATATTTACCTACCATTTCTGGGAAACTACTGCAAACTCAGGAACCCAGAAGGAGCAGTTCCAGAGAGAGGCAAATGCCAAGCCCTTCTGGGCATGGGAAATGGGGCAATGTCAGCGGGAGATACTCTTGCTCGGCTGTCTGTCTTTGGATTCGGCTCAATACCTCAGCCCCGACCTCAGTCCACATCCCCATTTGCCTCCCTCTCCCTGTTTGCCTGTCATTCTACCTACCTCCATCTGCTCTGTGGCTTTTGGCAAATTGTGTCCCTTCTCTAGGCCGCAAACATCCTTTGCTTTCTTTTGAAGGTCTTTTGGGTCCTAAGCGCAGGTTTTAGTATTTCATAGTCCTGGTTTCGTCCAGATCAGTTCCATTTCAGATGTCTCCATTCTCAGCTTCCAGAGAAAGTCTCAGGCAGCTTCAGGGGAGAATGGAGGGAATAGGGAATACAAATAATGCTCACATTCGAAATTCTATATGTGTCAGTTCCTACAACAGGTGTTTTATAAATCTTATAGGATGCTCACAACCATCCTGTGTATATAAATCGTTGCTCCCATTTTATAGATGGAGGGACTGAGGCTCAGGGAGGATAAATGACATGCCTAAGGTCATTTAGCTAGGGAGGACTGGAATCTCAACAAAGTCTATCTTAATCTGAGGGCTATGGTTTCAGATTAGCATTAATCCGTGTGGCCTCAACAGGTAAAGTGAAGGTAATCAATATGGCTGACCCCAAAAGGTAAGGAGTTCCATTTAGGGAAGTATGCAAATAGGGGCTGATGGCATGTGCTGAGAGAAAAGCTGAACTGAGTCTCCTGTTGGGGACTCTCGGTGTTCTCAACTCAGACTGGAGAGAGCTGGACTGGGGTGGGGGTGGGGGGTTGGAGTGGAGAGTAGTGTGGTCCTGGGCTGGTCTTCAGGGGGTTGAGGGGCTGCTGCCACTGTTCCTGGAGATAGTGTGTATTTGTTGGAGAGGGGCTGTGAATGGGGGCTTCTTCACTTTCTGGGATGGCCTAGTCAACCCCCCTCCAACCCCCACCCTTCCTGGAACTGGTTGTCAGGCCCCTGGAACCTTGGGGGCAGGGGACTTTCCAGCTGGGTAACATCATGGTGAGTTGTCATTAGACTTACCTCCTTGAGGTTCTCAGAACCTTTTGGATTCCTAAGCTTCATCAACCTTGCACAATTGCCTCTGTTTTTTTGTTTTTGTTTTGTTTTTTCTTTGAGAGGGGACACAAGTGAGCGAGGGGCAGAGAGAGAGGGAGGGAGAGAGAAGTTGGGCTCGTGCTCACTTGAGGCGAGCCTCAAACTCACGAACCCGTGAGATCATGACCTGAACCGTGGGCTGATGCTTAACCCTATGAGACACCCGGGTCCTACAGTTGCCTCTGTTAACTTACTTAATGGAAGTGGAAGAATTTCAAACGAAACCCTGCACCCTGCCCCTCCCAGTGTTGGTTATCATAGGAGGCTTGGTGATCCAGGAAGTCACTGGCTCACATGGTCAGAGCTTGAGGCACCCCTGGGGACGATTCCATCCAAATCCTTCACTGTAAGGGTGAGGAAGGTTGAAGTTCAGAAAGGGAGAAGGACTTGCCAAAGATCACACAGCAGCCAATGCTGTCCCCACCAAGTCCCAGACACTCCCCTTGGCACTGAGGACACATGTGAATCAGTCTTGATTCTTTTTCTTGAAAACTTGCAGCCTTAACAGAGAACATAGGCTTTATAGACACACCAAGAGAAGTGTCAGAACTAAAAGAGAAGTTCAGACTTTGTACACTGGGGGCTTAGAGAGGCAAGGACACTGACCCTTACAGGCTTCAGTGAATATCTTCAGGTGGTTTTGGAGCTGGGCTGGGAGCAACATTTTAGCTGATAAAAAGGGGTAAAAGGCTTTCTGGCTGAGAAACAGCAGTCTCATGCAGGACATGAATGAATTGCCCTGCAAAGACCCGCCATGTGGGTGGAGTGGAAGTCTGATGGCCTATAGTCTAAGCCAGGGCTAGGACCTGACGTGAGGACTGTCTGCTCTGTGAGCACACAGTAGTCACAGAGGTTCAGGCCACCAGGACACAAGAGCCCCAGCGGAGGTACGGGGATCTCAGGAGACCAAGGCTGGGAGATTCTTAGCAGTGTGGGTGGGGACTGCTAGGCTCTCCCACCCTCCGGGCCCAGGCTGTTTCCTTTCATCCAAGTTACACACATGCACAGAAAACCTCTGTCCCGCTTCCTTCGATGAGGACTCAGGCCCAGGCTGAGGTTAGTCCGCTAAAGAAAAGAGATTACTCCCCACCAGCTGGCTTTCCCGTCCCAGGTTTCTCGGCCAGGGCGCACACCTCTTCCCTTTAAGCAGCTTCCCTCCCGCTCCCCCCACTGCTCCTAAACCCGCCACCGGGCCGGGACAGGACAGGGACGTCCTCTGCTTTGGAACTTCGGTGGCTGCGAGCCCTCCCCTGCCGCTGTGATGCAAATCCGCTCCGGATTTATTCTCAGGCGTCCTTTCCTTCAAGTGCGACGCACCCGGCGCCAGCACTCGTCTGGAAGTGACTTCTCCGGCCCTGACCCAAGGGCGCCAGAGCTTTGAACTGGGTGGGGGATAGGGGCGGTAGTTTCCCGGTTAGCCGCTCCCGCGGCTGCAGCCCGGGGGCGCGGTGACAGTGGGAGCCCGGGAGTTGTGCTGCGGCGGCTGCCGGACGCCTGGGGGCAGGGCTGTAATTAACCACGCCGGGTGCCTTGGGTGCGCTGGGTGGGCAGCCGGAAGCCGCGGTGCGGAAGACCCGAGGCGTAGGAGTGTCCGCGGGGGGCAAGGGCGGCCAGGACCGTGGTCTCGAGGTCGCGGCTTGAGGTTTTTTGGTAGAGTGGTTAGGAGGTATAGCGCTGGAGAGCGTGGGGGTGGAGCGAGGGGGAATCCCGGGCCTTGCGAGGGGCCGCCCCAAGCTTGAGCGCCGCTCCCGACCTCGCCCGGTCTCTGGACTCTGGTCTGTGTGCAGATGTGGTTTGTGCACTAAGAACCAATTAGACCCATCCCTGTCCTCATCTTGCTGGGAAACCAAGCTGTAGTTACACCTCAGACGACCTCTCGAGAGCCTGGCACTACTAGGGTCTGGATGGGAGCGGGAGTGGGGGTGCTCGGTGCACTCCCAAGAGCTCTAGATTCAGGAAACTGCAGGAATGGTGTGAACAGTTTATAGAAAAATGCTATCCAAATCAGCATGTATATATAGGCATAGAGAACTGGCACTTACTGTGCAAACTGCCTGCCAGGCCAAGGGTATTCACCAAATTGACAAAAAGAAGAGTGATTCTTACGTTTTTCGTGGTACTTTCATAATCAGAAAAGAGCAATGAAGTTTTTTTTTTTTTTTTTAATCAAGAAAACAAAAGTAAATAGACCTGGGTTTCAGTACTACTAAGCACTTATTTGGCCTTGGAAATTTTACTTCAACTTCTATAAGCCTTAGTTCTCTTACTTGTAAAGTAATAATAGGAGAACCTAGGCGCAGGTTTTGCCGTGAAGATTAGATGAGCTAAGGCATCAAAGGTGCATGGAACAGTGCTCAGTAAGTGGCAACAATGAGAACACTGAACCTAGTTTGGGAGTGTGTGGGGAACGGAGGAGCAAAAAGCCTTCTGGAAGAATGGAAATCTGAGCTAAGTCTTAAAATAGGAAAAGGAGCTAGTCAGTGGAAAAGAGAGGAAGAGAAGAACATTAATGACAGGGAATGACATGAGCAAAAACAGGCAAGTGAGAAACAGGACACTACAGACATGAGTGAATTTGGGGAAACTACAGACATGAGGCAGGGAGCGGAGATGAGATTAGAAAGGCAAGCTGGGACCAAACTGGGGCAAGGTTGGGGGCTTTAAACTTACTGCGGCTGGTTTTCTGAGAGCTACTGAGGCAGCTTCAGCCATGGCAGGAGGAGATGTGGCGCAGTATGGAGGCCAGGAGACCTGTGAAGAGGTGAGTAGTGGCATGAACTGCAGCGGCCGCCCTAGGATGGAAGGAAACGGATGGATTTGAGAGGTAGAAATGACAGGACTTGGTGATGGATTGAATGAGAGACATGAGTGAGAAGGAGTTGCGAGGACCATAACCTGATCCCCAACTTGGGTCCTCTGGGTGATGCTAGCCTCTGAGATAGGGACCAGGAAGGATAATACATTTGAAGGGAAGCTGAATTCAGTTTTGGACATGCCTGTGGCCACACCCCTGGACAGACCCTCAATAACTGGGGTCCTGCCATCCCACCTGGCAATTACTCTGTCCAGAAGATGGGAGAGGTATCATTAGCCACTGCTGGCTGTCTGTTCCCTGGCTGCGGCTGGCTGGAGATCTGGGTGGGGAGGTTGGGGTGGGGGGTGCCTGCCACCGCTGGGCTGGGCCTAGTGAGTATTCGGTTGTGGTATCCTGGGCTGCTAGGCAATTTCTTTGGGCACAATCATGTTACAGGAGCTTGAGGATTGGGTCAGGTCCTGGGATAGGGATGGTTCTGTGTGCTGCTGAGATTACTGTCTCCATTTTACAGCCAAGGAAACTGAGGTTCAGGAACTGAGTGACAGAGCCAGGAAGTGAACCAAGGTCTGTGTGATGTCTTCTCACAGCACCAGCTGCCACATCACCACATTTGCTCTAAGAGGGGCAAGGAAAGTACCCAGAGCCATGGCTCCTTGGGGGAGAAATGTAATCTGGAGGGGTAGTAGGGATCGAGGAGGGAGGCACAGAAAGCTTCCTGGAGGTGGTGCCATTTGTGTTGTCATAGAAACATAATCTTGTTTTCTGTCTCCCAGGCCAGCAATCTTTGGCAACTAGCCATTGCCTGCAGAGAAGGAGACCTTGTCATCTGAGGGGCCTCTAGGCAGAATGCGTCCACAGAACCCAAAAAGTGGCAGGCTGGAATTCTTGCAGGCTTTTCATGCCTACAATGGGGCACGTTTACCTGTCTCTGGCATCCATCAGCCTGGGCAGCCCTCCTGCACTGGCACTTCACTGGTAGTTGGAAGCCCGGTGCCTACTCATTTTCATATCAGGGTTCAGCACAGTTTATGTTCCACTCCCAGGTTTTGTTTTACTTAAAAAAAAAAAAAAAAGAGGCATCATGTGATGAAGTGATGGATTCTAAGGGAGGACTGGCAAGTACAGGAAAAACTGATCTTTTTGTGAATGATGGGGGAAAGTTATAAGACACAAAGAATATTGCTGATCATCTGTCACCCACTAAGTGTTTGTCCCCAGGTGTCCAAATGACTGAGACAGCCTGACATGGTAAGTGGGAAGCCAAGTTATCAGGAGCTAAGAAGGGGTTGCTTTCAAAACAATGTTTAAAGCATTTTTGCTCATTGTGGAAAATATAAGCAAGTAAGAAGGAAAAAATATATATAAAGCATCCAGCAAGTAGAGATAAACACTACTAGCATTTTTATATATTTATTCTTTTTCATTTCTGGGTATATGTGGCTTTCTTCTATGCGGTTAATACACTGTGTAGACAATTTTGTATCTTGCTTTCTTACTCAACTTCTTGATTAAATTTAATTTAATTACTACACAGTCTTCTACTATATGGAGTTGCTGTATTTTATATTACCAATCCCTAATCCTTACACATAGAGATTTTCTTTCCTTCTTCTTTTTCCTCTTTTTTTAAAAAGTTACTTTAATATTTATTTATGGGGGTGGGGAGGGACAGAGAGAGAGGGGGAGAGAATCCCAAGCAGGCTCCTCATCATCAGTGCCGAGCCCAATGCAGGGCTCGATACCTCGAACCATGAGATCATGACTTGAGCCAAAATCAAGAGCCAGATGTTTAACTGACCAAACCACCCAGACGCCCTTCTTTTCCCTTTTTCTTTCTTTTTTGCTATTATAAAAACTCTGTGATGAAAACCTGATGCATAAAATCTTTGTCCATATTTTGCATTATTATTATTATTATTGTTTTTTTTACAAATTTTTCTAGAAGTAGAATTACTGGATTAGAGGATCAAAGTATATTTAGGGGCATCTGGGTGGCTCAGTCGGTTAAGCATATCCGACTCTTGATTTCGGCTCAGGTCATGATCTTATGGTTCATGAGTTCAAGCAAGGCACTGACCCCCACATCGAGCCCCACACGAAGCCCTGCATCGAGCCCTGCATCAGGCTCAGCACTGACAGTGCAGATCATGCTTGGATTCTTTCTCTCCCTTTCTCTCTGCCCTCCCCCTGCTCGTGTGCTCTCTCTCTCTCAAAAATAAATAAATAAACTTAAAAAATATTTCTAGAGATCTTGATATATATTTCCAAAATGCTTTCCAGGAAGAAAGGTTCTGCCACTTATATTCCATCGCCCTAACAGAAGTATTAACATTAAAAAAAATAAAAGATCTTGCTAATTTGAGAAGTGAAAAATGGAATCTCAGTTTTCTGGTGCTGAGTAGTTTTGTGGAGGTCAGAGCAACATAAATCTACTAGGTGAATGATTTGGTCCAATCTGACTGGTGACTTCATCTACTGTTGAGAAATTGGTAGGATTTGGCCATTGTTGTGAATATGTATTGTTTTTACCTGCCTGGACTTCTCTCTTCCTTTTGGTTATAGTCTTTCAATTTTCCTTGGAGGAACATCCCTTCTCCATTTTTGGTCCATGTGGTTTAAATGGGCCTGCCCCACCCCTGAATTCCCGGGATGAGCATTGAGACCCTGGCCTGACCAATCATCACAGTGATTGGTTTAGTGATGGGCATTTCTATTCCCATTGACCCACATGACTCTTACCTTGTCATCTGGCTTTGGAGTCAGAACTGGTTTTAAATATGGGCTTTGCCCCTGACCAGGGGGAATATTTGCCATTTTATATAGGGTGGACAGAAGAGACTTCATTGGTAAAGTGATATTTGAACAGAGACCTACCGGAAGGGAGGAAGCCTTCCCTGACTATAGCCCCTGACTATACTTGGGGGAAGAATGTTTCAGGTAGAGCAAGTGTAAAGACTCAGAAGTGGGAGTGTGTGGGATGTATTTAAATATCAACCAAGAGGCCAGGGCTGAAACAACGAATTTGCCATCTCTGAGCCTCAGTTTCTCATCTACAAAATGCAGATGATAACAGTGCCTGTGTCTTAGAGTGATGTGATGAATAAATGTGATAATGCTTAGCATAATACCCAGGCCTTGCAAGCTGTTGTTATTAAGATGACAGCTAAGTCTTTAACCTTGTTGACCTTTTTTTTTCTTTATGACATGTACTTCTCCCTCCATCCCAGTTACCTTCCTTTGATTCATGCTCTCTTTAGCCTATAATCTGTCTGTTGCAGTTTGTTCATCAGTCACTAATGATTACCAGCACCTACTTTATGCTGCACTAGGTTATAGGACTTTTTTAATATGCCTATTGTTCCATGAGGGAGAGGGCATATGTATATTAATAGCCACCACAGAAAGCAAAGCAGGCCCAAGAAATGACTGGCAAAATGCTGTGGCGCTTCAGAGGTGACTTCATGGAAGGCTTCTGGAGGAGGTGGCATTTGGGCTGATGTTTTAAGAAAGGTTTTTCGTGGATGGCAATGAGGTGGAAAGGGCATTCCAGAAGGAAGAAAAAGGTGTAAGTATGGGCACAGAGGCTGGCATGCCCAAGTCACAGGTGGGGAAGGGGGAATTGCCTGGTATGGTACCAGCATAGTGTGTTGGAAGGTGAGAGGCAGGGACAAAATTTTGAAGGGATTGACTGTCAAGTTAAGGAGTTTGGACTTTGTCAATGACAGAGCACTGTTAAACATTTTTAGGTGGGGAGTGATATGATCATGATTGTGTTTTGGAATGATCTGTCTGGCTGTAGAGGAGAGCTTATAGTCAGGAGGGACACAAGGGATGGTAGTGGGGACCCAGTGCAGAGGCTGTAACAGCTGCCCTGGTGAGAACTGATGAGACCTTAGAAATGGAGACGGAGAGGAAGGATGATAGATGTGCAGGGAGAAATAGGATACTTTAACTGCTCTCTGAGGATCATCAGGGAACATATAGGAAATGCCCAGATATGGCTACAATGAAATTATGCTTTTAACTCTTCTGAAATTGGGCTTTGGGCAATTGAGGTCAGCCATTTTCAGTCCTACCCCACAGAAAGACCTTTCAAAAAAATTTGTAAAATGTTTTATTTATTTCTGAGAGAGAGAGAGAGAGAGAGAGACAGCATGAGCAGGGGAGGGGCAGAGAGAGAGGGAGACACAGAATCTGAAACAGGGTCCAGGCTCTGAGCTAGCTGTCAGCACAGAGCCCAACGCGAAGCTCAAACCCACGAACTGTGAGATCATGACCTGAGCTGAAGTCGGACGTTTAACCGACTGAGCCACCCAGGTGCCCCAGAAAGATCTTTCAGAAAGGTGAGATGGATAGGAGTAACATGTGTCTGCCCTGGGCACCTTTCTGTTTTGGCATTTGATAACTTCATGAAACTTCAGCAGCTTGGGCCACTCTAGCCATCACTCTGCCCTTCAGGGGTCAGCTTTCTGGACAGGGAGTTCTTGAAACGGCTTGAATTGAGGGACGGAGAATTGAGTTTTGGCCCTGGGAATGTCAGGCTTAAAGCTCTGTAAACTGGGAGCAGATAATGCTATGATTCCCACGTAATCTTTTCAAAAGGCTGTTTTGACTTTCTAAATGATCTATCTAGCTGAAAAAAGAAACCGGAGGTCATCCAACATTCAGTAATTTGGGGGAATCTGAGATTTGCCATGCTGCCAATTCCTTTAAATGAGGAAAGTCAAGCCAGACCCTGGGCTTCAGGATTTATGGTACCAGTTGGCATAGCGTCAATATCAGGAGGCAATATCAGGGGCTCTGGCCTTAAACGTGAGTGACTACTCTGTGGCCTTCTCTGGTGTTTTCCCATCCACGGACGGCAAAGAGTCCCGTGGGCTGACTTTGGGGCAGAGGGAGTTAGAGGGCGGGGTTCCAACCAAATGATAATCATAATAGCCCAGCTGAGCATTTTGCAGCTTCGAGCATTTTTACCCACATTAGCTAATTAACTGACAGTTTGTCCAAGTGGAGATGAGGGATGGTAGGAGACAGGGAGCTCATGCCTGATCACGCTTCCAGGGTCTGGAGGGGACTGATAACGTGACTGCAGTACGAGGGCCAGAGTGTTTGGACAGGGGCTAATGGACAGGAGCTAATTCACAGGCTCTTGGGCCCATGTGCGTGATGGTCAGCTGGTTTGCCCGAGACAGTGTGATAAATGCCCCATTCAGTCCAGGAGCAGTCACGGTCAGAGAGACCCAGTCAGACCCCGTTACTGATCTGATGACAAGTGCGTGGGGTATTAGCTGCTTCATCACAGATGTCTTCTCTGGAGAACTGTCTCTGTGTCCAGGAAACTGAATGGGATTCTTCACGGTCAGAGATGGTGCATATGATTTTTTTTAAATAGGAAAATTTCACATCAGGACCCAGTCAGTGATAAATTCCTATTATTCACTATTTACCTTCTGTCGGAAAAACCAGAAAGGACATGCACATTTATAGAAATGAGTATGTTAGCACAGCTCATACTAAGCCAGTGTAGGCATCTATAATTTCACATTTTAAAATTCAAATGTACATTTTCATGGATTTAGACCAAGGGTTAGCGAACTTAACTGTGAAGAGCTAGGTGGTAAATATTTTAGGCTTTGTGGATATACAATCTCTGTTATAAATACTCAACTTTGCCTTTGGAATGCCAGAACATCCACAGATAATACATAAATAAATGAGCATGACTCTATGGACACTGAAATTTGAAGTTATATAATTTTCATGAAATATTCTTCTTTTGATTTTTTTATTTCTTCCCCCCAATCATTAAAAATTCTAAAAATTATTCTTAGCTTGTGAGTCACACAAAGACAAGTGGTGGGTGGAATTTAGCCCTTGGGCTGTATAGCTTTCTGACCTCTGGCTTACATCAGGGTTTCTCAGCCTTGGCACTATTGGCATTTGGGGCCAGATAATTCTTGGCTGCGCAGGTTATCCTGTTGTCTCGTAGAATGTTTAGTAGCATCCCTGGCCTCTACCCAAAGGCATCCCCTCTCCCTTTGAGTTGCGGTAAGTAAAAATATTTCTAGACCTTGCCAAATGTATCCTAAGGAGCAGAATTCCTCCCAGTTGAGAATTATTGGTTTATGTCCATCAACGGATGAATGGATCAAGAAGATGTGGTTTATCTATACAATGGAATACTACATGGCAATGAGAAGGAATGAAATCTGGCCATTTGTAGCAATGTGGATGGAACTCGAGGGTGTTATGCTGAGCGAAATAAGTCAGGCAGAGAAGGACAGATACCATATGTTTTCACTCATATGTAAAACAGGAGAAACTTAACAGAGGACCATGGAGGAGGAGAAGGGGAAGAAGTAGTTGGGGAGAGGGAGGGAGGCAAACCATGAGAGACTTCTTGAATACTGAGAACACACTGACGGCTGATGGGGGTGGGGGAGAGGGGAAGGGGGGATGGGCATGGAGGGGGGCACTTGTTGGGAGGAGTACTGGGTATTGTATGGAAACCAACTTGACAATAAACTATGAAAGAGAAAAAAAGAATCATTGGTTTAAACAATCATGTACAGCCATCTAATCACCACTACAGTCAAGATACAGAGCAGTTCTTGGATGTGGGGACCATCTGGTTGGGACACCTGTCACCTCATTCATCACTAGGGTTGATTTGGCTGATCTGGCTGGCTAGGCGGGTGTCCCCTTCCACCCTCACTGCTCCAGGTGCGTCCCTCCTGAAGCTGCGTGCTCAGTGGAAGAGGACGAACTTCCCCAATAGAGGAGGACTGATTTTTGGTCAAGAATATATGAGTAGCTAAGCTACTGTGCTAGAACTTCCAAACAAGCCCTCAAGATACAGAACAGTTCTATTATCCAAGAGAATCTCTCTCATAATACACTTTTATAGTCAACACATCCCTTCATCCCAGTCATTATTTTCTGTTCCTATAATTTTATTTTTCTGAACAACATATAAATGGAATCATACAGCAAGTTGCCTTTTGAGTTTGGCTTCTTCTTCTTTTTAAAACTGTTTACTTATTTTTGAGAGAGAGTGAAGGGCCAGAGAGAGGATCCAGACAGAGGATCCAAAGCAGGCTGCTCTGTGCTGACAGCAGAGAGCCCAGTGCGGGGCTTGAACTCACAAACTGTGAGATCATGACCTGAGCCAAAGTTGGTTTTTTATACAACTGAGCCACCCAGGTGCTCCTTGAGTTTAGCTTCTTTTACCTGGTGTAATGCATTTGACATTCATTCATGTTGCTGAGTGTATCAGTAATTTATTCCTTCTTATTGCTGAGTGGTATTCGACTATATGGATATACCAATTTGTCTACTCACCAGTTAAAAGATATTTGCGTTGTTTCTAGGTTTTTTTTTGTGATTATGGATGAAGCTGCTTTATACATTTGTGTACAGGTTTTTGTGTGAATGTAAATCTTCATTTTTCTTAGGTAAGTACCTAGGAGTGGAATTTATGGATCCTATGGTAATTGTATGTTTAATTTCATAATAAACTGTTAAACTGTTTCCCAAAATGGCTGTATCATTTTATTTTAAATTTTAAAATGTTTATTTTTGAGAGAGAGAGAAACAGAGTGTGATCAGGGGAGGGGCAGAGAGAGAGGGAGACACAGAATCCGAAGCAGTCTCCAGGCTCTGAGCTGTCAGCACAGAGCCCGATGTAGGGTTCAAACTCAGAAACCGTGAGATATGACCTGAGCCGAAGTTCAGTGCTTAACTGACTGAGCCATCCAGGTACCCCATGGCTATACCATTTTAAATTCACACTGACCCAGAATGAGAGTTTCATCTGTTCCACGTTCTCACCAGCATTCAGTATTCTCAGGGTTGTTTTTCTTTGTAGTGATTCTAACAGGTGTGGGGGTGGTGTCTCATCGTGGTTTTAACTTGCCTTTCTCTAATGGTTAATGGTGTTGAGCATCATTTTATGTGCTATCTGCATATCTTCTTTGGTGAAGTGTTAATATTTTTTGCTCATTTTTAATGGAGTTGTTTGTTTTCTTATTACTAAATTCTTTTTAAGTGTTTTTTTTTAACGTTATTTTATTTTTGAGAGAGAGAAAGAGAGAGTGTGACCAAGAGAGGGGCAGAGAGAGAGAGGAAGACACAGAATTTGAAGCGGGCTCCAGGCTCTGAGCTGTCAGCACAGCTGGGACCCAACTCATGAACTGTGAGATCATGACCTCAGCTGAAGTTGGATGCTTAACCAACTGAGCCACCCAGGCGCCTTAAATTCTTTTTTTTGTGTTTTTTTTTAATGTTTGTTTGTTTGATTTGAGAGAAAGAGAGAAAGGCAGAGAGAAAGAATTCCAAGCAGGCTCTGCGCTGTTAGTGTGGAGCCCGATGTGGGGCTCAATCCCACCACCATGAGATCAAGACCATGAGATCACAACCTGAGCTGAAATCAAGAGTGGGATGCTTGACCAACTGAACTACCCAGGTGCCCTTCTTATTACTAAGTTCTTTATGTACTCTAGATACAAGACCTTGGGGCATCTAGGTGGCTCAGTTGGTTGAGCATCTGACTTCAGCTCAGGTAATGATCTTTCAGTTTGAGAGTTGGAGTCCCACATCTGGCTCACTGATGTCAGCGCAGAATCCGCTTTGGATCATCTCTCTCTCTCTCTCTCTCTCTCTGACCCTCCCCGGCTTGTGTCTCTCTCTGTGTGTG
This sequence comes from Hyaena hyaena, assembly GCF_003009895.1. NCBI lineage: Eukaryota > Metazoa > Chordata > Mammalia > Carnivora > Hyaenidae > Hyaena > Hyaena hyaena. The sequence continues at coordinate 394,616 of NW_024081132.1, forward strand.
TCTCTCTCTCAAAAATAAACATTAAAAAAAAAAAAAGAGAGATCTTTAGATATAAGACCTTTGTTGGGTAACTGATTTCCCAATATTTTCTCTCAGTCCATAGCTTTTCTTTTATTCTCTTAACAGTATCTTTTGCAGGTAGAACTTTTTTAATTTTGAGGAAGTCCAGTTTATCACTTTTTTAATTTTATAGATTGTACTTTTATGTCATTTCTACGAAGTCTTTGTCTAACCCAATGTCACAAAGATTTTCTCTTATGTTTACTTCTAGAAATGTTACAGTTTTAGGTTTTACATTTAGGTCTATGATCCATTTTTTTTAATGTTTATTTATTTGTTTATCTTTCATAGTTTATTGTCAAGTTAGTTTCCGTATAACACCCAGTGCTCCTCCCAGCACCCCCTTCCATTCTCCCCCACCTCCATCAGTCCTCAGTGTGTTCTCAGTATTCAGGAGTCTCTCATGGTTTGCCTCCCTCCCTCTCCCCAACTATGTTTTCCCCTCCTCCTCCCCCGTGGTCCTTTGTTAAGTTTCTCCTGTTCCACTTATAACTGAAAACATATGGTATCTGTCCTTCTCTGCCTGACTTATTTCTCTCAGCATAACACCCTCGAGTTCCATCCGCGTTGCTACAAATGGCCAGATTTCATTCTTTCTCATTGCCATGTAGCATTCCATTGTATGGATAGACCACATCTTCTTGATCTATTCGTCAGTTGATGGACATTTAGGCTCTTTCCATGATTTGGTTATTGTTGAAAGTGCTGCTATGAACATTGGGGTACGTGTGCCCCTATGCATCAGCACTTCTGTATCCCTTGGGTAAATTCCTAGCAGTGCTATTGCTGGGTCGTAGGGGGAGTTCTATTGTTAATTTTTTGAGGAACCTCCACACTGTTTTCCAGAGGGGCTGCACCAGTTTACATTCCCACCAACAGTGTAGGAGGGTGCCCGTTTCTCCACATCTTTGCCAGCATCTATAGTCTCCTGATTTGCTCATTTTAGTCACTCTGACTGGTGTGAGGTGGTATCTCAGTGTGGTTTTGATTTGTATTTCCCTGACAAGGAGGGATGCTGAGCATCGTTTCATCTGTCTGTTGGCCATCTGGATGTCCTCTCCGGAGAAGTGTCTGTTCATGTCTTCTGCCCATTTCTTCACTGGGCTTCAGGTGTGGAGTTTGGTAAGTTCCTTATAGATTTTGGATACTAGCCCTTTATCTGATATGTCATTTGCAACTATCTTTTCCCATTCTCTCAGTTGCCTATTAGTTTTATTGATTGTTTCCTTTGCCGTGCAGAAGCTTTATATCTTGATGAGGTCCCAAATGTTCATTTTAGCTCTTGATTCCCTTGCCTTTGGGGATGTGTCAAGTAAGAAATTGCTGCGGTTGAGGTCAAGGAGGTTGTTTCCTCCTTTCTCCTCTAGGGTTTTGATGGTTTCCTGTCTCACATTCAGGTCCTTTAGCCATTTTGAGTTTATTTTTGTGTACGGTGTAAGAGAGTGATTTAGTTTCATTCTTTTGTACTTTGCTGTCGAGTTCTCCCAGCACCATCTGTTAAAGAGGCTGTCTTTCCGTTGGATACTCTTTCCTGCTTTGTCAAAGATTAGTTGGCCACATATTTGTGGGTCTAATTCTGAGTTCTCAATTCTATTCCATTGGTTTATGTGTCTCTTTTTGTGCCATGTTTATTTATTTTTGAGAGACGGAGAGTGCAAGTGGGGTAGGGGCAGAGAGAGGGAGACAGATGATCTGAAGTGGTTCTGTGCTGAGAGCAGAGAGCCTAATGTGGGGCTTGAACCCACAAACTGTGATATTGTGACCTAAGCCAAATTCAGACGCTTAACCGACTGAGCCACCCACAAGCCCTTGTTATCCATTTTGAGTTAACTTTTATATAAGGTGTGAGGTATTTGTTGGGGTTCTTTTTATTTTTTGGTATGTGGACATCTAATTGTTCTAGCACCATTGTTGAAAAGACTATTCTTTTTCCATTGAATTGCCTTTGTACTTTTGTCAAAAATCATTGAGCTTATATGTGTGGGACTGTTTCTGTGATCACTATTCTGTTCCGTTGATCTATGTGTCAATGCTAATTTTCCTAACATCACACTGTCTAATCTCACATTTTAAATAAAATTTCTAAAGGTGAATTCTTTTGGAACAATTCTGTGTCTGATAAGTGTTCTGGCATACTGAACACATTCAAGACTGTGAAATATTTAAAACCCAAAAACAAATATTTTGGTGGGAATCTTGGATCAAAGTAGGAGGGTAACACAGGTGGTGACTCAGACATGTGAGAGCACTGAGAGGACACTGAGATACCTGTGCCTTCAAGCAAATCCCATAGCTTCTCTAAGTCAAGTTAAAAAGAACAAAGGAGGGACACCAGGGTGGCTCAGTTGGTTAAGCATTCGACTCTTGATTTCCAGTCAGGTCATGATCTCATGGTTTGTGAGACTGAGCCCCATGCCGGGCTCTGTGCTGACAGTGTGGAGCCTGCTTGGGATTATCTTTCCCTCCTTCTCTGCCCTCTCCTGCTTTCTCTCTCTCTCTTTCAAAATAAATAAGTAAACTTTAAAAAAACCACAAAGGAATTAAACTAAGTGCATTCAATAAACATTTACGGAGCAGTGTTCTAGGTATTGGTTATACAGAAGTACAAACCATATATCTGACTTCACAGAATTTACTTTCTAGCTGGAGATACAGTCAATAAACAAAAAGAAATGTAAGCAACATTATTTCAGGTTGTGGTAAATGATAGTAATAAATAAAAATAGGGTAATGGAATGAAAGTTGATGTGGAGGGAACTGCTTTGGCTAGACTAGCATCATCATGGAAGGTGACTTTGAGGAGGTGACATTTGAGCTGAGGCCTGAATGATGAATGGTTACAGTAAAGATCTGGGATAAAGAATATTCTACATAGAGGTTCTCTGAGACCTTTCTGATTCTGACAGGGGAAAGGTCAAAGCTGATCTAAAGGAATGAGTGTGTCTGGGGAGTTGGGTAAGAAGATGAGGTGAGAGATGGATAGCGGATCTTCACAATTAAGCCTCCACTGGGCCTCCTCCTCATCTCCCACTGTTCTGTCTCTCACACTCCACTTTCCAGACATCCTGAACTTTTCTGTTCTCCAAACAAGCTTTTTTTTTTTTTTCCTAATAGTTTATTGTCAAATTAGTTTCCACATAACACTCAGTGCTCATCCCCACAAGTGCCCTCCTCCATGCCCATCCCCCCTCCCCCCCACACCCATCAGTCCTCAGTTTTTGTCATCATTCAAGAGTCTCTCATGGTTTGCTTCTCTCCCTTTCCCCCACCGTTTCCCCCCTTCTTCTCCCCCTCCAAACAAGCTTTTCTTTTCTTGAGATTTGCATAGTCCATCCTCTCAAGTCAGAATGTGGGGCTGTATCCATTCTCCCCTTCCTTTGAGTAATAGGATTTCCCTGAGTTTTAGCTGGGCCTTTGGATAGAGCGTCCTACCCGACCTGGACTACTTGCCTACCTCCGGATTGTTACATGACAGACAAATAAACTTCTGTCCTGCTTGATATCCCATTTGTTGGCTTATAGCGCCTTAGCCTCTACTCTTACTTTTTCTCATCTGCCTCGTGAACTCTTATTTATCCTTCAAGACCAAGCCTTAAGTACTGCTTTTTGCATCCTCTCCAGGAAAAGTTAATTGTTTCTTCCTCTGTGGCCTCATAGTACTTTGCAGCTACCATAGTATTCTATTCAGTCAATGAGTACTGACAAGGAGCCTAATATAAGTCATGCACTGTGGTAAATAAGGAGCTTGGGGTCTAGAGAGAAAAACAGACATGTGATGGAATAATTGCAAAATAGTGATAGTATACTCTCTATGAGCCATGCTTTCTGTAGGGGAGCACAGGTATTCCTCATTTGTCCTTCCTCCTCCACTCCCACATCCAATTCTAACAAGATATTGGGGAGAGTAAGGCTGTATAACCCAGATTTGGGGAAACTAACATAATGGGAAAGAGAAAAAGAGGAAGGCAGGTGGCATCCGAACAGCAGTTGTAAGTCACCCCAGCCTCGTGAGGGCAGATTCCAGCCCTGCCAGCAAAGGTGGCAACAGCCGGGATAGGATGCATTGTTTCTTCTGGAGGCCAGAATGGGTCCTTGTATGTGGCCACTACTGGAGATGCAGTAAACTCCTGGGATCCATCTGCCACCAAAGCTGAAAAAGTATGGTGGCAAGATGACTAGCCTTTGAACTTATTCTCAAGGACTTAAGAGACCCTGGAGAGACTGTCAGAAATAGCTGAACCCCACATTTGGAGGTGGGGTTAATCCCCATAAGTAGGGAAATGAGTCCTTCCCATTTATACCATGCTAGAATAACTTGGTATAAAAAGGTTACTAAATAATATAATCTCATTTTGTACAGGCAAATGAGCCTGAGGACATGTGGGTTATGTTTTAGGAGTTCTACCTGGGATTTCTACATGCTATCTATATATCTGTATCTGTGTATCTTTTTATCTAACTGAAGTTTATATCTGTACCATGGACTCATCACTACTAGAGATAAAGCCAACTAAATGTTTAGGACAATGACCAAGGTAACATTAGAAAATTGCACATGGAGGTAGATATAGACTTCTAGAAGCCTCTATGAATTGTGAGATTCAAAAAGAAACGTGAAAAGCCTGAAATTGAAGATGCTGTGCGAACTTCTGTTAGGTCCTTGAGCAGATAAAGAGGGCCCAGAGAGGTCTTCAGGAGGGGTGAAAATACAGCTCTACTCAAGTTTGCTAAAGATGTTAACTAGTTTGCAGTCTCAGGGAAATGACAGAGAACAGTTTCAGGCTTGGATATGGTTAGAAGTTCTCTAATGAAAGAGCCCCAGCTGTCACCAGAATTGTTAGCCTAGTGACTGAGGACAGGTAAAAGGAAACCCCATTTGGTTAATACAGAGGTTTATGAGGATCCAAAAGTTGGCGGTATTTTTGAGGAAGACCACCCCTGGCATGAGGAAAGTGTGTTCTTGGTTGGGGATGCTGCTGGGATGCTGTGAGTGGCGGATACCAGATGTGCGGCAGTGATAGCAGATCCTCTGAGTGACAGGGACGTTCTCAAGGCTACCGAGGCTTCAATGTCAGTTGACTGAGTATTTAATGTTCTGGCCAATTGAGCAGTTTGGAGGTTTTATAACCACAGAGTTGCTCATATTTGTTTTCCCTCTGCTCTATCAGAGAGTGTGACAAGAGATACCTGCTTTTGAATTGGGGCTGGAGACATTCTTATAGAAGGCAGAGGGAATAGGAGACAAAGATCCAAACAGTATGAATCAGGTCCCCCCTGCATAGCAGGCAAGGACTAGGGCTGTCCCAGGGTAAGACTTTGGGGAAAATTCCAGCTGCCGGACTCACAGTGGTCTTTTAGATTCTTCCAAGTAACATGGGAAAGGAAGAGGGGAGGCAGCTCAAGTCTTGGGTAAAGGAAACTCAATCTGCTGAGGTGACTGTAGATATCCAGCAAAGACTTCAAAGACTACTATACATGAGGACTAAATGGGACAGATGAAAGCACTAATGATGGCCCTATAGGTTTAGGGAAAGGGTGATTATGATGGACTCTTCTGAGCCTCTGAAAAGCAGAACACTGGAGGAAGTTGGAGGTAAAGGGGCTCCTGGCCAAGAAGAAATCCTGGCTATAGCATTCCTTAAGCTCATGAGCATTAGGGAAAGAAGAAGTGAAGATGGGCTTGGAGTTTGAGCTGTTTTAAACCCTCAAAACAGGAGGCCCAAGGCCTCCCAAGGCCAAGGTCCAGAAGATCCCATCTTTGTCTTCTGGAGACAGAATCCTAGGAAGAGGAGCAGCCATGAAAAGCATCAAGTCTTGGGGCGCCTGGGTGGCTTAGTCGGTTGAGCGTCCGACTTTCGCTTGGGTCATGATCTCGCGGTTCGTGGGTTCGAGCCCCACGTCGGGCTCTGTGCTGACTGCCAGCTCAGAGCCTGGAGCCTATTTCAGAATATGAATCACACTCTCTCTGACCCTCCCCTGCTCACGCTGTCTCTCTCTCTCCTGGAAATAAATGAAAATATTAAAAAAAAACTTCCTGTATGAAAAGCATCAAGTCTTAAATGCTGCTTGATGGTGAATTCATGAGTAGCAAGCACCCAGGCCACCACCCCCGCCCCCGCCCCCACCAGAAATCAAATGGGTCAGAAGTGATTCTAGTACTGATTATGGGGCTCCAGCTCTTGTGGAGATAAGGGAAGAGGTGAAACATCTGTAGTTATATGTTAGAGTGTCACAGTGTTGAGGAGAGTTAGGTACATTGGTAGGGTTCAAGTCTAGACTCTTTAAAGTATTTGTCTGGGGCACCTGGGTGGCTCAGTCCATTAAGCGTCCGTCTTTGGCTCCGGTCATGATCTCATGGTTTGTGGGTTTGAGACCCATGTTGGGTTCTGTGCTGGCAGCTCAGAGTCTGGAGCCTGCTTCAGATTCTGTGTCTCCCTCTCTCTCTACCCCTCCCCCACTCATGCTCTGTCTCTCTCTGTCTCAAAATCAAATAAACTATTGAAAAAAAAGTGTCAGAAGTATTCAGGAACAGAGCATCTGGGATGTTCTACCCTCATCCAGATGTGGGAGCCACAGGTAAATCAAAGCAAGGAAGAGCCAAAAATTCTCACCTTGTCTGCCTCCACTCGGGATCCTCTACCTTAATGCTCTTATTTGAAGGATTCCAAAAGTGGAAAGAGGTGTCATGGAAGGACCAAACCAGGAATAGTCTCTCTCCAAGACTGGAGACTGACTGGGCTTAGGGTAAGCAACGAAAGCTTGAGGTTGGAAACCCAGACCTTTTAGAAAACAGTGCAGGAAGCTTATATTGCCTGAGATGGATGATATTTTAGATCATTTTGAAGACCTACTGGTTAACTGCATCATCTCTGGAGTTCATATCCCACAGATTCCCTTTTGTGATAGTGAAGAAAAAAAAATCCTGTAGGATCTGGGTTTGTGTGGATTTCCTGGCTCTGAAGAGACAGTCCAAAATAGTCCAGCACATTGTGTTCCTTATACAGGATGGCTTAGCCACTTCCTATGGAGTCACTTGTTTCCAGCATTGGATGTCAGAGCAGGTATTATAAAATCCCTATGACTGCGGAGGACATAAACAAGGTGGGTTATATCTATTTTGTGTAGGTCTACCAAAATGAAGGGATGGTTGTTTCAGTAAGTCCTGTTACTGTTCAGAGGTTACTGGAGAAAGTGATTGGTCATGTGAATTTATCTGGAAGTGTTTTCTTTATTCACTTATGTATAATATTTATATACTCGTTATACATATACACCTGTATGTGAATTCTCGAAAACCTTGAAAAAGCATAGGGGCGCTTGGGTGGCTCAGTCGGTTAAGCGTCTGACTTCAGCTCAGGGCATGATCCCACGGTTCGTGGGTTTGAGCCCCGCGTCAGGCTCTGTGCTGACAGCCAGCTCAGAGCCGGGAGCCTGCTTCCAATTCTGTATCTTCCTCTCTCTCTGACCATCCCCTGCTCATTCTCTCTCTCTCTCTCTCTCTCTCTCTCAGAAATAAATAAAACATTTAAAAAATCTTTTTAAAAGAAAAAGCATAAACAATGGCTTTTCAAGAGTAAAGTGTTTTTGGTCTGCCCAGATTTTCTCTGAGAAAATGCCCCTCCCCTGTTCTCAATCTATGTAGCTTGGGTACAGCTGATCCTATACTCTGCTTCTAAGGGTGCCACATGACCTAGGCCCATCCAATTAGAACATTCCATTTCACTGGACTCAGTGATTGGTTCAGGGGTGAGCATGTGACCCAAGCTCGGCCAATGAGACTCAACCCCCAGAATTTTTCTGCGATTATGTGGAGAAACTTGCACTCTGCTAGATAGGGTTGCTAAGCAGATGGAATGTAGCCTGCAGCTGCTGCAGACTAGCCTTGTCGCCACCTGGGGAAACATCAGAGGGAAGGAGAAATGAGAATGAATCTGGTTCCTGCTAACATTATTTGAGCACCTCTACTTAGCTGTGTGTCAAGTAAGAAAGGCTACACTTTTATTTGGTTTAAGTTAGTTTTCTGTCACTTATAACTAAAAATGTCATGCTAATACAATGGTGATACTCGACCATGTGGGAGGTTTTACAACTTGAGTCATTTTGTTTGATCTCCATAAAAGGGGATGATAGGTAATATCACACAGGGGTAAAGACAGGCCATGAGAAGATATCCATTATTAATAACTAGTCCCACCCTATCATATATGAAAAACTAGTAATATTCATAATGTTTATGTTTATGAAAAACACTTCCAGGGTTATACACATCTTGTGTTTTCTAACTTGGCATTATCAAGACAGACACAGAGCACCAATTCAGAAGTCAGCTTAAAATCCAGAAGGAAATAAATTCTCTTACTCCCTTGACCCCTTGCTGGAGTCCATGGCCTTGGTAACCTTGGTGAACTACTTAGTTAAGGCTTGTCCTAGCAATTGATCACTGCATTGATATCGATTTTGAGGGCATCAGAGTAGGTACTATGTTAGAAAAATGAAGATGAGAGAGAGTTTATAGTTTCTGTTAACTTTGCTTCCAGGGCTATCAAGTTACTTTGTCTAATAGTGAGGTACAACACTATAAAAAAAAAAAAAAAGAATTCCTGGGACAGGTGCCTGGGTGGGTCAGTTGGTTAAGCGTTTCAGCTCAGGCCATGATCTCCTGGTTTGTTGAGTTCAAGCCCTGAGTTGGGCTCTGAGCTGATAGCACCGAGCCTGTTTGGGAATCTCTCCCCCACCCCCCACCCCTCCCTTGCTCACACTCTCTCTCTGTATCAAAATAAATAAATAAACTTAAAAAAATGTTTCTGGATCAAAAGTGGGAAATCACAGGTAAGTTCTGAGGCAGAGCAAGTGTGTCAGGTATTAGACTACACACACCTCACCTGCTGATTTGTTTCCCAGTGCTAGGCTAGTTGCTTCTGGTAACTGGCTATTATAGGTCTGTGAGCATGCTGGTGCTTTCTTCTCTTCACTAGCTATACCCATAAGCCACTGAGAGTCAGGATCTGAAAGAGGTCTATCAGGAAGCCTTGGGTACCTTGCTTATTATGGTGGCCTTTGACTGTATAGTCCCGGCAAATCATTACTACCCTAATGGTGAATGTAGAGTTGGAGAGAGGAGTGATGGGTAGGATCCAAGCCAAGTGTATGTATATGGAGGTTGTCCCCAAAGACAGTACTCAAAGCTTCCCAAGGGAGAGGACCAGAGCATCCTCCAAAGGAGATGGCTTCAAGTCCTGGTTAATGGGGTTATACAGAAATTTGACATTTTTCACTGCCTGAAACTTGAGCACCCTTCCCATTTGGGAGGACTCCCAAATCAGATGGGAGGCAAGACCCATGAACTCTAATACGATGTTGAGTATGATGCCAGAAGAGGCAAGAATGAAATGCAATGCTGTTTTAGGATTTGGGGCTGCCCATTAAACTCAAAATGGCTAATTGGAAGTATAATGTATAACCTGAAAGAGGAAGAGGAAAGTCACAGTGATTGATCAAAATAACTTACCACTGGTGGGAGAACCTGTGAAAAGAGCTGCTTTCCTGTTTCTGGCCCACTTGGTAAGCGTTAGGGTTCATGAGAAAGCCCTCTCAGGCGCTACTACAGGCCCCTTGGAGAAAGAGTGAGAAAATTGGACTCTGGTTCAGAGGGTAAAGGTAGTGTGGCCTTAGTTAAGATTCTTGGGTTGCAAGTAATAGTATCTAGTTGGAGCCTGCTTAAATAAACAAAGAATTCATACAAGGAGCCCCTTTTAGACCTGGGAAAGAGGGGCCCCAGGACAGGATCTAAAAGGCCCTAAGCCCACCTCACCTCAGACAATGAGAAGTCAGTTGATTCAAGGAAATTTATTCACCCAGAGCCCTTACTTCCCTCTTCTCAATGACACTCTTGGAATTCTTTGCCCAAATGATCACAAGAAACTTGTTTCAAGACCTGCGTGGGGCCTTTTCCATGGATCTGTTCTCCCAAGGATAGACAGGAATGTCAGTGTCAGTACCTTTAGATCAAAGGGGTGGTAAAGTGATAGCTGTTTGTGGATGGATGGAAGAGGCTTGGACATGTGCAAAAGGACCCTCTTCACAGTGCAGGACAAAACCAGGGGTGGAAAGAGATAGGAGTCTGCTGTCTCCCAACTACCATGTTCTATCTGTCAGAACTCTAAGGACCCATGAATTCTGAATTTGAACATTGTCTTCCAAGAAAAGGTCTTCCAGAAGCTTTATATGAAAGTATATTTGTCAAGATAAGATGACTTAATATATTTTATTTAATTGTTTGCTAACTTGATTTATAACTTTCAAGTATGTTGGCATGTTTTATGTGAGCCTCCATTTACGTTCTTGCTCTGGGCCCTGCAAATGTTACAGGTGAGCCTGTAACAGGGACAGGGACAAAGCTGGGTGTTAGGGGGCCACAGACTCAAGAGAATGGCTATTTCTTGTGTCTTTTCCATTCCTCATTCCTACTTCTTTCAGAGCAGTTCCTTCATTCTTCTTCGCTTTCTGAACATTGGTTTCCTTTGAACTCAGCTCTCATAGTAGAGAGTGGTCACAGTCAGCTCCAAAGATTCTATGCTACAGGTCCAGACCCCTGGAGAGACTAGTCCCTGCTTGAAGTACTATTTCTAAATACTTTTGAAAGAAACTTTGATTCAGTCTGTGCCGCATCAGCTATGGACAGGGGCAAGGTCATGTACAAATTGGGAAGAAAAATATCATGGTGAACTGGGCAGAGGTATTAAAAGTTGTCCACTAAAATGAGGCAATTGGCCAACCAGCCTGGGTCATTGTTCCACTCCCACCCTTAGGTCCTAACCCATAAACCGTGCTCTTGGGGCTGGTTGATCCACCCAGTGAAGTCCTGGAAGTGAGTGAATAACCTGCAGAAGCAGGGGAGGAGAATACTGCCAATAAAGGGAAAAATTCTCAACTAGAAAGGTTGCAATCTCATTTTGCAGTGATCCATTTTTTAGAGTAGGGATATACTGGTTACCTAATCATTCATCAAGGGTGGCCTTTTTTTTTTTTTTTTAAATGTTTTATTTATTTCTAGGAGAGAGAGAGAGACAGCATGAGCAGGGGGAGTGTCAGAGAGAGAGGGAGTCACAGACTCTGAAACAGGCTCCAGGCTCTGAGCTGGCAGTCAGCACAGAGCCCGATGCGGGGCTCAAACCCACAAACAGCAAGATCATGACCCAAGCGAAAGTCGGACGCTTAACCGACTAAGCCACCCAGGCGCCCCGAGGGTGGCCTTTTCTATCTCCTCCTAAAAGTCTCTGAGATCTACACAGGGCTCTCCACCTTTTTGTCTACATTGTTTCAATAGTGTTTTATTTGTCTTCAAATGTTTTTAGAGTTTGCCTCTTTATCTTTTTTTCTTTTGTTTTCTTCCTCTTCCTTTCCTTTCTTTCTTTCCTTCTTTTCTTCTTTCTTTCCTTCTTTCCTTTCTGTCTGTCTGTCTGTCTCTCTCTTCCTTCCCTCTTCCAGCTTGGAGCCTGACAAGATCTCGGGCATGACCATGAGATCTTGACCTGAGCTGAAATTAGGAGTTGGACACTTAACCTACTGAGCCACCCAGATGCTCCTAGACTCTGCCGCTTTAATTTACTCTGCCATCTGTGATGATTCTCAGGTACAAGTCTGACCATGCCACTCCTGTGCTTAATTCTTTAATGTTCAATGCCCTGTCCTCCTTCTCCCTTGCTTTGAGCACAGATGCCTTATCTTGGTTTACAAGCCTCTTTATGCTTACCTTGTAGCTTCATCACTCACCATCTTCTTCAATCTTAGACCAGCCTGCACAGCTTCAGTGCCTTCAGGAGACACATGATCTCCTCTGGGCCTTTGCACATGCTGTTCTCCCTGTCGGCCCATATTCCTGGTCCTGTTACCTAACTAGAAAAGGAGTTAAGATATGATGATTTTTGAGGTATTTTGGTGGCATCCAAAAGTAGGCTTTTTTGTTGTTGTTGTTTTTGTTTTTTTTTGAGAGAGAGAGAGAGATAGAGACAACATGAGCAGGGGAGGGTCAGAGAGAGAGGGAGATACAGAATCTGAAGACAGGCTCCAGGTTCTGAGCTGTCAGGACAGAGCCTGATGAGGGGCTCGAACCCACGAACTGTGAGATCATGACCTGAGCCAAAGTCGGATGCTTAACCCACTGAGCCACCCAGGCGCTCCCAAAAGTAGGCATTTAGATAGATAGGAGATGGACTAGGAAAGGTACTTTAGGAGGCTAAAGAGGGTGGATCTGGAGGCCAGAATGGGTGTTTAGCTTTCTACTGGAGGAAGGACATGCCTTCTAAGAGAAGAGGAAGCAAGGATGGGCCCAGTTTATAGGCTCTGGAGGGGATGTAAGGGAAGGGAGACATTATGCCTATTGGTCTCTGTGAAGTAAAAGGCCAGCTTGAATTTACTGATCTGAGGATGGAGGGCAGTCATTTGAGATGAGTGGTGAAGGGTTGGAATGTCAGAGGAAGCAGGTCCAGGATAAGCAAAAGGAATCCCAGTTATGACCAGAGATCAGCCCAGAGTGAAGTTGGTAAATTTGGTTTTTCTTTACCTAAGCCTAGCTGCCTGCATATAAGAGCAGATGGAGGACTCTTGTTTTAGTCTGGGATTTGGCTTTGGTAGGATGACTTTTTTGGGAGGACAGAAGGGAGGCATAGTTGAAGGTACTGGGAGAAAATGGTTACAAAGGTCTACCTTGGGGTTGGGACTGTGGTTCCTAGTACTGGAGCTAGTCTATGCCAAAATTTCATCAGTCTGAGCATCATATTTAGCTTAAGATGACTTATAGTTATCTTGGGAAAAATGCTCCTTTATTGTGAAATTATATTCTCCCTACATCTTGATATTAAAATGTCTTAAAAATTAAATTATGGTGGGTGTATTAGTTTTCTAAGGGCAGCCATAATGAATTACCACAAGCTGGGTGGCTTAAAGCAACAGATATTCTCTCATAGTTTTGGAAGCTAGGAGCCTGAAAGTCTGATTGTAGGCAATTGTTGGTGTTCCTCAGCTTGTAGAGTATCCCTCCAGTCTCTGCCTTTGTCCTCATCTTGCCTTCCCCTCTGTGTCTGTGTCTCATATCTTCTTCTGCCTTTCTTTTTTTTTTTTAAGTATTTGTTTATTTTGAGAGAGAGCGAGAGAACGTGTGTGTATGCACACACAGGGGTGGGGCAGAGAGGGAGAGAGAATCCCAAGCAGCCTTTCCACTGGCAGTGCAGAGCCTGACATTGGGTTTGATCCCACCAACCAAGAGATCATGACCAGACTCGAAATCAAGAGTTGGATGCTCAACCGACTGAGCCACCCAGGTGCTCTTCTGCCTTTTATTATAAGGACACCTGCCTTTAGGTCTAGGGCCCACCTAAATCCAGAATGATCTCAACTCAAAATCTTTTTAAAAATTTTAAGTTTATTTATTAACTTTTTTGAGACAGAGAGAGAATGGGGGAGGGGCAGGGACAGAAGGAGACAGAAAATTCCAAGTAGCCTCCACGATGTCAGCCCAGAGCCCAATGCAGGGCTGGAACTCATGAACCATGAGATCATGACTTGAGCTGAAACCAAGAGTTGGAAGCTTAACTGACTGAGCCACCCAGGTGCCCCTCAAAATCTTTTTCATTTTTTACTTTATTTTATTTTTTTTATTTTTTACTTTATTTTTAAAGAGCATGTGAGCCAGTGCAGGACGGGCAGAGGGAGAGAAAGAGAATCTTATGCAGGCTCCACACTCAGCGCGAGCCTGACACAGGCTCAATCACATGAACCGTGAGATTATGACATTAGCTGAAATCAAGAGTTGGATGCTCAACCAACTGAGCCACATGGGAGCTCCTTGTCTCAAAATCTTTAATTTATATCTGCAAAGACACTTTTCCTGAAAAAGGTCACATTCAGAACTTCTGAAGGTTTGGATTTGTATATATCATTTGGGGGGGGCACTATTCAACTCACTATAGTTGTATTAGATGGTAATCATTTCCCCCCAATGTCTATGCTTGAAAAAAGAAAAAGAGGTGGGGGGAAGGTCAGAGAGCAGCATTATTAGAGTTGAGTTTTCAAAGAGGGAGCAATTAATGGGTATAGTATTGTCTGGTTCTTGTTTGCAGAGTTCTGGGGGAACTCAGGAGAAACACCAACCACAGGCCCTGTATTAGGGTAGGATAATGGGCCAGACTTCTCCATTGTCCAAAAAAAGATAAGGAACAGATATGACTTGTACTTAGGGAACACAAGCTAGCAGTCCATGCTGCAAGAACAGAATCAGTGAGGAGTATGAGGTTAAGGTTCAGTAGTGCAGGAGGTCAGGAAGAGGCTAGGAAACAGTGAACTTGTTAGAGAGGAAACCTGATGGACAGGGTAAATAAAGGATGCTATCTTGTCCTGATCTTACGGCCTCAGGGAGTGAGCCAGTTTGAAAGCATAGGAGTCCATGAAACTGTTATTGCTTTTTCACAGGAGTCTCTCTTACTCAGTGGTGCGCTTATCAAGGACAGGAATAGTGTTTTACTGAGCACTCAGCACAAGGTCCAGCCTATGAAGGGGCCCAGGTTGAACTGAACTGAAAGGACCTGTCATTTTGGAGCATTCTTCCCTCCTACCTTTAACAGTTGATAAATCTACTTTAAGCGTAACTATCACATTACATATTTGGTGTATGTGATGACCAATGACTTTTTTTGTTTACAGTATGAAAAGATGTTGCTTTTGAATAGATACCTCCAGCACCTCAGGTGCCTTTACTTAGCCCCAACATTACATAATTTAGAATTTCACAAACTGGTATCAAGAGGGGGAGAAACAGGATCCTGAATGACTTTTGGGGAATAATAGTGATCTTCACTAAGTGCCTCCTTTGCAAGAAGTACACGATGAGCAGAGCACAAGGTAGTCCCTCTCCTTGGCTGAAAAGAATGTCACTGTGGGTTTATCATTTCTCAAATTCCCAGAGCTGAAGATATAAATGATGAGGTCTTTCACATTCTGTACTTATACTTTTCTTACTCAGTGGTGATCCTTAAGCCCCAGAAGCTGCATCATTTCCCCGGATTTCAAGGATGATGCCCCCACGAATATATCAGAGGAGGATGCAGGAGGCCTTGTTTTAACACATCGATTTTATAAAATATTTCTGGAGTATGCTTGTGATTTTGTTGTTCATAGAAGCAAAGAAAAATGGTATTAGTTGTTGAGTTTAAAAATTTTTTTTAAACCAAAATGTCCAAAACAGGAACTGAATTGGTTTTGCCCTCTAACGATGAAACATGCAAACTGTATAGATTTGAGACCTGTGGAATTATAGGGTAATTATTGTACATTCCAGAAGGGAGGCACGAACTGCAAATTGTTCCAAACTATTGAAATAATGGCCACAGGAAGTGAGCATACTTTAAAAACCCTATATGGTGTTACATTTCAGAAATGAGCTGGGTTGGAAAATGAAACCAGCTTCTCTTCTCGCTGCTGAGTTTTCCTGAATTTCCTACAAGCTGCTTGGAATTTTGCAAACAATTCACAGCTGATAAAATAAAAGGCAGCAGAACTGAGTGTTTGTGGTGTAGACCCTGGAGGCAGCCAGCAGGAGAGAAGGGTCACTGTCTGCCCCTTGCATTTCTGTAACCAAAAACTGTACAATTTTTTTAATTTTCTTTTTGTCCTCTTAAATAAACGGGAATCAGCTGAAGACCTAATCCTTTCTGATTATCAGGGTAACCTGAACTTAGACTGCCCCAGAACCTTCTTGGAGAGTTTAGTTTCTTCTTACAATTTTTGTTTATTTGCTCAAAGAACATTCACTGGCTACCCACCGTGTGCCAGGCCTGATATTTGGTACTAGATTCAAGAACACGCTCTCCACCCGTGAAGGTCTCCCTCATGGTGGGCAAGAACTAGATCTAGAAACAGACACTTTGAACATGGTGTGCCAAGAGCTGTGCAGAGGTTGGTACAGGGGGGCTGCATGAGCAGAATCTGCACAATCAGATGCATGTAAGTGGGAGTTTGCCACTTAACAGTGGAGTATGTTTTGTGAGGAGAAATTTCTCCTGTTCTCAGTATTTCAGTATCACTAGTCTTAGGAGTGGAAGGAACGAACTGTGTGAGAAGAGATGGAAGAGGTAGGCAGGGGCTAGATCATCAAAGCTTTGAATGCCAGGCTGAGAGATTTAAAATTTAGCCTGCAGGCAAAAGGAATTAACGGTAGGGTTTGTGCAAAGAAGTAGTATGTTCAGATTTTTTAGAGCCATCATTCTGTGTAGAGTATGGACTGTAGGGAGATTATAAAGAGTTTGTTGCAATCTGATCAAAGATGATGAAGGAGTCTTTGGTGACCTAATATTTGGGTCAGCTTTCACTGAAACTTTTCCAGGCTTGGAGCTAATCATACAGATTTGGGAAACAGAAATAAACAGACCAAATGTTTAAAGTACATATATATAAGTTTGGGGCAGCCCAAATGTCACCTCCTTTATTAAGCCTTTACTCATCTACATGTGGGCGGAGATCATCACTGTTTTGGGGACTCACATAGCACTTTGTCAATTTCTCTATTATAGCCCTTACATGCCTATAATTATTTATTTCTTTGTTGGCTCCTCCTCTGTGGGCTCTGGACTCAATGTTAGACACCCTGTCTTATTCATTATTGTATCCCCAGTGTTTAGAAGCATCCATGAACGTTTTCCAAGTGAATGAAGAGGCAAGCTGCGGTGTAGTGGAAAAGGTACTTAACTGGCTGTTGGGAACTGGGGCTCTAATCCTGGCTCTGCTACTAAGTGGCTGAGTAACTTTGAACAAGTCCCCTCATTGCTCTGGGTCTCAATTTCCTCATCTGTAAAATGAGAATAAAAATACAACCCTCTTCCTCAGGGTTATGGAGATTAAATGAGGTAACAGAACTCACAAGCTGCCTGCCCTGTTTGTGCCCTGCCCTTGTCAAACAGCCCAGACTATTGTTCCTGTCATTTGGATCTCATTTGCTCTCTCTTTTTCTCCTGGTGAGAGCTGAGCTGAAAGCTGTTGCCTTGATGGAAGGGAAGTTTGCGGCAGCAGCATACGGACCATCCAGGTGGCCCCTGTGTTGCTGGAAGGGCAGATGACAAAAAGAGGGGACCATGTTAGGCTAGAGAGAGAGACCTGCTTTTTGGTGGCCCTGAACCTGTAGGAGGACCCAAAGTAGGGTGAGGAAGGCAGAGATCTTTATCACGTGCTGAGGGGGTCTGAGGAAACCCTCTAACAGTGCCCCCTAAGCCCAGGAGTTTAGCAGCATCTGGAGGAATGCCACTTCTATGAAGACCATTCATTCATCCAGTGTTACAATTTTTTAGTGCCTTGGGCTGATGTAATTAACAGTATCATAGTTTTCTTTTTTTCTTTCCTTTTTAAAAAAGTTTTATTTAAATTGCAGTTAACATACAGTGTAATATTAGTTTCAGGTGTACAATATAGTGATTCAGCACTTACATACAACACCTGGTGCTCATCACAACAAGTGCACTCCTTAATCCTCATCATATAGTTTTTCAAGTTCCAAGAAAGATATACAGGAGTGGTAAAAAATTGCAAATGCCAAGTAAAAGCAATACCATTCTGAAAAAAATGGAAAATTATGATTGTAGACACTACCATCCCAAGAGATGACTATCAATTCCCAAGTGAGAGGTCTTTCTAGAAGCATTTGTTTGCATTATAAAGGCAAACTTTTCTGGACACCTGGCTGGCTCTCTCTTGGAACAGCATGCAATGCTTGATCTTAGAGTTGCTAGTTCAAGCCCTATGTAGGGTGCAGATATTTACTAAAAGAAAAATAAAGCTAAAAATAAATAAATAAAGGCAAACTTTTCCATCAAAACTTGCTATACCCCCAACTTACAAGGCATGTGGCTGAGGAGATCCTTGAACCTGCAACTGATGATTTGTAGAGTTTTCTTGGAATCCCATTTATTGAGTTTATTTAGCTGCATGGACTTGGCCTTATCATAAGACATTTGGTTAAGAAAGATGATGGGGCATGGGGGAAAGGAGAGGGAGATTGAGGCCTGTGATCCTTCTCTAAAGGCTAAAGTCAGTCCTGGTGTTAAAGCTAGTGACCTTAAAAAAATAATAAAAGTGTGTTTCCATTTTGCAAGGCTTAAAAAAATATTGTGTGCTCAGATGGCACCTTTAATCACGAAGAACTTTTGGCTGAGTTCCAGGCTGATTCTGCTGGCACAGAGAGCTCTGAGATCATACCCTATATTCAGTGCACAGGAGAAATATTTCATCCATCTCTAAAATAAAGAGGGGGAAATGGAGCATATTTGAACAGTTTGACAGCAAGACCATACCAGGGTGAAAAGTGAAGGACACCCTATCTATTTGGAGTTACAGAAAGGTACTGTTAATTCTAAGTAGTTAAGTGGCATTTTTTTTTCATTCTTAGTGTTTCAGAATAAGCTAAGAAGCTTGTATAAATCTGAAGGCAATCTCCTATTTCACAGATATATAAATGAAGGCAGACAGATTTTGTGATTTATCTAAGAGTACTTTAAATTTAAAAAAGAAAGGAGGAAGGCAAAGGGAAAAAAAAAATCCCAAAGTAGCAGGTTGTGACCCAGGAGTTTGAGCTCTTAGAGCTGAATTTAATCCACACCCAGGCCAAATATAATTCTCCAGGATGGAAACGGTCCAGGACACCAGAGCTAACATTCTCTACCTTTGCCAAAGAGCCTGAGGCGGTTTGATGACATGCAGTCAGAACCTCACTTTTATTTCTCAACTGAAGGAAAGTAAGGCCAGCATCATATGACAGGCACTTCCCACCATGACAGGACAGTGATTCAGGCCCACCAAAGGAAATGTGTTTCCCCTTGATTCATCATTGCTTCTTGCATCACTGTTATTTTTTGGAGGTCTCCTATTCAAAGCTTTATTTGTTGGATTGTTGGATCATATAATTTTAGGTGGCAAGGTTGATTCAAGCCTTACTCTGTGTGCCAGTATTGAGGACCAGATTATACACTGTGCTGCTGCTTTACTACATCTCTCAGAGTCTTAGCTGTGGGAAAGGCTGGGTGATTGCTCTGCATATTAGAAATTGAAACCCCACCACTAAATGATGAAAAATGGTCCAGGCAAAAACTGCTGTGGAAATCTGAAAGCCATTATCTTTTCCACACTTCCTCTCTTCACCTTCATTTTGTTTGGGAATGCACAGGGACACCCGTGAACAAAAATAAACCAACTTGCCCTTGACTGATTGTTCTGCCTTTTGAGTTATCACATGTGAGTACTTCTGGCTCCCAGATATGGTGAAATAAAGAGACTGCTGGGAAGCCAGCCACAAATTAGAGTGATCTTCCAGCATCTTCTACCTAGAGAAATGGTTCAGGACATTCAAATTAACAACATGCCCTGCCCCAAAGTTGATCTGGCTTTTGAATTAGGTTTGGGATTTCAGAAATGTGAAAAAGAAAGCATATAAGAATCTTGATGTGTTTTCTCAGTTCAACCTTGTCCATTTACTCTTACTGGCCCTTTTTAATCCAAGACTCTATATGGAGCCTATACATATTTGACTGCTCCCAAGAACTGTCTCAATTTAGAGCACCTTTAGGAAAGGCAGAGTCACTTTAGGAGGTAGAGAGTGAGACGTGGCACCTCTTCCACAGGAACGAATCAATATAGCAGAGCCACTCAGGGTACAAGGTTTTGCTACGGCTTAAATCATGTTGTCAACCCAAACACAATGGGCTTTGTTACTCCTGTGTAAAGAGGAAATGGAGCAGTTTTTGGCCTCCCCCGACTGTATTGTAGGGTACACAGGACGGCAATTCCAGGCATAACCTTTAGGAGACACAATCTGCTTTTGGCTATTCAGTGTTCCCCAGCAAGTTAAATAGCTGTCTCTGAAATGCATGGAAATATTCATGATTTTTCATAGTCTATCATAGTTTTAGGTTTGGGGGAGGGACTTGGGTGTATGTGGACGGGGGGGTGGTCGGTCAGGGAAACAGAATAAAGCCTTTTTGGCTGAGGATTCTAACACCTGTGATTTATCTTAAATCACACACGCACTGTAATTTCAAGGCAGTGTTTTCTGGCGGGAGCACTCAAGCTGAGGGGCCTGCTGTGGCTCCTATTTATTTCAGATGTGGGGAGTTACCTCTGAGTTCAAAAGTCCTTGCGTGGGAAGCGCAGAGGAACTGCGAAATACCTCCCCAAGAAAAGCCTAACAGCTCAAGGGGAGAAGCCGGGGCTGGGTTCCAGTAGCTGCCTGGGAAAGCTACAGGGGGCCATGGGCATCTCATCTCACGGAGTGGTAACGGTCCTGCAAGTGGTCTGAGGGGACCTTTTCTTTATTTGACAACTTGTCGCGAGGGGTGGGGGCTGCCCAGCACAGCGAAGAGGTCTGTGGGGAGGGATTCTGCCCGGGCACCTCCTAAGGACTGGAGGAGCGCAAGTCTCTCCAAGTGACAGCGCGCGCCCCTCTCCGTCCGCTCCCCTCCTCCGAGGCCAGTCTGCGGGCAGAGGTGTCTTGCGCCAGCTCGTCTCCCTCCCCTCCTCCCCAGCTCGTCCGGCCCGACCCAGCCTCAGCGGGAGCCCCGCCAGTCTCTGGGCAGCCTGAGCCCCTGAGCGCTCGCCCAGCCTGTCAGTAACCGCCGTTAGCGCTTTCTTCCTTTCTTTCTTTCTTTTTTTTTTTTTTTCCTCGTCTTCTTTTCTTTCCCCCTTCTGCCTTTGTCCCGCTTAGTAACTGGGCTCTGACCAATCGCCGCCTTACCGGCCAGCGCCGGCTGGATCCTGATTGGCCTACTTGGGGCGCGCAGCCGTCTCCCGCTCCTTCGCTGGAGCAAGGCAGACAAAAGACGCAGGCTCCGGGCTCCGGCAACCCAGCTCAGCCAATCACCACCCACCTCATCCTCTCTTTTTACCCCCTCCTTTTCTCTCGCAGCTCCCCCCCGGCCTGGCTCGCGTGCTCCCGGCGCTGACTCCTGGCGTGCGGCCAGCGCCCGGACTGTACCATTTTGATTGAGGCTGGGGGAAGAGAGAATCGATGATTAAGGAGCCAAAGCCCAGAGATCGTTGGAGAGAGTTGAAAGTCGAGATGCAGGACGGTTTTCTGGACAATTTCTCAGGCATCTGACGGAATCCCCAGTACATCGAGTGGGAATAGAGGGGAGGAGCAGTAGTTGTGTTGCCTGTCCCCCCTGCCGGGTGCGGTTGGGTGGCGCCTCAGCGGGGGAGCATGAGGCGGGGAAGGGTGTCCCCCTCCGCGCCGTTAAAATGAAACTCTAGTGGCTGGAGTCAGGGCAGAGCGTGAGGCGAGCCGGCACAGGCGGGCTTACTTGCACCCCAGCGGGAGCGCCCAGCGGGGCAGAACTAGCTGGACTTTCCGACGGGCCCCCATCCCGAGGCTGCGGCAGCTTCGGTTCCGAGCCTGACTGGAACGGAGCCCGAGTCCCGGCCCCTGAGGGGATCGCTCTCTGCAGACCAGTGGGACCCCGAAACTTGAACGCAATACCTACTCCCTTTTTATGCCTTCCTTTGTCACTTCCTCACCTTTCTCCCAGCGCGTTCTTTTCCCCCCCCTCTTCGTTCTCCCTCCCTCGAAGGACACAAAAGTGGCTGCCGAGGAAAGATTTGGAGGCAGTGGGAGCTTTTCTCTTTGGAGATCGACCGTGTGGAAGGGATTTTTGGGAAGCAGCTTTTTAACACCTCAGCCCTCTTGCCCCCCAAGCCTCTCTGTACCTCTCTGAGGAGAAGCAGCCCGTAGATTGAAAGTTCGGGGGGCATCTTGCTGGGTGCTGTAAGAGGAAAGTGGGGGAGGACCCCATCCTCGTCCTGGTAGTTGGCTGGACTTGTACCGGTCGTTGGAAACCCCGAAGTACATTTCCGTGTGGGACTTTTACAGATCTATATTTTTAGATTTTTAAATATCAGATAAAAAAATATATATGCTTTCTATATATTTCCTGACGACCTGCCCCTGACAGCGCGATGTACAATACGGTGTGGAGTATGGACCGCGATGACGCAGACTGGAGGGAGGTGATGATGCCCTATTCGACAGAACTGATATTTTATATTGAAATGGATCCTCCAGGTACTTGGGAGAGAAAAAGAATCTTCTGATGGGTCTGATTTGTATATAACGAGACCTTGGTGATGTTTTCAGGGCAGAAGTGTTCCTGGGAGCTCTAGGTTTGGGATGAGGGGCAGATTTGCAGTTAGAGCTGCAGTAAAACTGCTTCTGGTTTACCCGTTTAAAGTTTGCAGTTAGGACCCTGATCCTATTGTCCTGCGAGGGTGGGGGTGGGGGTTGGAGTGGGGGTGGGAGGAAAGACCCGTTTCTTTTACTTCTTTTTGCCTTTGCGTGTCGTTCAGGTTTTTGTTGTGCACCCCCTTCTTTTTTTTTTTTTTTTTTTCTTCCGCGATTAAAGATTCTTCTACCTGCATAGGATCCTTTATATCCGAGCCTTGAAGTCAGTCTTTCCATTTGGGGGAATTCTTTAAAGCTTGTCATTTCATACGTTCGTCTGATTTGGTTCGTTGTGTTTTACCTTCGTTAACTTCTGAGACTGGGTTGCCTGTGTGATTATTCATTTTAAGACACCCCCCTCCCCCCCTTTTTTTTCTCTTACAGAAACCAAATGCCGGTCAGTGATTTTCAGGGATTGGGCGTTTTTATTCAGTCATAGTCTTAGCCTGAGGTTTTTCTTCTCGGAATATAGTCGCTTAGAGAGAGCTACGTGCAGTATTTTATTACTCTTTAATTTATGGTGATTTAATTTATGGGTTAGGGTTTAATGTAACTTCAATTCTTAGAGCAAAAAAAGGAGGAACCTTTTTTTGTGTGTGAATATATGTGATGTGTACATCTATGTTATAGGTTCAAATACACATAATGTAAAGTATACATTTACTGTATTTTTAGTTCAGAGCTTTGTCTGAGTCCCTTACAGACATTTTGTGTATCTGGTAGGAAAGGAAAAGGAAGGGAAAATGGAAAAGTTGGGTAATTTTTTTTCTTTAAAGTCTAACCTTGTTTTATGATTATTAGCTGTCAGATTTTCAAACCCTTTTTTTGCAGTTATAGATAGTGCTTTACCATAACGATTTTTGAATAAGTAGAGGGCCTTTGTGACTCCTTATTTTTGTTTAGGATGAATTGATTATGTCTTTTAAAAATGTGTCATAGCTAAGCTTACAGAATAAATCGTGTGTCATTGAGGAACCTCAATTATTGTAAGACTGTATATTTCTGGAACCTTTGAAAGGATTGGAGCCCATGCAAGGGTAATGAAGTATAACTGTCTTGGTAGAATGTATATAGAAATTATTTCTTGTGTCCATGTGAGCAGTAAATTATCCTTTTGTTTTTTTTTCCCAGTTAGTCATAGAGTATTAAATGATGCTATATAAAAACTAATATTAAATCAACCTTTTTTACTCTTAATGATTCCTTAGA
Source organism: Hyaena hyaena (assembly GCF_003009895.1). Taxonomy (NCBI): domain Eukaryota; kingdom Metazoa; phylum Chordata; class Mammalia; order Carnivora; family Hyaenidae; genus Hyaena; species Hyaena hyaena. The sequence goes on from NW_024081132.1 coordinate 418,128, forward strand.
ATTTTTCTCTTTTCCCTTCATTTTGGAGCCTTCTTTATTTGCTTTTGTAATTGTGACTGCAATCCAGATGCAGCTTTTCAATGTTTTGCAAAGTTTGTAAGATTTGCCACCCATCTATTGTGTGTATTTTTCCCTTTGTTTCCCCCTAACGGTAAAGCATCCTTTCTATTAGATGCATTTGTCATTCATGTAAATGGAAATTTAGTACATCATTGGTTCCTCTCGTAAAAAGTAAAGTTAATAATTCTAGATTTCTGTTGTAAGAATCATATATTCACACTGCCTCAGAATCATACTGTATCCTAGTATCTTGCCTTGCAGACATACAAAGGGAATTTGTTGGGCGGAGAGGTAAGTAGGGAGGAGGGGAGAAAATGAAGAAGGCACTAATGTTTGAAAAATATGGGCCTCATAGAAAAATATCTGCTAAGTTGAGTTGAGTTGTCCAAAAATGATTTTGAAAAAAGTTGACTATTATAATTATGTAGTGATGTGGGTCTTCTAAGGTTGTATAGAAAATTCTGATCCAAACTTTGTGCATTACATAGAAATAAACTTTTGAGTTTTAAAATGATCATTCTTGGATAAAATTTTGCATACTGAGATTCTCTTCAGAATATTGGAAATATGCATATGCTGTTTTTATTACCCCTTCTGTGACCTTAATGTAGATTATGGTTAGTTATGCCTAAGAGCTTTTTATAAAGGAAGCACAGTTGAGTATGCTGGAGTATTTTCTGTGATATGTACGGTTTTTAATGGAAATAGTGTGAATGCTAGTCTTGTTTTGTGTGGTAAATTAAGGTTTTGAAACATTTAAAACTTAAGTAAATTATTAGTCAGTAGGTTGCAGCATGTCTTGTATCTTCATTTTCCTATTGCCTATCCTGGATCAAGCTCTTATTATATCCTGACTGGACTGATAGGATAGGGTCCTAACTGTTCTTGTTTCTACTTTGTTCAATCCACAGTATCATTAAAGTACCATCTGATGATTTGTGTTCCAGTGGTGAATCTTCCAATGACTTTGAAAACGTTTCAATGGCTTTCGTTGCCTATTAAAAAGAGTCCCAGATTGCTTATCTTGTCCTAGAAGTCACTCTTTTTTGCTTTCAACCTAATTTTCCAGTCTGGGCTCTTTGTGGAGTCCATCACGAGTTCTGTGGAATCTATTTATACTTATGTTTCTTGAATGTATGCTTTTTTCTCTTCTTGGGATGCTTTTCACTCCCATTGGTTACTTGTTGAAATCTTATATACATTATATGCCTTCTTTGCCAGGATGTATGTTTCCTGATCCCTTCTGTTAGAAGACATCTTTTCCTTTCCTTTCTCTTTCTTTTCTAGAACTTCTCAGAACTTTTCATTCTCTCTGTGGAGTAGCTACCTTCTGCATTTATGTATACTTGCCCCAGCGGAATTGTCTTTCCATCGAATTATGAGCTTCTTAGCTTGCTTGGTCTTACAAGCATAGACAATTTGATAAATATGTGTTGAATTAATAAATACCTAAGGAGCACCATTTCTTTCTAGCCTGTAAGTGCTTTGCTAATTAAGGTCCTTGGTCACCTCACTCCTTGGCTATTTCCATAGCCTAGAGTTAAGTGACTTGTTTCAACAGTTGTTGACTTAGGGCCCTTACCTGTAACAGTATTACAGTTTTAAAAATATGGTTTTCATCTTCATTTTAGACTGAACCATAAATGCAAAATTGTTACCTATTATTGCTTCCAGTGGCCTCAAAAACGGTTTTCCAAAGATGTTTCTCCAGCCTGTTTTTTCAAAAACTACCATTACCATACATCCTAAAGATTTCTAATAACTGCATGGATTGCTATATCTATTATAATTTACTGACCATGTAAGTAAGATGAACTCCAAATGGGAGTTTGATGTCTTCATGTTTATGTATTTCCCAGAAGCAGTAGAAATACTGAACTGTTAAGATGAAACAAAACTTTTTATTTTGGAAATGTTAAGAGTGTGGTACAGAGAATTGCTTATGAGCGTCTTCCTTAGTCCTGTTGTGACGTGGGAATCAGGATTATTCCATAATAGAACAGTTGCTGGGTAGGCTTCTCAAAGAGCCCTGTCTCTGGTATAGGAGCTATTGGAAGATTACAGATATACACCTGGTCATAAACTTATGCCCAAAGCTTATAGATAGTGATTTATTAGCTAGTACTGTAGTTTTGATATTTTATTGGTTTTTGGGCGGGAAGAGCTAACCAATGATTTCATTATTTAAAAGAATTCTTTTAAAAGTTGTAGACTTTTTTTTTCTTATCAAGACAAATTTCTGAAATTATCTGTATGGCGGTGACATCTCTTCAGTAGTAATTAGAAACTTAAAAGCGTTTATTGGTAAAATATATATAGGAAGGTCTAGAAAAGTGGTTCTCAATATTTTTTTGGTCTCAGTACTCCTTTTATACTCTTAAAAATTATTGAGGATCTCAAAGAGCTATTTACTGATATTTACTGTATTAATAGAATATAGTAAAACAAAACTGAGAAATTAGCAAAAACTGAGAAATTTAGAAAATATTTTATTCATTAAAAACATTACATGTTAACGTAACTTATTTTAATGTAAAAATAACTATAGTTAAAAAAGCAAAAGTAAGTGTGGCACTGTTTTTACATTTTTTTGCAAATAACTTTAATGTCTGGCTTAATAGAAGACCTCTACCCATGTCTCCTCTGGTATTTAATCTGTTGAGATACCACAGGTCTTAGTTTCCGGAAAACTCCACTCACTATACAGATGTGAGAGAATGAGGGTGCAAAAGGCAAATAATGTCTTAGTAATACTATGAAAATATTTTTGACCTCTTGGGCACTCTGAAAGGGTCTTGGGGACACAGAGTGGTCTCTGGATTATACTTTGAGAACTGCTAGTCTAGAAGTTACATAGTTTGTGACTACATAGTTTGGTCAACCTAGGAAAGTATTTTCTAACTTTTTTGAAGTCAGATGAAAAGATTGTTTCAGGAAACTTCCTTGCTTACTCTGGCATACTAGGTATTTTCATCCTGGTGAAATGTAGATTAAGTAACATTCTGGTGGAGAACTGGCACACTGGCCCTGTGGTTGGGAAAATATTTGCTGAGAAACACACTGAAGAAATAGGTCACCTGCCACCATGTGGTCCTTACTGTTAGCAAGCTGGGCATTCTACTTCTGTGGTTGAGTACTTCCCTGTAACTAGACATTTGATGGGTTAATATTACATAAATGCTTCCCCTTTGTGTAGTAAGATAATTTCTTTTATGAGGTTAGTGTCAGTTTTTAAATAACACTGTAGTGTGGGACAAATGTTAATATAATCAAATGATGTAAAAGCCATGCCAAATTTGTTTGCAATTTCCTACTGAAAAAGATTAGTCATTGCTTTCATTTAACGTATTATAGTTTATAGTATAGTTACCTATATTTCATTAGAAGTATGGTAATTCTCCATTTGATAATGTTTTTTAGATTCATTCTCATTGTTTTCATGCTGAATACCTTTATATTTTTCTTAGAATGTAGGAAAGATTGGACATGTTGTGGTCCCCATGTTTAAGAAGGTAGGTAGAAAAATAAATTGCAAATATGTCTGTGTGATGCTATATAATTTTATTGATATTAAAGGGAAAACAGCATGAGTAAAGTAGAAAGAACACAGACTCTAGAAACATAATATGGGTTCCAAACCTAGCTTTGCTTCTTATGATTTCCAAGGTTATATGACTAGAGCTTATTAACCTCTTTGAGCATTAAGAAGCAGGATGCCAGTGCTCTTTTGAAAAATTGAATTAATACTCTACTTTTCAGAGTTGTTCTGGGGATTGATTAGATGTACTATATCAATATCTAGCACAGTGTTTGGCACATGTATGTATCCAGTTCATTGTAACTTCTATTTTTTTTAAGTTTATTTATGTTTCTTAGTCATCACTACACCCAACATGGGGCTCGAACTCCCATCCTCAAGATCAAGAGTCACATACTCCTCTGAATGAGCCAGCCAGGCACCCCAGTTGTAGCTTATATCTTAAAGTATGTTGATAACATGTAATTATTTCAGATCTACCTCTTTGAATAATCTTGCAGTCAAAATCTTTTGAACTATCTTGCTCCATTTTTTTCCTTCATCCCTGACGTTTAAACTGGGGCCATTTTGTTTTTGGAAGCGTTCTCTAGGGTCTTTTCTAATTATAGCACCTTATGAGTCTATGGAAATGTCACTCCAAGTCATCCTTTCTTTTTAGTTTCTATTGCTTTTGTCTGGTTCCTCATCCCCACACATTTGAAATGATTTATAATGCAGGTAATCGTTACTTTTATTGAATAATTTGTTGAATAATTATTCAAGTTGAATAATTATTTTAGACCAAATGCTATGTTAAATGTTTTTACCTATACTGTTTCTATTAGGTACATAACAACCTTAGAAATAGACACTATAATTACCTCACTTTATAGACAGGAAACTGAGACTTAGATGTGTTGAATAACTTATTCAAGTGCCTCACAGCTAGCAAGTAGCAGAGCAGGTCTGTCTTGCTAATATTCTGGTTTTTAACCAGTACCTCCTAAAACTGATTGCTCTGTTTTTAATTTCTTCTTCTCCCCCATAAATTTATCCTGAACTCTTCAGGTTAATCCTGCTCAAATGTTATTTTGAAATAATTTTTGAAATAATCAGCTATCCATTTTTTTAAAGCAGAGGCCATATTCTTAAACTAGGCGTACATGATCTTTAGCACCAATTTACATTTCCAACTTAATTATTCGTCTATTGTCATTTTTTAAAGAAAACTGTACCCTTAATGTGGACCTCAAACTCCTGACTCTGAGATCAAGAGTCACATGCTCTACTGACTGAGCTAGGCAGGTGCCCCCATCTATTCTCATTTTTACTTTTAGCCCAGTTCCTTGCTATACACTGAGTACACTTTGCTTATTCCCATCTCCAGCCTTTTGCATATGCTGCATCTTATGTTAGATTATGCCCGTCCCACCCTAATCTACAAATAAGGATCCTTTGTAAGTCTTGGTGCTTTCTTCCTCTAAAAATTCCAACACTGAATCCTGTAATTATCTAGGGCAATGGTCTATTGTTTTAACATAAAATCATGTTATGACATAATTATTTTGTGAATGTAATTTGTCTCCCCTAAACAAGATCAGCTTTTTATTTTTTTAATTTTTTTAATGTTTTATTTATTTCTAGGAGAGAGAGAGAGAGAGACAGCGTGAGCAGGGGAGGGTCAGAGAGAGAGGGAGTCACAGACTGAAACAGGCTCCAGGCTCTGGGCTGGCAGTCAGCACAAAGCCCAACGCGGGGCTCGAACCCATGAACCGCGAGATCACGACCTAAGCGAAAGTCGGACGCTTAACCGACTAAGCCACCCAGGTGCCCCAAACAAGATCAGCTTCTTGAGGTCAAGCTATTAAATTTCTTTTGTATTTTTTCTCTTTAAATACCCTGTACCCAAGTATTTTGTGGTCTTAGACCTGTGGACCCAACCAGCTTCATTTTGTGGCTTAAGTTTTAAAATCTTGATAATTATTAATCAACATGGACCTGCAAACTTATAATTTATTCTAACAAAAGAAATAATGAAAAAGTACAGTACTTAATGTTAGCAAAATTTTATGGTTTTGAGTAAGTCATTTTTGAAATTTTGAAGAATCAGAAGTGAGTAGTAAGTGTTTGAAAGTTTGTTAGGCTAGTTTTACATAGCACTGGGCAAAATGTAGATTTAAGCTTCCCAATATGTTACACCAATTACATTTAGAATGTGTAGGACTTGATTTGGGATTAAAAGGTAAAGTCCACTGTGTAGCCTTATAAGATCAGTTTCCAAATTGTTTGCTGATAAATGGTATATTTGTTGTTGTTTTGCAAGTATTTTATAAGTGTATAGAAAGTAAGAGGGTTATCTTATTATTTTTTTTAAATAAAAGAGGCAGTAGGGTAGGTCCAGTCTGCCACATCCTACTATTTTACATGTGTCTTGTCAATATAACAGGCCTTGGGTCCTGTGAACATAAGCGAACACAAAGCTAAAGTCAATACCATGATGTCATACTATCCACCACCATGCAGCCTTGGACTTTCTGTTTGTGGGCCAGGTTGTTTACTCCTGTCTAAGCGTATAGGGCAACACATCCAGAGCTTGTGGCTATGTCATCTTAAATACTGTTACAGTTTTTATTGATATTAAAATAAATATTTGGGAGAGAGCATACATGTGTGGGAGAGGGATAGAGGGAGAGAATCTTTTTTTAATTTTGAGAGAGAGAGAACGTGAGCATGTGTGGGGGAGGGGCAGAGGGAGAGGGAAACACAGAATCAGAAGCAAGCTCCAGGCTCTGAGCTGTCAGCACAGAGCCCCACGTGGGCTCAAATCCACGAACTGCGAAATCATGACCTGGGCCAAAGTAAGCTGATTAACTGACTAAACCACCCAGGTACACACAGAGAGAGAGAGAGACAGATAGACAGACAGACTCTTAAGCAGGTTCCGTACTCCATACCCCAACATGGAGCTCGGGCTCATGACCCTGGGATCCTGACCTGACCAAAAACCAAGAGTCAGCCACCCAGGTGGTGGCCATTTATTGTTTTTTTCAGTATTTTGTTTTAGTTTTCATGTTTAAATTTTCTAAGAAAAAATTCAATCACAAATAAAAATTTATTTTTAAACATTTTCTTTAAGCTTATTTATTTGTTTTGGGAGAGAGAACGCAAGAGTGCATGTGCAGTCAGGAGAGAGGCAGGGCAGAGAGAGAGAGAATCCCAAGCAGGCTCCACGCTGTCGGCACAGAGCTGGAAGCAGGGCTGGATTCCATGAACTGTGAGATCATGACCTGAGTCGAAATCGAGAGTTGGACATTTAACCACTGAGCCACCCAGGTGCCCCCAATCACAAATCAAAATTTAAAATTTAGATACGAATTGTTTTGGGGAAATGCTGTATAGAAATGTTTGTGCTTGAAAAATACTACTATAGAATTTGTTCTTTCATGTGATATTCTAACTTTTTAAAAATGTTTATTTTGAGAGAGAGAGAGACCATGAGCAGTGGAGGGCAAAGAAAGAGGGAGACAGAATCCCAAGCAGGCTCTGCAGTGTCAGCGGAGTCTGATGTGGGGCTGGAAACATCAACTGTGAGATTGTGACCTGAGCGGATATCTGGAGTTGGGTACCTGACTGAGCCACCCAGATGCCCCTGTTTTGGCTTTTAGAAGGAAGTCTGATTAGTTTTAAAAGGCTATCAGATGGTTCAAACCTGTTGCAGGCCATTAGTTCAGGACTTCAGTTTAGTCTTTTTTCCTGTTAGTCACAAAGTGTAAGAGTAGCTATCACATCTGTCTGACAGAAACTGACCTGAGCATTAAGAAAAACAAATAAACAAAAAACAAAACAAAACAAAGAAATATTAAGTCAGAAGTGTCAGATCTAAAAAAAAAAAAAAAAAAAAAAAAAACTGACCTGAGCTTCTCTTTTGATTGCTTAGGGATGAACCATGAGCATTTAGAGTAGAGTTGCTAGATAAAATACATGAATGTCCTATGCGACATTTGTGATGTACTTNAGCTATCACATCTGTCTGACAGAAACTGACCTGAGAAAAAAAAAAAAAAAAAAAAAAAAAAAAAAAAAAAAAAAAAAAAATATTAAATAAGAAGTAAAAAAAAAAAAAAAAAAAAAAAAAAAAAGAAACTGACCTGAGCTTCTCTTTTGATTGCTTAGGGATGAACCATGAGCATTTAGAGTAGAGTTGCTAGATAAAATACATGAATGTCCTATGCGACATTTGTGATGTACTTCTACTGAAAAATTGTTGTTTATCTGAAATTCAGATTTAACGAGGTATCCTGTATTTTTGCTAAATCTGGCAACCCTAATTAGAGAGAGGCTAGGCAGTTGACTAAACCCTATTTCCTAGTACACTTTCCCTCTGGTGTTTAGGGTTAGATATGTAACTTGATGCAGTAGATATCAGGATACTTCTCATTTACAGGAGAAGTCCAACTGAAATTGGTTTAAACAAAGAGAATTTATAGGTTCATGTAATTGAAAATCAGTCCAAAGGAAATGAAGGCCCCTGACATCATTGGATCAAGACTATCAGGCTTTGGCCTTGTTTTTCTGCATTTCTCTTGGCTCTCCCCTCTGTCAGCTTCTTTCTCAGGCAGGCTTCCTTGCCAGGACAAGATGACAGCCTTTGGCTGCTGGGATTACATGTTTTCTAATTTCTGGGGGAGAAAAAGGATGCTTCCCACAAATATAACACAAAAATCCCGAGCTTGACATTAGATTATCCCCTTGTTCCCAAGGATCACTCTTAAAATGAGCTATTAATTATAGCTTTCTCTGTCTAGACCAGTAGCTCTTAAGCATGCATCAGAACCACCTGGAGGAGTTGTTAAAACACAGACTGTTAGGCCCTACCCCAGAGTTTACGATTTTAGTCAGTTTGGGTTGGGTTCTAAGAATTTGTAGTTGCAAAAGGTTTACTGATTTGCCTGTTCTGCATACACTTTGAGAACCACTACTGTGTCAAATCATGGCCTACTCCTGGAGCTGGGGAAGGGGTCAGTCCCACATAAATACCTTACTGATGTGGGAAAGGAGTAAGATACCTCTTGAGGAAATAATTACAATGTCCACTAAAGAAAGGGCTGCTGTTTTTCCTGCCCTCTTATTAAGGTAACAGCTTCCTGATTTTTCTCTTGGAAGCACTCATTCCCCATTTGTAATCAGTGTGGCTTGGGTAGAGTTGATCTAACCCATTGGCTTTAATGGTGGGCACATGATTTGGGCCTGGCCAATAAGACTGTTGCATTCACCTGGCCTCAGTGATTATCTCAGGAATTAATAGGGCAGCGATCTTTATAAGATAGTGCACATTACTAAACATTACTATTTACTGTCCTGGTTATTGATATAAAGATGGCATAATCCCTGTCTTTAAGGAGCTCAGATTGTAATTAAGGAATACCCACATGTAAACAAATGCATGTAGTATTTCTCTTGATAACTGCCTTTCTCCTGGCTTTCATTTAATATAAATTTCCATTATATACTGTATTATTTCCTTTATAATTCTTAACCACATTTATTATCAGTTGTTTAGTGTCTTTAGGCCTCATTAGATTATAAATTCCATCAGAACAAGGACTGAGTCCATAATTAACTGCTGGGTCTCCAGTAACTAGCACTGTCTGTGGCACATAGAGGTGCCCAGTAAATGTGGGTTGAATGAATGTTTTACGTTCTGTTTATTATGATAGAAAAATACAGAAACAGAAGAGAGAATGATTGGTTTACTAGTGGGTAGTGGAGACAGAACAGCCTAGGTAAAATTCATGGTTATTAAAACACTTGATGTATTTTGAGAACTGTAAGTAATTCAGTTTTGTTGAAATGTGTTCTATGAGGTGGGAAGTGGTGGTAGAGGAGTCTAGAGAAGTAGGTGAGGGCCAAATCATGAAAGGCCCTGAATGCTATACCTACAGGTTGAGGAGCCACTGACTGATTTCAAGTAGGGAAAAGAATATATTAGCTGCAAAGTGAAAAATAGATTGGAGGAGAGTGAGAATAAAGAAGGGAAACTGGTTAAGGGGCTATTTCAGTACCGATGAAAGATGTTATGAAACCTAAGGCAAAAAAGAAAAATATACAAGAAGCAGGGAGATGGAGACCTTGTGCACAGAATTCATGTGGACTCATGGAGATTTCCACTGTAAATTTGTTTTACCAGCAGAGACATTGTATTAGCCAAACTTTACTGATCCCTAGTTCTGCATCCACACCCACCTAATAGTTGTAACCAGCGATTGTATTTTTATTTCATTTTCTAATCATTAAATGAAAGAAATATACTTCCTCCATCCCCCCCAAAAAGCCTAAGATAAGGTAGTAGCAGTGAGAATAAATAGAAGAGGTGTTTAAAAAGTAGAAGTGAGGGGGCATAGAGACTGTCCTGAGAAAAATGAACTAATCTAGAATGACTTTTAGTTTTCTGGCTTAGGAAATGGTACTATAAACTAAGAGACACAATTTAAGAAGGAAGGACAGGTTTCGGGGTGCCTGGGTGGCTGAGTTGGTTAAGCATCTGACTTTAGCTCAGGTCATGACCTCCTGATTCACTAGTTCGATCCCTGCATCAGGCTCTGTGCTGATAGCTCAGATCCTGGAGCCTGCTTTGGGTTGTCTCCCTTATTTCTGCTCCTCCACTGCTTGTGCTCAGTCTCTCTTGCTCTCAAAAATAAATAAACATTAAAAAAAAAAAAAGGTTTGGATCATATGGCTTTCTAAAATGGGGCAGAGGTGAAATCAAAGAGATTTTCTTTTGGATGGCTTCTTTTTTTCTTAGTCTTTACTGGGAGACAAAATGGGGAATGTCTTTTATGGCTTTTAGGTTTTAGACCCAGAACAGATGGTAGTAAATCAGATGCTATTGAGTTCCTAAAGGTGTGGGAGAGATTTACAGTAGGTCCTTGACTGCGTAGTTGTGGAGGTCAGTTTAAGTTTTCAGATGTGGGGCACCTGGCTGGCTCAGTTGGTAGAGAATGTGACTCTTGTTTATGGTATGGGGTCATGAGTTTGAGGCCCACTTTGGGGATAGAGTTTACTTAAAAATTTTTTTTTCCAGATGTTTAAGCTGCCTCATCTTATTTAAGCAGCTTTTTGAAAGTAAGTGCACATATTTTTTTTCGGTATTGTCTTTTTTTTAGAAGTTTCTATTTAGGGGCACCTGGGTGGCTTAGTCGGTTAAACATCTGACTCTTGGTTTTGGCTCAGGTAATGATCTCCCAGTTTCGTGAGTTCCAAACCCTGCAGTGGACTCTTTGCTGAGAGTTTGGAGCCTGCTTGGGGATTCTCCCTTTCTTTCTATGCCCCTCCCATACTCACGCTATCTCTGTCTCTCTCAAAATAAATAAACTTAAAAAAAGTTTTTATTTAAATTACAGTTAGTTAACATACAGTGTAATATTAGTTTCAGGTGTATAATAGTGATTCAGTACTTGGTATATCACCCAGTTCTCATCACAAGTGCACTCCTCATCCTCATCATTTGTTTAACCTATCCACCTCCCTCCCCCACCCCCAACTCCCTTCTGGTATCCATCAGTTTGTTCTCTGTAGTTAAGAATCTTCCTTGGTTTGCCTCTATCTCTTTTTTCCCCTATTTGCTCATTTGTTTTGTTTCTTAAATTCCACATGAATGAAATCATATGGTATTTGTTTTTCTCTGACTTACTTCGCTTAGTATAATACTCTAGCTCCATCCATGTTGTTGCAGATGGTGAGATTTCATTCTTTTTTTATGGCTGAATAAAAATCTTGATTCGTCCATTGATGGATACTTAGGCTGATTCTATAATTTGGCTATTCTAGATAATGCTGCTATAAATATCAGGGTGCATGTATCCCTTTGAATTAGTATTTTTGTATTCTTTGGGTAAATTCTTTGCTGAATCATAGAGTAGTTCTATTTAACTTTTTGAGGAACCTCCACGCTGTTTTCCACAGTGACTGCACCAGTTTGCTTTCCCACCAGCAGTGCAAGAGGGTTTACCTTTGTCCACATCCTCGCCAATACCTGTTGTTATTTGTATTGTTGATTTTAGCCATTCTGACAAGTGTGAGTTGATATCTTCTTGTAGCTTTGATTTGCATTTCCCTGATATTAAGTGATGTTGAGCATCTTTTCATGTGTCTGTTGGCCATCTGAATGTCTTCTTTGGAAAAATGTCTATTCATGTCTTCTGCCCATTTTTAAATTGGATTATTTGTTTTTTGGTGTTGATTTTTATAAGTTCTTTATATATTTTGGATACTAACCTTTTAAGAAAAATTTTTTAGAATTTTTTTTAATGTTTATGTTGAGAGAGAAAGAGCATGAGCAGGGGAAGGGGAGGGACAGAGAGAGGGGGAGAACACAGACTCTGAAGCAGGCTCTAGGCTCTGAGCTGTCAGCACAGAGCCCAGTGTGGGGCTCGAACCCACAACTGTGAGATCATGACCTGAGCCAAAACTGGATGCTTAACTAAGCCACCCAGACGCCCCTAAATTTTTTTTAACATTTATTTTGGGGGCGCCTGGGTGGCTCGGTTGAGTGTCTGACTTCGGCTCAGGTCATGATCTCACAGTCCACAGTCTGTGGATTTGAGCCCCGTGTCGGGCTCTGGGCTGACAGCTCGGAGCCTGGAGCCTGCTTCGAGTTCTGGGTCTCCTCTTTCTCTGCCTCTCCCCTGCTCATGCTCTGTCTCGCTCTTTCTCAAAAACAAATAAACATTAAAAAACATTAATAAAAGAAACATTTATTTATTTTTGAGAGAGTGGGTGTGTGTGCTCAAGTGGGGGAGGAGCAGAGAGAGAGAGAGAGAGAGAGAGAGACAGAATCCCAAGCAGGTTCCTTGCTGTGAGCACAGAGCCCAGTGTGGGGCTTGAACTCACAAACCAGGAGACCATGACCTGAGCCAAAATCCAGAGTTGGCCACTTAACTGACTGAGCCACCCAGACACCCCTGGTTTCTAACCTTTTATTATATATGTCATTTGCAGATATCTTCTCCCATTGTCAAGGAACATATCTAGAAAGAATTTGCTATAGCTGATGTCAGAGAAGTTACTGCCTGTGTTCTCTAGGATTTTTATGGTTTCAGGTCTCACATTTAGGTCTTTAATCCATTTTGAATTTGTTTTTGTGTATGGTGTAAGAAAGTGGTCTACTTTCATCCTTTTTGCATGTCACTGTCCAGGTTTCCTCGCACCATTTGTTGACGAAACCATCTTTTACTTTTCCACGTTTTAATTTAAATTCCAGCTAGTTAAGGGGCACCTAGGTGACTCAGTTGGCTAAGCATATGACCTTGGCTCAGGTCATGAGGCTGTGTGCTGACAGCTCAGAGCCTGGAGCTTGCTTTGGATTCTGTGTCTCCCTCTTTCTCTGCCCCTCCTCTGCTTGAGCTCTGTCGGTCTCTCTCTTTCTCTCTCTCTCTGTCTCTTTTTCTCTGTCTCTCTGTCTCTTTTTCTCTGTCTCTGTCTCTTTTTCTCTCTTCCTCTCTTTTTCTCTCTCAAAAATAATAAAAAAATAAATTCCATATAGTTAATATACAGTGCAATATTAGTTTCAATTAGAGAATTCAGTGATTGATCGCTTACATACAACATGCAGTGCTCATCACAAGTGCCCTTCTTAATACTCATGACCTTTTTAATCTATCCCCTCCACCACCCTCCATTAACCACCAGTTTGTTCTCTATAGTTAATAATCTGTTTCTTGGTTTGCCTCTCTTTTCTTTTTCTTCCCTTATGTTTGTTTTGTTTCTTAAATTCCACATGAATGAAATCATTATGGTATTTGTCTTTCTCTGACCTGAGTTATTTCACTTACATAGTACTCTCTAGCTTCATCCATGTTTTTGCAAATGGCAAGATTTCATTGTTTTTTATGGCTGGATAATATTTTGTTGTGTGTGTATATATGTATATTTATACACACACACACACACACACACACACACCATATTATCCATTCATCAGTATTTGGGCTCTTTCCATAATTTGGCTATTGTAGATAATGCTGCTGTAAATATCAGGGTGCATGTATGCCTTCAAATTAGCATTTTTGTACTCTTTGGGTAAATACCTGGTGTGCAATTGTTTGATGGTAGGGTAGTTCTATTTTTAACTTTTTAAGGAAACTCCATGCTGTTTTCCACAGTGGCTGTACCAGTTTGCATTCCCAATAGTGCAAGAAGGCTCTTCTTTCTCTACATCCTCACCACCACTTGTTTCCTGTATTTTTTTAAATTTTATTTTATTCACAAGTTAGTTAACGTATGGTGTAGTCTTGGCTTTAGGAGTAGAATCCATTGATTCATCACTTACATATAACATCCAATGCTCATCCCAACAAGTGCCCTCCTTAATGCCCATCACCCATTTTCCCTATTCCCCATCAACCGTCAATTTGTTCTCTGTATTTAAGAGTCTCTTAAGGTTTGCCTCTCTCTCTGTTTTCATCTTACTTTTCCTTTCCTTCCTCTATGATTGTTAAGTTTCTCAGATTCCACATATGAGTGAAATCATGTGAGAACTGTCTTTCTCTGACGTATTTCAGTTAGCATAATACTCTCCAGTTCTGTCTGTTGTTGCAAATGGCATGACTTCATTCTTTTTCATTGCTGAATAGTAGTACAGTGTATGTGTACAGTGTATGTGTGTGTGTATGACATCATTTTAATTCTTTTAAGTGTTTTCATTTATTTTTGAGAGACAGAGCATGAGTGGGGAAGGGGCAGAGAGAGAGGGAGCCACAGACTATGAAGCAGGCTCTGTGCTGACAGCTCAGAGCCTGACGCAGGACCAGAACCCACTAACCTCGAGATCATGACCTGAGCAGAAGTTGGACACTTAACCACTGAGCCACCCAGTTGCCCCTGTATGACATCTTCTTAATCCATTCATTAGTTGGTGGCATTTGGGTTTTTTCCATAATTTGGCTTTTGTTGATAACGCTGCTATAAGCATTGGGGTGCATGTGCCCCTTCCAATCAGCACTCCTGTATCCTTTAGATAAATTCGTAGTAGTGCAATTTCTGGGTCATAGGGTAATTCTGTTTTTAATATTTTGAGGAACCTCCACACTGTTTTTCACAGTGGCTGCACCAGTGTGCATTACCACCAATAGTGCAAGAGGTTTCGCCTTTCTCTACATCCTCACCAATACCTGTTGTTATTTGTGTTGTTGATTTTAGCCATTCTGACAGGTGTGAGTTAATATCTCCTTGTAGTTTTGATTTGCATTTCCCTGATGATAAATGATGTTGAGGATATTTTCAAGTGTCTGTTGGCCATATGGATGTCTTCTTTGGAAATGATGTCTTCTGCCCATTTCTTCACTGGATTATTTGTTTTTTGGGTGTTGAGTTTGATAAGTTCTTTATAGATTTTTGGTCCTAACCCTTCATTTGCAAATATCTTTTCCCATTCAGTAGGTTGCCCTTTAGTTTTGTTGATTGTTTCCTTTGCTGTGCAGAAGCTTTTTATCTTGATGAGATCCCAGTAGTTCATTTGCTTTTGTTTCCCTTGCCTCTGGAGACAAGTAAGCAGTTGATGTGGCTGAGGTCAAAGAGGTTGCTGCCTGTTTTCTCCTGTAGGATTTTGATGATTTCCTGTCTCACATTTAGTTTTTTTTTTAAATCTATTTTGAATTTATTTTTGTGTATGGTGTAAGAAAGTGATCCAGTTTCATTCTTCTGCATGTTGCCATCCATCTCTCCCAAAACCATTTCCTAAAGAGACAGTCTTTTTTTTCATTGGATACTCTTTTCTGCTTTGTTGAAGGTTAGTTGGCTGTACATTTGTGGATCCATTTCTGGGTTCTCCATTTCATTGACCTATGTGTCTGTTTTTGTGCCTGCACCTTACTGTTTTGGTAAGGTACTTGTAATACAGGTTAAAGTCTGGGCCTGTGATGCCTCCAGCTTTGGTTTTCTTTTTCAACATTATTTTGGCTTTTTGAGGACTTCTGTAGTTCCATACAACTTTTAGGATTGTTTGTTTTAGTTCTGTGAAGAATGCTGGTGCCATTTTGTTTGGGATTGCATTGAATGTGTAGATTGCTTTAGGTAGTATTGACATTTTAACAATATTTGTTTTTCCAATCTAAGAGCATGGAATGTTTTTCCATTTCTTTGTGTCTTCTTCAGTTTCTTTCATAAGCTTTCTTTAATTTTCTGTAGATATTTTACCTCTTTGGTTAGGTTTATTCCTAGGTACTTTATAGTTTTTGATGCTTTTATAAATGGGATCAACTCCCTGATATCTCTGTTGCTTCATTATTGGTGTATAGAAATGCAACTGATTTCTGTACGTTGATTTTATATCCTGCGACTTTGCTGAATTCCTGTATCAGCTCTAGCTGTTTTTTGGTGGAGTCTTTTGGATTTTCCATGTAGAGTATTATGTCATCTGTAAAGAGTGAAAGTTTGGTGACTTTGCCAATTTGGATGCTTTTTATTGTCACAGACTGTGAATCTGAAGTTCTCTTTTGTCCAGCAAGAGAGCAGACACAGAATTGAATATGAGAGATGCTAATGACTGGGAGACAAGAGCTCCAAACTGGGGTTTTATCTCTGTATTTTTTGAGCTCACAAGCTCTTACACACATGGTGAATGTGAAGAAAACAGATAGTAATCATTAACTTGTATGTGTAAATAAAGGGTCTGTGGGGCAAGTGGAGTTTATGATCAAGGTACATTGGCACCAGATGGAAAGTAATTTCCTGCAGGTGATATAACAAGTTACTCGTGATCTCATTACAATTTCTCACTAGCTAACCTCGGGCACGTGCACCATGTGGGTGTGCCTTTCTGCCTTCAGCTTTTTTCTAACTGATTTATGTAAGTGGAACCTATTTCCCCATATTTTATGTTGTTTTGTTGTCTGATTGCCAAGGCTAGGACTTCAATACTATGTTAAACAACAGTGGTGAGAGTGGACATCCCTGTCATGTTCCTGATCTCAGGGGAAAGCTCTCAATTTTCCCCCATTGAGGATGATATCAGCTGTGAGTCTTCATAAAATGACTTTTATGATATTAAGGTATGTTCTTTCTATCCCAACTTTATTGATGGTTTTTATTAAGAAAGGATGCTGCATTATGTCAGATGCTTTTTCTGCCTCTATTGACAGGATCCTATGGTTCTTATCCTTTCTTCTATTAATGTAATGTATCACGTTGATTGATTTTGCAAATATTGAACCAGCCCAAGAATGAATCCCACTTGATCATGATGAATAATCTTTCTAATGTCCTGTTGAATTCAGTTAGCTAATATCTTTTTGGGAATTTTTGCATCCATATTCATCAGGGATATTGGCCTGTAATTCTCCTGTTTAGTGGGGTCTTTGGTTTGGGAATCAAGGTAATGTTAGCTTCATAGAATGAGTCTGGAAGCCTTCCTTCCATTTCTATTTTTTGGAACAGTTTGAGAAGAATAGATATTAACTCTGCCTTAAATGTATGGTAGAGTTACCCCTGGGAAGCCATCTGGTCCAGGACTCCTATTTGTTGGGAAATTTTTGATATCTGATTCCATTTCTTTGCTAGTTATACGTCTGTTCAAATTTTCAATTTTTTTCCTTTTTGAGTTTTGGTAGGGTGTGAATGTCTGGGAATTGTCCATTTCTTCCAGATTGTCTAGTTTGTTGACATATAATTTCTCATAGGATTCTCTAATTGTTTTATTTCTGTCGTGTTGGTTATAATCTCTCCTCTCTCATTCATGATTTCTATTTGGGTCCTCTCTTTTTTTGGGGAAGTCTGGCTAGAGGGATTTATCAGTTTTGTTTATTCTTTCAAAAAACCGGCTGTTATATTCATTGATCTGTCCTATGGTTTTTTTGGATTCTATATTGTTTATTTCTGCTCAAATTGTTACTATTTCTCTTCTTCTGCTGGCTTTGGGCTTTCTTTGCTGCTACCTTTCTAGCTCTAGTTGTAAGGCTAGGTTGTATATTTAGGACCTTTCTTGCTTCTTGAGATGGGCCTGAATTGCAATGTATTTTCCTCTTAGAACTGCCTTTGCTGCAGTCCAAAGGGTTTGGAGTGTCATGTTTTCATTTTTATTTGCTTCCATGTATTTTTAAATGTCTTCTTTAATTTCTTGGCTGACCCATTCATTCTTAAGTAGGATGCTCTTTAACCTCCATAAATTTGGGGGCTTTCCAGATTTTTTCTTGTGGTTGATTTCAAGTGTCATAATGTTGTGATCTGAAAAGATGCATGGTATGATCTCAATCTTTTTATACTTGTTGAGGGCAGTTTTGTGATCCAGTATGTAATCTGGAAAATGTTTTGGAAAATGTTCCATATGCACTCAAGAAGAATGTGTAATCTGCTGCTTTAGGATGAAAAGTTCTGAATATATCTGTTAAGTCCATCTGGTCTAATGTGTCATTCAGAGCCATTGTTTCCTTATTGATTTTCTGCCTAGATGATCTGTCCTTTGCCTTAAATGGAGTATTATATTATCTATACACTTGTTTTATGTTTGTGATTGATTTATATATTTGGGTGTTTCATGTTGAGGGCATAAACATTTATAATTGTTAGCTTCTCTTGATTATGATATATGATTGTTAGACCCTTAATTATGATACACCCTTCTTCATCTCTTGTTATAGTCTTTGTTTTAACATCTAGTTTGTCTGATATAAGTATGGCTACTCAGGCTTTCTTTTGATGTTCAGTAGCATGATATATGGTTCTCTGTTACTCTTTTTTTTTTTTTAATTTTTTAAAATGTTTTATTTATTTCTGAGAGAGAGAGAGAACCTGAGCAGCAGAGGGTCAGAGAGAGAGGGAGACACAGAATCTAAAACAGGCTCCAGGCTCTGAGCTGTCAGCACAGAGCCCGACGTGGGACTCAAACCCACGAACTGCGAGATCATGGCCTGAGCCGAAGCCGGACACTTGACCGACTGAGCCACCCAGGCACCCCGGTTCTCCGTTAGTCTCAATCTCCAGGTGTCCTCAGGTCTAAGTGAGTCTCTTGTAGGCAGCATATAGATGGATCTTGTTTTTTTATCCATTCTGATACCTTATGTCTTTTCATTGGGCATTGTGTCCATTGTGCCCATTCAGAGTGATGATTTGAAAGATCTGGATTTAGTGCCATTGTGTTATCTGTAGGTTTCCTGCTTGTGGTGATGTCTCTGGTCCTTTGTATTCTTTGCTGCTTTCCACTCACAGAGTCCCCCTAGGATTTCCTGTAGGGCTGGTTTAGTGATCATGAACTCCTTTGTTTTTGTTTGTCTGGGAAAACCTTTCTCTCTCTTGCTATTCTGAATGACAGCCTTGCTGGATAAAGGATTCTTGGCTGCATATTTTTTCTATTTCAGCACATTGAATGTTTCCTGAAATTCCACTCCCTTCTGGCCCGCCAAGTTTCAATGGGCAGGTTTGCTACTACCCTATGTGCCTACTCTTGTAGGTTAAGGACCATTCGTCCCTAGCTGCTTTCAGTATTCTTTCTTTATTTTTGTTTTTTGCTGGTATCACTATGATATGTCATGGTGTTGATCTGTTTTTGTTGATTGTGAAGGGAGTTCGCTGTACCTATTGGACTTGGATGCCTATTTTCTTCCCCAGAGTAGAGAAGTTCTCAGCTATAATTTGTTCAAATAAATCCTCTGCTTCTTTCTCTTGCTCTTCCTTTTCTGGAACTTCTGTGATATGGATATTAGTTCACTTTATGGAATCACTTAGTTCTCAAATTCTCCCTTTATAATCTAGTTATTTCCTTTCCCACTTTTTTCAGCTTCATCATTTTCCTCTTTTATCTTCTTTTTGACCTGTTTTCTGCTTTTTCCATCCTCACTGTCACTGTATCTAGTTTATTTTGTATTTCATTTATGGCATTTTTTCATTCATTGTGACTATTTCTTAGGTCTTTGATCTCTGCAGCAATAGAGTCTCTGCTGTCGTCTATGCTTTTTTTCCAAGCCCAGATGTTAGCCTTCTAAATTCTTGTTCAGATATATTACTTATATCTGTTTTGAGCATTTTTTGGGCTGTCATTTCTTCCTGAAATTTCTTTTGAGACGAATTCTTCTGTTTTGTCATTTTGGCTAGGTTTTTGTCTTTTACAAAAGACAAATAGTCTTGTTATGTGTCCTGCACCTGTGAGTACTACTATATTGAAAAGGGATCATACATTGTCCAGGGCCTGGCACTTTAGGAAGTGTTTTCAGAGTGTGTTGCATGTACTTTTGTTGGGTTTTGGATGCTCTATCCCACTGATCAATCCCCTGCAAAGCTCCTCTTTGCTTGTAGTGGTGGAGTGTTTTGACCTGCAACCAGGTGTGCTTTGATTTGTTCATTCATTGAAATAACTATTCAGTTATTCATTGAAATAACTCTGGAAAAAAAGGAAAGGGGTGGGAGAAGCCTGATTCCATACAAAGAGAAAAATGAAAGGGGAGAAAAGAAGATTAAGCAGAGAGAGGAAGGAAAATGAAGAAGAAAAAGATATAGAAAAGGTGTAAAAAGAATGGGGTAAAAATGCCTGATTAAACAAACAAAACTGAAAAAGAAAAAACAATTTTGTGTGTATGAATATGTATAAAATAAGAATTGACCAAAAGCAAACCAGAAACTATGAGCCTGATTTCAAAAGGAAAAAAGAAGAGGGTAGAAAGAAGAGAAGAACAAGCAGACAAAGACACAAAACAAAACAGTTGTCTGTTGGTGCCTGGGACCTGTGTCTGAGCTGGTCTGCAGGAGAGGCAGTCTGGTTGCTCAGTGTCAGTCTTCCTCCAGTAGATGAGCAGTTGCCAAGCATGGAGGGGTGGGGTTTGGTGTAAGCAGGTCTGCTTCCACTGGGGGCTGCTCTGCTGCTCCCTGAAGTCCCACTGTTGAGGAAACTTGCACTGGAGAAAAATGGTGACACCCCAGTCTCTCCTTCCCGGACTAAGTATCTCAAGCCACACTGTTCAGGCAGCCCTCACAGAATAGCTCAGGCAGTCAACTTGCCCTGGTTCACAGTTCTCCCCTGCCTCCTAGGCCCTTGGCTGGGATTCAAAACCTAGTATTTTAAAGTCCTTGTACTGCACAGACCCTATCCTGGTATAGTGCTGCTCCTCCTTGCCAATAAAAGGCCTTTGGCGCCTGCAAGGTCTTTTCTCCTTGGGGAGGCAATAAACTCTTTTCTCCTAGTACTTGCAGAAGGGGACTGTTCTCTCCCAGTGTACCCCTGAGATCACTATCATGCCCCTGGGCTGGCTCCCCCTGCCACTATCACAGGGCCGGCTATGGTCCAGAGAAAGTCATGCATTTTTGAAACTTCCGATCTCAGCTTCTAAAGCTGTTTGCAAAATAGAAGCTGGGACTCTCCATACTTCTCATTGCCTAGTCCATGGTCTGGAGAGGATTTCCTCTTGTGCTAACTCAGTACTGCAATTCCATAGTCCCTCTGTCTTTCTCATCCTTTAGTCTCTCCACAGAAGGAGTTTCTTACCCTCTGTGCCTGTGTCGTTTCATCTCCCCCAATTCACATTCATGCATCTTGATCCTGCCAAGCTGTCTCCCTCCACCTCTGGAGATCCTTATGCCACTCTGCAGATTGATTTCCTGGGTGTTCCAAGCTGAATTGACCTCATTTCAGCTGTGTTGAGGGATGAGAGAAATCCAGGCCCCCCTACCCCTTCTCCATCTTAACTCCTCTCCTCCCCTGTGTTGTTAATTTTAGCCATTCTAACAGGTATGAGTTGGTGGCTCATTTTAGTTTTGATTTGTATTTCCTTGTTGATGAGTGATGTTGAATATCTTTTCATTTGTCTGTTAGCCATCTGTATGTCTTCTTTGGAAAAATGAGATTGTCTTTTTCCCATTGGATATTCTTATTTAAAAATTTTTTTTAAATGTTTATTTTTGAGAGAGGGAGACAGTGCGAGTGGGGGAGGGGCAGAGAGAGAGAGGGAAATACAGAATCCAAATCAGGATCCAGGCTCCATACTGTCAGCACAGAGCCCCACACAGGGCTTGACCTCACTAACTGTGAGATCATGACCTGAGCTGAAGTTGGACACTTAACCAACTGAGCCACCCAGGTGCCCCACCCATTGGACGTTCTTGCCTGCTTTGTTGATGATTAATTGACCATACAGTTGTGGGTTTATTTCTGGGTTTTTAATTCCATTGATCTATGTGTCTGTTTTTGTGTCATTACCATACTGTTTTGTTTATGACATCTTTGTAATATAACTTGATGTCTGGAATTGTGATGCCTCCAGTTTTGCTTTTCTTTTTCAAGATTGCTTTGGCTATTTAGGGTCCTTTGTGGTTCCATACAAATTTTAGGATTGTTTGTTATAGGTTTGTGAGAAATGCTGATGGTATTTTGCTAGAGATTGCATTAAATGTATAGATTGCTTTGGGTAGCATAGACATTTTAATAATATTTGTTCTTCCAATTTAGGAGAATTGGAATGTCCTTCCATTTGTGTCATCTTTAATTTCATCAGTGTTTTATAGTCTTTAGAGTATAAGCCTTTCACCTCTGGGTTAGGTTTATTTCTAGGTATCTTTTGTTTTTGATGCAGTTGTGAATGCAGTTGATTCCGTAATTTTTTTCCCTTCTGTTTCATTATTAGTGTATAGAGATACAACTGATTTCCTTTTTTTTTTAATTTTTTATTTTTTTTATTTCTAGGAGAGAGAGAGAGACAGCGTGAGCAGGGGAGGGTCAGAGAGAGAGGGAGTCACAGACTGAAACAGGCTCCAGGCTCTGAGCTGGCAGTCAGCACAGAGCCCGATGCGGGGCTCGAACCCACGAACCACGAGATCATGACCTGAGCGAAAGTCGGACGCTTAACCGACTAAGCCACCCAGGCGCCCCATAATACAACTGATTTCTGTATGTTGATTCTGTATCTTGTGACTTTACTGAATTCTTTCATCAATTCTAGCAGTCTTTTGGTGGAATCTTTCAGGTTTTGTATATAGAATATCATGTCATTTACAGCTAGTGAAAGTTTTACTTCTTTGCTGACTTGGATGCCTTTTATTTCTTTTTGTTGTCTGATTGCCGTGGCTAGGACTTCCAGTATTTTGTTGAATAAAAGTGGTAAGAGTGGACCTTCTTGTCTTGTACCTGATCTTGGGAAAGCTCTCAGTTTCCCCCATTATGTATGCTGTTTGCTGCAGGTTTATATATATGGCCTTTATTATGTTGAGGTATGTTCCCTCTAAACCTACATTGTTGAGGGTTTTTATCATGAATGGATATTGCACTTTGTGAAATGCTCTTTTGCATCTATTGAAGTAATCATATGGTTCTTATACTTTCTTTTATCCATGTGATATATCAGATTGATTTGCAAATACTGAACTACCCTTGCAACCCAGGAATAAATCCCACTTGATCATGGTGAATGATTTTTTAAAGGTACTGTTGGATCTGGCTTGCTAGTAATTTATTGAGAATTTTTGCATCTGTGTTCATCAGGCATGTTGACCCGTGTTTCTCTTTTTTTAGTGGTGTCTTTATCTGGTTTTGGAATCAGGGTAATGCTGGCCTCATAGAAGAAATTTTGGAAGTTTTCCCTTTTTTCCCCTCTTTTTTGGAATAATTTGAGAAGAATAGGTTTTAACTTTTATTTAAACATTTGATAGAATTCACCTGTGAAGTGATCTGGTCCTGGACTTTTGTTGTGAGTTTTTTGATTATTGATTCAATTTCTTTGCTGGCTATTGGTCTCTTCATGTTTTCTATTTTTTTCCTGTTTGAGTTTTGGTAATATAGATGTTTCTAGGAATTTATGCATTTCTTGTAGGTTGTCCAGTTTGTTGTCATATAGTTTATCATAATATTCTCTTATAATTGTTTGCATTTCTTTGGTTGTTATTTCTCCTCTCTCATTTGTGATTTTATTTATTTGGGTCCTTTCTTGTTTTTGATAAGTCTGAATAGATGTTTATCAATTTTGTTAATCTTTTCAAAGAACCAGGTCTTGGTTTCATTGATCTGTTCTTTTAATTTCTGTATCATTTATTTCTGCTCGCATCTTTTTTATTTCCTTCCTTAGGCATCATGTTGTTCTTTTTCTAGTCCCTTTAGGTGGAAGGTTAGGTTGTTTGAGATTTTTCTTCTTTAGGTAGGCTTGTATTGCTATATACTTTCCTCTTAGGATCACTTTGCTGCAGCACAAGTGGGCATAAGTTAGAAGAAAACTCTTTTATGATTGATTGATTTTTTTTTTTAACAAAAGTTTATTCTGAAATGTACAGCAGTATCTAAGACAACACTTCATTCTAGCTGTAGGGGCGACAGATGTTAGGACAGAATCCAGATGTTTAAACAAGAATGGAATTAAGGATCACCATTGCCTCAGGCACAAGGAATACCTTACTTTTTGCCAGATCTCTTAAATCCACCTGTGGCCAGAGAACCTTTCTCCTGCAGTCTTGGCGTTTAGCCCCTCAAGTTTCTTCTTCCTCTTCTTTTTTTTTTTAAATGTTTTTTTTTATTTATTTCTGAGAGAGAGGGAAACAGTGTGAGCAGGGAAGGGTCATAGAGAGAGGGAGACACAGAATCTGAAGCAGGCTCCAGGCTCCGAGCTGGCTGTCAGCACAGAGCCCAATGCAGGGCTCGAACCCATGAACCGTGAGATCATGACTTGGGCCGAAGTCGGACGCTCAACCAACTGAGCCACCCAGGCGTCCCTCCTCAAGTTTCTTCTGCTCTTCTTTTCTTTTTCTGCTTGAATGCCTTTTCTTCCTCATCTGTCTCTTTAGCCTCCTTCTAGAGCTGCTTCAGGGCCTTCTTGCCACTTTTGCAGCTGGACATGGCATCTGCCACCCCTTCCCCAGCAAGGAAGCTTGATTCATGAGTTAGGTTGGGTATTGATAGAAATATGAATTACTATAGCCATTTTGGAAGTTTTATGATAATTGGTGGAAGGCAATAATAATTAGTTAAATTCCTCTTCTGGAAATCTATTCTATGGAAATGAAAGTATCAACATGAAAAGTATATGTATGCAATATTGTTTTTATTTTTATTTTATTTTTTTATGTTTATTTTTGAGATAGAGCGAAAGAGCTGTGAGCAGGGGAGGGGCAGAGAGAGGGAGACACAGAATCTGAAGCAGGCTCCAGGCTCCGAGCTGTCAGCACAAAGCCCAATGTGGGGCTCGAACTCACGAACTGTGAGATCATGACCTGAACTGAAGTCAGAAGGCCAACTGACTAAGCCACCCAGGTGCTCATATTTTTAAGTGAGCAGCAGGCAAAAGTTTATTAGGGTATAAGATCAGAAAGTAAGAATAACATGAAAATCTCTCTCTCTTTACAGAGAGGGGGAATTCGAATGTGAATGCCTGTAATATTGTGTTAATGGCAAAAATTGAAAACAGCCTGAATGTCCATCAGTAGTGGGTTTGAATATATAAATTGTAATGTACTTATGTTGTGGAATATTATGCAACTCAAAGAGAATAAGTTACATCTGTATATCTTTTTTTTTAATGTTTTTATTTATTTCTAAGAGAGAGAGACAGCGTGAGCAGGGGAGGGTCAGAGAGAGAGGGAGTCACAGACTCCGAAATAGGCTCCAGGCTCTGAGCTGGCAGTCAGCACAGAGCCCAACACGGGGCTAGAACCCACAAACAGCGAGATCATGACCTAAGCGAAAGTCAGACGCTTAACCGACTAAGCCACCCAGGTGCCCCACATCTGTATATCTTAACAAATTTTTTTAATGTTTTTAATTTATTTTTTGAGAGAGAGAGAGAGGGAGGGAGCGAGAGCATGAGTGGGGGAGGGGCAGAGAGAGAGAGAGGGAGAGAGATCGAGAATCCGAAACAGGCTCCAGACTCCAAGCTGCCAGCATAGAGCCTGATGTGGGGATCGAATTTAGGAACAACAAGATCATAACGTAGGTTGAAGTCAGTCGCCCAACTAACTGAGCCACCCAGGCACCCTGCTTTGTATATCTTGACCTAGAAGAATATCTGTGAAAGGTTGTAGATTAAGATAGGAAGTTGTAAAGAAATGTGTATAATAACATTTATACATTTGACCCTAGGTGGCTCATATGGTGAAATGTTTGACTCTTGATTTCAGTCAAGTTATGATCTTGCGGTCTGGGAGTTCTAGCCCCGCATTGGGCTCTGCACTGACAGTGTGGAGCCTACTTGGGATTCTCGGGAGCTCTCTCTCTCTCTCTCTCTCCCTCCCTCCCTCCCTCCCTGTTTCCCCTCCCTCCTCCCCACGTGTATGCTGTCTCTCAAACAACTTAAATATATATCTCGTATAAAATAAAAATATAAATATGTAGTTTTATTTCAGGATTGTATGAACATGGAGAAAGGTGTAAAGGTGCATTAAAAAATTTTTTTAATGTTTATTTTTGAGAGAGAGTGAGAGTCGGGGAAGAACATAGAAAGAGGAGACACAGAATCCGAAGGAGGCTCCATCCAGTCTCTGAACCATTAGCACAGAATTTGTTGCAGGGCTCGAACTCACGAGCCTGTAAGATCATGACCTGAGCCAAAGTCGGATACGTAACCAACTGAGCCACCCAGGTGCCCCAAGATGCATTTTATTCTAGGTATTCTTTCTCATGCTGGGAATATAGCATGTGAACAAAACAAAGTCTTTGCTTTATGTAGGAGGTATGACAATAAATTAAGAAGTAAATATATAGTATGTTAGGTGAAGATTAATAATATGAGGGGAAAAAAAACTCCAGCTGGCTAAAGAGGATGGAGGGCAGAGAAGAATTACTATTTTATTCTGGGTAGTCAGAGGGGACCTCACTGATATGGTGATATAACCTTCTTCTTGTGAAATAAAACACATCCTAATAAGTGTAGTTTACTGACATGTGTGAACAGTTATGTAACTACCACCTGGATAAAGATGCTGAAGATGGCCAGCTTCCCAGAAGCCAAAAGCATGCCCCTTTTCAATTATAACCCTCTTTGCACCAGATTAAACTATTGACTTAACTTTTTAATGGTAATTATTTCCTTGTTTTTCTTTATAGTTATATTCCTAAATGATATATTTTAGTTTTGCCTGTTTTTGAATTTGATATATATGGAATCACACTGTATTTATTCTTTTGTGGGTTTTGCTCACCATTATGCTGAGTCATGTATACTGTTTTTATGTAGCTGTAGTTTTCTTTTTTTTTATTATCTGATATTTTATTGTAGAACAGTTTATTTCTACTTTTAAATGACATTGAGTGGTTCCTATTTTCACTATTATGAACAATGCTGCTATGAACATTTTGCATATATGTCCTACGTGAATGCATTTCTGTATGGTATATCTAGGATTCAGAATTCTGGTTTATAAAATATGTGTATCTCAGCCCTTCTAGAGAATGCCAAATTATTTCCATCTATAGTAGCATATGACAGTTAGCTGTACATCTACAGTAACTCTGAGTATTGTCAGACACTTAGATTTTTGCAAATCTCATAAGTATATAGTGGCATCTCATTATGGTTTAAATTCGTTTGCATTTTCCTTATTCCTAATGAGGTTGATATTTCATATGTTGGCCATTTGGTTATTCTCTTTTATGAAATGCCTTTTCATGTCTTTTGCCCAATTTTCTGTTGGATTATCTTTTTTTTCTTATTTGTTTATGGGAGTTAAAGATTCTAGATACTTGTGTGTGTTGCAAATATCTTCTCTTAAGGTGACATTTTAAGCAGAGAACTGGAAGAAGTAAAGGAGTGAGTTGTGGAGATGGCTGAATGAAGGGTATTTGAGGTAGGGTAAATGGCAATTACAAACAACTTGATGCAGGAGTAGTTTTGAAATGTTGCAGGAGCAGCAAAAAGATGCTTACCTGAGGTTAGAAAGGGGAACAGGAAGGAAGATCTCAGAAAGAAATGAAGCAAAATAGGAAACAACTTCTGGAGTGTTACTAGCAAACATATAGATTATTAAATTCATTCCTTGATATTACCACAAATATGTAAAAATAGAATATGCTGGAGGAAAAGAACTAGAATATGATCAAATGAAAACATTGATGAAAGGATTATGGACAATTTTTGTCCTAGATTTGTTATATAACAAAAACAATGTTAAAATTACATATAAAAAGTTAAAGATTTGCAAGTAAATACTAAATACAAAAAAATAATCTTCAGAAGGATAGACTTAGAGCTGCCTCTTATTCTCAGGCATTGATAAGTAGAAACTCTTAATTTCTTATTGTTGCCATAATGAATTACCATAAATTTAGTGGCTTAAAACAACTCAGATCTATCATCTTGTAGTTTTGGAGGTCAAAAGTCCTAATCTCAGGGTGTCAGCAGGTTGTATTGCTTTTGGAGGCTCTAGAGAAGAATCCATTTTCTTGCCTTTTCCACCTTCTAGAAGCTGCCCGCATTCCTTGGCTCCTGGCCCCTAACTCCATTTCAAAGCCAGTAGTGTTGCATATTTAAATCTTTCTCTGACCTCTGCACCTGTTGTCATATCTGTTTCTCTGACTCCAATATTCTTGCCTCTCTCTTGTAATGACTTTTGTGATTTCTTTGGCCCATATGAATAATACAAAATAATCTTTCTTTGTCAGTGTTGTTAACTTAATCACATATTCAGAGTCCCTTTTGTCATGTAATATATTCACAGGTTCCAGGGATTGGGATGTGGACATCTTTGTAGGGCTATCTACATTACAGACTGTAAATTTGAGAATAAAGCTTTCACTAACCCTGTTTCTTAGGGTTTGATGAATGAGGAATTGGAAGCATAGATAAGGGGGAAGGCCCTTACTAGCAGACAATAAACTTGGTCAGTGTCTTATCTTGAATATTCTATGACATCTGCCATAGAGGCTAGCTTAGAGTTAGGTTTACACATGAATGTGTGAGGGATGCCTGAATGACAGCTGGAAAATTTCAAGTCCCATGAGAGGAAAGAGGATTGTACTTTCTTTGTTTCATTTTAATCTTTATTTATTTTTGAGAGAGAGAGTGAGAGAGCAAGCAGAGGAGTAACAGAGAGAGAGAGAGAAAGGGGGAGGGAGGGAGGGAGACACAGAATCTGAAGCAGGCTTCAGGCTCCGAGCTGTCAGCACAGAGCCTGACGTGGGGCTTGAGCTCCAGAACCCCAAGATCATGACCTGAGCCTAAGTCAGACACTCAGCTGACTGGGCTACCCAGGTATCCCTATACTTTGTTAGAAGACTGGTTTGAATTAGGTCTGTTTAACAATGGTGTGGCACTGAACAATTCTCATTTATAAAATGGGAGTAGTAATAATTAACAGATTTTTATGAGAATTGTAAAAATATATATACACAAACATACATATAATGAAATAATACTTAGCTTGTATCTGGTATATAGCAGGTACTCACTTTTCTGGAAGGTCCATGTTTTTGTGATACAGTGATAAGACCGTTTAGAGAGGGGCTCAGTTGGTTAAGTGTCTGAGCTTTGGTTTCAGCTTAGGTCATGATCTCCTGGTTTCTAAGTTTGAGCCTCATATTGGGCTCTGGGCTGCTGGTGTGGAGCATGCTTGAAATTCTGTCTCTCCTCTCTCTTTGCTCCAAAAATCAATAAACTTAATCTAACATTTTTTTTTTTAAGGTGAAGGACTTATGCTAGAAGTTTTGCTAGAGCCTGCTGCACATTTCACTTGCTAGATTCTAATGTGTATCTGGCTCTAAGATCAGTATGGGCAAAATTTTAGGCAAAAAGAAGCAATGGTTTAATACTTGTGGCTGATTATTCTTTTTCTGTGGCTCATTTTACCTCTTTCTTTGGGAAATTCAAATATAACATTTATTTCTCTAGGCTGATCTTTTTTCTTTTACTGTCTTCAGTAAAATTCCACTGTTATACTTTCAGCATGGTTATTCTTGGATCTTCACTTCCTCTCTATGGTAAGCCTAAATGCTGATCATCTCATGCGTTAAGTCAACAAATATTTCTGTATCTTCTCTCTGTGAGACACTCGGTGCTGGTGATGCAAAAAAATAAATAAGAGGGGCACTTGGGTGGCTCAGTCAGTTACGCATCCATCTTCCTTCTGCTCAGGTCATGATCTCGCAGTTCATGAGTTGAGCCCTGTGTAGGGCTCTGTGCTGTCTGTTGCTCAGAGCTTGGATCCTGCCTCAGATTCTGATCCCTCTCTCTCTGCCCCTCCCCCATTCATGCTCACTCGCTCTCTAAAAAATTAAAAATAAATAAATAAATTAGAAAAGGTGTGTCCTCAAGGAGCTCACAGTTTTAACACAAAGACAGGTCAATAGGTAAACTATAATGCATAAGCTTTATATTAGAAGGTTGAGAAAAGCTCTGTGGAATCAAAGAAAAGGCAGTGTTTGGACCTAAAGATGTCAGGGAAAGTTTCAAAAAAAGTATGTATGACCTGAGTCCTAAAAAGAAAAAGAAAAAGAAAGAAAAAAAAGGGTGGCTGGATATAAGGGAGTGTGGTGAGGGAGAGGGGTGGAATGGAGGGAGGAAGGAATGGGTGTTCTATGAAATACAGGGAACCCTAGGTACAAAGGCATGAGAAAATGTGTGTTTGGATGAGCTTGGATGTTTTTGGTGTGTCTAGGGTGAGAGGTGCCTATGGGAAAGTAATAGAATAAGCTTACAAGAACAAGCAGAGACCAAACATGAAGGGCTTTATATGCCATGCTGTATGAAGCGTTTGTACTTTATTCTATAGGTAGTGGGGAACTCTTGGAATATTTGTGTGCTAAACGATCATGATTAGATTTGAGACTCATAAGAAGTAGGGAAGGTTGGAAATGAAAAAGGAGATTGGTCTCTGGGAAACCCAGGGAAAGATTTTCAAGAAGGAAGAAATGGCTAACAGTGTAAAACTTAAAGTGATTGTGAGATAAAGATAGTAAAGCTTCTGCTGGACTCTTACTGAGAAGACCTAACAACATTATGTTTAGTGAATGGGGTAGAAATCAAATTACAATAGATTGAAGAATGAATGAAAGGTAAGAAAGTAAAGACTACAACTATAGACCACTTTTAGAAAACTTGCTGTCAAGCAAAAGTGAGAGGTAGCTAGAGAGAGATGTAGATCTAAGAAACATTTTTTGTTTTAAAGATTTAAAAAAAGTTCTGCATGTATTATGTTTTGGTGGAGATGATATAGTAGAGATAAGATTGAGTATATGGGGTTGTGTGATTTGATGGAACAGGAAGATAATGGGTTTGGTTGTTGAGAAGAGATTATGACCCCAGGGAAGGAGGAGAGATATTTTTGTCTAAAACTTAGAAGGAAGGAAGATGGGTTTGAAGAAGAATGTGGATTGGAAAATTGGAGGAGGTCAGGTTTCTTTTTTCTGGTAGAGGGCAATTGTGAGAAGAAGCGTATAGAGTATTAGGCTTTAGATATGGCATAGTCACTGCACTGTGTGGGATGGAGTAGGTCACTGATCAGAGGCATGTAGATAAATTACTAATAGGATAGTTGATCTCAGTTAAGATTAGAGATGAAAATTTTAGTGGCACAAATGGACAGCTTGTGATTTTCTTCAAAATTAGCAGTTATGGTGTGAGAACAGAGGAAACAGATGGTTAGATTGATTCCCCATGATTGAGAGATTTACTGGGCTGATGTGGCTTAAAAAAAAAAAAGGCTCAGTGGGGATATTGAGAAGAGTGTTTGATGCCCAACATTGAGGGAATAGTTAAGTAAATTATGACACATTCATGTAAACTGATTTGTAGCTATTGAAATTTATGTTTATAAAAAGTTTAGGGGTGCCTGCGTGGCTCAGTTGGTTAAGCACTGACTTCAGCTCAGGTTGTGATCTCATGGTTCATGAGTTTGAGCCCTTTGTCAGGCTCTGGTGCTGACAGCTCAGAGTCTGGATCCTCCTTCAGATTCTATATCTCTTTCTCTCTCTGCCCTTCCCCTGCTGACAGTGTCTCTCTCTCTCTCTCTCTCTCAAAAATAAACATTAAAAAAATTAAAAATGCTTATTTTATAGTGGTAAGGTAATAAAAATGTTATATGTTGGGGGCACCTGGCTGGCTCAGTCAGAAGAGTGTGCAACTCTTGATCTTGGGGTCATGAGTTCAAGCTCCACTTGGAGTGTAGAGATTTCTTAAATAAAAACATAAAACAGTGTTATGTTGTACTAAGGTTAGTAATGATCAACTGTAAATAGTTAAGAGATTGTGAATGAAAATGGTGAAAAAATAGTCTGAAAATCTACTGACCTTCCCTGTTAGCACATAAACCATCACTTGACAGGAATTATTAAACATTTATTTATTTTTGAGAGACAGAAACAGAGCTCAAGCTGGAGAGGGGCAGAGAGAGAGGGAGACAGAAGCCAAAGCAGGCCATTTGACAGGGATTATTATTTCTACTTTACAGATGAAGAAAATGACTTGTTTAGAGTCATAAATTTGATAAATGGCAGGGAGATAACCTTTATAGTACTTATTGAATAGTTACTGTGTCAGGTATTTTATACATGCAGTTTTACTTAATATTTTCCTCATGTACTACTCTAATTTTTATTTTCCAGTTAAGAGAATAGATTCAGGGCCACCTGGGTGGCTCAGTCGGTTAACTCTGGACCCTTGATTTCGGCTCAGGTCATGATCTCACAATTCGTGGGATCAAGCTCTGCATCGAGCTCTGCACTGCCACAGCGTTGCAGAATATGCTTGGGATTCTCTCCCTCTCTCTCTGCCCCTCCCCCACTTGTACTTGTGTGTGCATGCTCTCTCAAAATAAACTTAAAAAAAAAGATTGTCAGGGCAACTGGGGCTCAGTTGTTTAAGCCTTGGGGTCTAGATTTCGGCTCAGGTCATGATCAGGTTTATGGGATTGAGTCCCTCACTGGGCTCTGCGCTGAGAGCATGGAGCCTGCTTGGGATTCTCTCTCTCTCTCTCTCTCTCTCTCTCACTCATTCTCTCAAAATAAGTAAATAAACATTACAAAAAAAAAAAGATTGTTTCTCTGTCCCTCTACCCCCTCCCCACTGGCATGTGTGTGCTCTCTCAAAATAAACTTTATTTATTTTTTTTAAAATATTTTTTATTTATTTCTAGGAGAGAGAGAGAGAGAGACAGCGTGAGCAGGGGAGGGTCAGAGAGAGAGGGAGACACAGACTCCGAAATAGGCTCCAGGCTCCGAGCTGGCAGTTAGCACAGAGCCCAACGCGGGGCTCGAACCCACGAACCGCGAGATCATGACCTAAGCGAAAGTTGGATGCTTAACCGACTAAGCCACCCAGGCGCCCCAACTCAAAAGAAACTTTAAAAAATTCTCAGGGTGCCTGGGTGGCTCAGTCAGTTAAGCCTCCACTTCAGCTCAGGTCGTGATCTTGTGGTTTGTGAGTTTATGCCCCGAGTTGGGCTCTGTGCTTACAGCTCTGAGTCTGGAGCCTGGCTTGGATTCTGTGTCTCCCTCTTTTTCTACCCCTCCCTGCTTGCACTCTATCTCTCTGTCTCAAAAAATTAAAAAAAAAAGTCCCCCCTCCCCGGCCTTCCCCCATGTATGTGCTCTCTAAAATAAATGAAAAAAATAAGACATTCAGAGGTAAATAATATGAGTAATAGGTAACTATCAAAAGAGTGTCAACAAGTGCTTTAGAAGTTTAGCAGAAGAAGGAATTGTGGAATAGGATAGAAGAGGAACTTTGGAAATGATGATATTTGAACTTGGACTGAAGGACAGGTAAGTTAGTATTTTTTTGGTCTCTTTGACTTGCTTTTTTCATGTTTAAAAAGAAAGGTTCTCTATAGTAGTCTAGTATAACATGTTTCTAGAGCCTTTTGCTCAGATAAGGAAAAAAAATACCATTCTTGCCCTTTTTTTTGTTTGCTTATAATTACTTTTAAAGATTTTATTTCTAAGCAATCTCCATACCAGCATGGGGCTCAAACTCACAACCCCAAAATCAAGAGTCACATGCTCCACCAACTGAGTCAACCAGGCACCCCTTTTCTTACTTATTTTTAGTGAAAGATCGAGCCTAGTGGTAGATGTCATAAAGGGACCCACCATAATTTCTGGATCTCTGGTACATCAGTTTTGAGACTGCTTTGGGGGAAATGGAAGAAATAATGTCTTCCAACTAACTTTGCAAGTTGAGTCATGAACTCATTGGTAGGCCTTCTAGAATAGGTTTCAAAATAAATATAAATCTGTCTACCTAGTTCTTTTTCCCCTTATACAATCATGTATATTTGAGTATTTATTCTGGTTAATGGAAGAAAACACTTCATTTGAAACAACAGTTAAAAGGCCACTGACATCAAGGATTTAGTTCTTTCATGCTGAGCTGAAACGGGAAAAGTAGGACTTTTTTAGGATAGTTTAAATTTCACTTCCTTTTTCTCTAGTCTTGACACTTTCATTCTGTGGTTTCAGTGGAAGAGGCATTTGAATATAAGGCATTTTACATATAAGGAATTTTCAAGAATTATCAGAAAGTACTTAATAAGAATGATCTCACTTTACTCATGGTTAAAGTAGGGATCACTATGTATAGATATATTTATCAGTTTTTATGTTTGGAGAGGTCTGTGGCTACCAGGAGTAGCCACCATTGGGTGCCTGGGTGGCTCAGATGATTAAGTATCTGACTCTTGGTCTTGGCTCAGGTCATAATCTCATGGTTCATAAGATGGAGCCCCATGTCGGACTCTGAGGTACGTACAGTGGGGATCCTGCTTGGGATCCCTTCCCTGACTCACACGTGCATGCTACACTCTTAAAATAAACTTCAAAAAAGAAAATGTCACCATTGTAATTTGTCTAGTTTTTAGATCCAGTTCATATGTAATGGCTTATGGCTTTCAATGAATAGATACTTTTTAATAGAGCTCATCTGATAACTATAAAGATGTAAAGATAATATAGACATTTTAATGAGCTATGGAAAGGCAGCTTCAATAGCAAAAGCAGATTAAAAAAAACAAGAATAACTTACCAAAACTGACTTGAGAAGAAATTAAATTTCTAATCTAAAATCTAATTTATAGTCTTTAAACCATAAAAGAAATTAGTAATAAAAAAAAACTACCTACCAAAACAATTCTAGGCCCATGTAGGTTTTTTTTTTCTGTAATTTTTAAAAAAAAAAACATAAAATTTACCAGCTTAACCATTCTTACGTGTGCAGTTCAGTAGTATTAAGCATATTTACATTGTTGCAGAACATATCTCTAGATCTTATGAAATGCTGTACCCATTAATCAGTTTCCTTTTCCTCCTTTTCTCAGCCCCCAGTAACTACCATTCTATTTTCTGTTTCTATGTATTTTACTACTTTGGTTGCTTCATATAAAGGGAATCATACAGTGATTGTCTTTTTGTGACTGGTTTATTTTACTTAATATCCTCAAGGTTCATCTTTGTTGTAACATGTGACAGGATTTCCGTCCATTTTAAGGCTGAGTAATATTCTGTTGGTTGTATATGCTACATTTTGTTTATTCATTCATCCCATCAACAGACATTTGGGTTCCTTCCACCAGTGGAGATATGAATAATGCAAGTATGAGCATGGGCATCCATATGTCTCTTCTAGATCATGCTTTCAATTCTTCTGGATATATAGTATACCCAAATTGGGATTGCTGGATCATATGGTATCTTTTTTCTTTTATTTTACATTTATTTATTTTGAGAGAGAGAGAGTGAAGCAGGGGAGGGGCAATGAGAAAGAGGGGAAGAGAGAATCCCAAGCAGGTTCTGTGCTGTCAGTGCAGACCCTGATGGAGGGCTTGAACTACCAAACCGTGAGATCATTCCCGGAGCCAAAATCAAGAGTCAGATGCTTAACCGACGGAGTCCCCCAGGATCCCCCCCCCCATAGTATTTCTATTTTAAATTTTAAACAAAGTTTTATAATGTTTTATTTTTATTTTTGAAGAGAGAGAGACAGTGTGAACAGGGGAGGATCAGAGAGAGAGGGAGACACAGAATCTGAAGACAGCCCCCAGGCTCTGAGCTAGCTGTCAGTACAGAGCCCAACAGAGGTCTCGAACCCATGAACTGTGAGATCATGACCTGAGTTGAAGTCGGACGCTTAACTGACCGAGCCACCCAGGCGCCCCTACTTTTAATTTTTTGAGGTACTTCCATACTGTTGTCCAGAGTGATTGTGTCATGTTTACAATCCCACCAACAGTGTACCAGGTTCCGATTTCTCCATAATTCACTAACACTTGTTATTTTCTGTCTTTTTAAATAGTAGTCACCCTAATCAGGCTTATGTAATTTTATAAGTGAGTACAATAAAATACTTATGGGTAATTGTAAGATCAACTCTTCCTGAGTCTAGGAAAATAATTATGAATTTGCCTGTTCTAGGTATTTCATAAATGTAGAATCATAAATTTTTGTCTTTTTTTTTGTCTGGCTTATTTCAGTTAGCATAATGTTTCCAGGGTTTATCCATATTGTAGTATATATCAGAACTTTACTTTTTATGGCTGAATAATACTCCCATTATGCATATATACCGCTTTTTGTATATGCATTGATCTGTTGATGGACACTTGTGTTTTCACAGCACATGTAATTTTATTTTATTTTACTTTTTTAGAGAGTGACAGTGTGAGCAGGGGAGAGGGGCAGTGAGAGAGAGAGAAAGGGGGGGGAGAGAGAGAAAGAGGGAGGGAGGGAGACAGAGGGTGGGGGGGAGAGAGAGAGAATCTTAAGCAGGTTCCACACTCAGTGGGGAGCCTGACACAGGGCTTAATCCCATGATTGAGACTGCGATCATGACCAAACTGAAATCAAGATTTGGATGCTCAACCAACTGAGCCACCCAGGTGCCACCCCGCACTTGTGATTGATTGATTGACTGATTTTTTTTTTATGTTTTATTTATTTCTGAGAGAGAGAGACAGCGTGAGCAGGGGACGGTCAGAGAGAGAGGGAGACACCGAATCCAAAACAGACTCCAGGCTCTGATTTGAGCCACCCAGGCGCCCCTACCCCCACATGTAATTTAAAAGGATAAACTTTATTATAGCAACAACAACAATTGAAAAAGTATCTAGGAGCACAACCAACAAAGGATGCACGTGAACTTTTATGGAGAAAATTATAAAAGTTTATTAAAAGTCATTAGAGAAGATCTAAATAAGTTGGGATACTATATTAATGGATAGGAAGACAGTATCACTAACATTAGTTCTTTCCAAATTAATTTGTAGGTATAATAATCTATCCAGTGTAATAGGATATTTCATGTAACATAACAGGTCCTGTCCAAAAATTTATAATAGAGCAAACTGGCAAGAAAAATTAGATTTTACATATGCAGGTAGTATGACTTATAAAGCCATACTACTAATAAAACCAGAACAAAGATGCCAGAAACTGATCTTCATATGAGGAAGCTTAATATAGGATAGTGAGAGCTTTGCAGACAAGTGGGGCGATGATGGACTGACTAAACAATACATGATAATCATGGAACAATTGGTTATCTATATGGGAAATAAGATGCAAGTAAGTTTCTGATGATTAAGGATGTAAATGTGAAAAACAAAACTTTTAGAAAAAACATGGAAGAATTTTTTATAGTATCAAAGGGAAGGTAGGAAGGATTTCTTCAATAAGATTTCACATTTGAATTGTAAAGGAAAAGATCAGTAAATAGGTCTAGATCAAGATCTAAATGTACAGTTATCAAAAGACAATATGCAATGAAAAATAATCTATCATCTGGGAGAAAATGTTTGCAGGACATTTAAGTAAAAAGGATTAATATCCAGATGTATAAAGAGGATTTTATAAACCAGTAATAATAATAGTAGGTTGGAACTTCATAGAAGAGGAAACACAAATGACCTGTGGACATGAGAAAGTGTTCACTCTCAGTTGTTATGAAAGTGTAAGTTAAAATCTCAATATTTTATACCCATGATTTTGTCAAAGATGTGGAATAATGAGAACTCATCATATATTGTTGTGGGGAGTGGAGTATCAATTGGAACTCCACTTTAAAGGATAATTTAGCAGTTATCTGGTAAAGTGTATACCCAGTCTTAACTCCAGAAGGTGAGCAAGAGCAACATTTTTAAAGTTTAATTTTAAGAGAGACTGTGAATGCGGAAGGGGCAGAAGAGAGAGGGAGACATGGAATCTGAAACAGGATCCAGGCTCTGAGCTGTCAGAACAGACCTTGTCGTAGGGCTCGAACTTGTGAACTGCAAGATCATGACCTGAGCTGAAGTCAGGTGCTTAATCAACTGAGCCATCAATGTGCCCTGCAACATTATTTGTTAAAGCAAAAAACTGGAAACAGCTAAAAAATCCATCAGTAATACAATGAATAAATTATAGAATAGTCCTGTAATGGTAGAGAACACTGAAAATAACCACAGTTAAATATAGCTCAGAGCTTGGAGCCTACTTCAAATTCTGTCCTACGTCTCTCTCTGCCCCTCCCCTGCACTTACACACACTTTCTCAAATATAAATAAATACTAATTTTAAAAAAAAAAGAATGAAGTATTATGGAGTGATTCCTCCTATATAAAAGTCATAAGGAAACGAAGTATGTTAGGAGATAGAGCTCCTCAGGAACAATAAGGAGACTTGGGAGGGGTGAAAAACAGTGGCAGAGGAAGGAAAGAGGCTAGGAGCTTAAAAAGGACCAACCAGAACTTGTGACCAAACATAAATAAAAAGGTTCAGAACCAGGTAGTTTTTCTGTTATATGTAAAATTGTGGTAATGAGCTGAAAGTAAGCCCTGAAATGAAACATTCTCCTCTCTGCAATTGGTCTTTTTTATGGATTTTTAAAAAATGTTTACTTTTGAGAGAACAAGAGACCGTGCATGTGCATACAAGCAGGGGAGGGGCAGAGAGAGGGAGACAGGATCTGAAGTAGGCTCTGCGCTGACAATAGAGAGCTCGATATGGGGCTTGAACTCCCGAACAGTGAGACCTGAGCCAAAGCTGGATGCTAATTGACTGAACCACTCAGACACCCCATGGTCTTCTTATATTTTATTTTTCTTTGCTATGACTTAAAAAGGTCTAAAAAAGGCTATTTTAAATTAGGTGGAATTAAAAACATTTTTAATGTTTATTTATTTATTTTGAGAGAGAGTGTGAACATGAGTGGAGGAAAGGCAGAGAAGGAGGGAGAGAGAGAATCCCAAGCAGGTTCTGCACTGTCTGGGCAGAGCCCACTGTGGGACTTAATCCCACAAACCA
The DNA here is from genome assembly GCF_003009895.1 of Hyaena hyaena. Taxonomy (NCBI): domain Eukaryota; kingdom Metazoa; phylum Chordata; class Mammalia; order Carnivora; family Hyaenidae; genus Hyaena; species Hyaena hyaena. The sequence goes on from NW_024081132.1 coordinate 456,857, forward strand.
AACTGGGAGATCATGACCTAAGCTGAGATCAAGAGTTGGACAATCAACCAACTGAGCCACCCAGGTGCCCCTAGGTGGAATTTTAAAAGTACTTTTGCTGGGGCGCCTATGTGGCTCAGTTGGTTAAGTATCCAACTTCAGCTTAGGTCATGATATGGTTTTTTTGAGTTCGAGCCCCGCATCAGGCTCTGTGCTGACAGCTGCAGAGCCTGCTTCAGATCTTCCGTCTCCTCCTCTCTCCTCTGCTCAATCACTCTCTCTCAAAGATAAATATTAAAAAAAAATACATTTGCTTGGCTTTTTCTCTCCTTTATTGAGATATAATTTATATACCTTAATATTAATCTTTTTAAAAGTATATAATTCATTGATATTTAGTATCTTCACAAAGCTGTGCAGCTATCACTACCATTTAATTTTAGAACATTTTTATCACTTTAAAAAGAAACCCTGGGATGCCTTGGTGGCTCAGTCGGTTAAGCTTCCAACTTCAGCTCAGGTCATAATCTCACTGTTTATGAGTTTGACCCCTCCCCTGTCGGGCTCTGTGCTGACAACCTGGAGCCTGTTTCAGATTCTGTGTCTACCTCTCTGCCCCTCCCCTGCTCACACTCTGTCTCTCTCTCTCAAAAATAACAAATATTTAAAAAAAGAAACCCTGTGGGGCACCTGGGTGGCTCAGTTGGTTAAGCCAACTCTTGGTTTCGGCTCAGGTCAAGATCTTGGGGTTCATGGGTTTGAGCCCTGTATCAGCCTCTGCACTGATAACACAGAGCCTGCTTGGGATTCTCTCTCTCCCCCATCTCTTTCTGCCCCTCACCAACTTGTGTGCGCGCGTGCATGCGCGCACTCTCTGTCTCAAAATAAACTTTAAAAAATAAAAATAAAAGGAAACCCTGTAACTGTTAGCAGTCACTCCCATTTCCCTTCCCCAGGCCTGTGACAACCATTAATCTACATTCTGTCTCTGTGGATTTGCCTGTTCTGAACACTTTTTTTCCTAATTAAAAAAATTTATTTTTATTAAAAATTTTTAAATATTTTTTAATTTACATCCAAGTTAGTTGGCATATACTACAGTAATGATTTTAGGAGTAAATTTCAGTGATTCATCCCCTGCATGTAACACCCAGTGCTCATCCCAACAAGTGTTTACCTTATCCATTTAGCCCATCCCCCCATCCACAACCCTTCCAGCAGCCCTTTTTGTTCTCTTATGTTTGTAAGAGTCTCTTATGTTTTGTCTCCCTCATTGTTTTTATATTTTTGCTTCCCTTCTGTTATGTTCATCTGTTTTGTATCTTAAATTCCATATGTGAGTAAAGTCATATGATATTCGTCTTTCTCTGACTAATTTTGTTTAGCATAATACCCTTTATTTGCATCCATGTAGTTGCAAGTGGTAAGATCTCATTCTTTTTGACCGCCAAGTAATACTCTATCGTATTCATATACCACATCTTCTTTATCCATTCATCAGTCGATGGACATTTGGGGTCTTTCCATACTTTGGCTATTGTTGATAGTGCTGCTATAAACATTAGGGTGCAGGTGCCCCTTTGAAATAGTATCCTTTGGATAAATACCTAGTAGTGTAATTGCTAGGTCATAAGGTAGTTCCATTTTAATTTTCTGAGGAACCTCTATACTGTTTTCCAGAGTGGCTGCACCACTTTCCATTACCACCAGCAGTGCAAAAGAGATCCTCTCTCTCTGCATCGTTGTCAACATCTGTTGTTGCCTGAGTTGTTAATGTTAGCCATTCTGACATATGTGAGATGATATCTCATTGTGGTTTTGATTTGTATTTCCCTGATGATGAGTGATGTTGAGCATTTCATCATGTGTCTATTAGCCATCTGGATGTCTTCTTTGGAGAAGTGTCTATTTATGTCTTTTGCCCAATTCTTCACTGGCTTATTTAGTTTTGGGGTGTTGAGTTTGGTAAGTTCTTCATAGCTTTTGGATACCAGCCCTTTATCTGATAGGTTATTTGCAAATATCTTCTCTCATTCCATCAGTTGTCTTTTAGTTTTGAGAAAAGAATCTTTTTTAACATTTTAATTTATTTATTTTGAGAATGAGAGTGCAAGTGGGGAGGGGCAAAGAGGAAGGGAGAAAGAATCTGAAGCAGGCTCCACACTAGCAGTGCAGAGCCCAATGCAGTGCTCAAACTTGGGAACTGTGAGATTCTGACCTGAGCTGAAATCAAAAGTCAGATGCTGGGGTGCCTGGGTGGCTTGATTGGTTGGGTGTCTGACTTTGGCTCAGGTCATGATCTCACCACTCGTGAGTTCGAGCCCTGAGTTGGGCTCTATGCTGGCAGCTCAGAGCCTGGAGCCTGCTTCCGATTCTGTGTCTCCATCTCTACCCTTCACCCACTCATGCTCTGTCTCTCTCAGTCTCTCAGAAATAAATGTTAAAAAAAAAAAAAAAGTCAGATGCTTAACCAGCTGAGCCACCTAGACACCCCTTTAATTTAAAAAATTTGAATGTTTATCATTTGAGAGGGAAGAGGCAGAGAGAGAGAGAGAGAGAGAGAGAGAAATAGAATCTGAAGCAGGCTCCACGCTCTGAGCTATCAGCAAGGAGCCTGACTTGAGGCTCAAATGTACAAACCACGAGATCATGACATGAATTGAAGTTGGATGCTTAACCAAGTGAGCCACCCAGGCACCCCTGGACATTTCATATAAATAAAATACTACAGTATATAGCCTATTGTGTTTGGCTTTTTTCCCACAGCATAATGTTTCTAAGGTTCATCCAAATGTTGCATGTGTAGTGCTTCATTTCTTTTTATGGCTGAATAACATTCCACTTATGAATGTACCACATTTGTTTATCCACTTATCAGTTGGTGAATATTTAGGTTGTTTCCACTTTTCAACTGTTTTGAAGAATGCTGCTATGAACATTCATGTACAAATTTTTGTATGGACATTTTCAGTTCTCTTGGGTATATCGCTGGGAGTGGAATTGCTGGGTCAGATGGCACCTTTAACTTTTTGAGGAACAGCCAAACTGTTTTCTACAGTAGCTATATGATTTTACATTTTTGTCTGTTTTTATGAGGGTTTCACTTTTTCTGTATTCTCACCAACACTTGTTATTTTTGTACTTTTCAGTCTATTCTCTTTTTTTATTATAGCCATCCTGGTGGGCGTGAAGTGCATACCATTGTGGTTTTGATTTGCACTTCCCTAAAGACTAATTATTTTGAACATTTTTTCATGTGCTTATTGGACATATGTATTCTTTGTTGAAATATCTATTCAATTTTTTATTCTCTGGGAGGGCTATCACAAAGACCATTGTTTTCTTAATTTCATTTTTAGATTGTTAATTGCTAGTATATATAGAAATTCCACTGATTTTTATGTTAGTCTTCTGTATCCTTCAATCTTGCTGAGCTTGTTTATTGACGTGCGCGCGTGTGTGTGTGTGTGTGTGTTCTTTATAATTTTCTGTTTGCAAATAGAGATGGAGATAGTTTTATTCTTATCTGAATGCCTTTTATTTATTTTATTTCCCTAATTGCTTTGGCTAGAACCTCCAGTACAGTGTTGAATGGAATTGGCAAGAGAAGGCATCATTGTATTGTTCCTGACCTTAGGAGAAAGCATTCAGTCTTTCACTGTTATGTATGATGTTAGCTGTGGGATTTTTGTAGATGCCCTCTATCAGGCTGAGGAAATGCCCTTTTATTCCTAGCTGGTAAGCATTTTTTTGGGGGGGGAGGGGAGGAAGGGTGTTTGATTTTTGTCAGATGCTTTTTCTGCATCTATTGTGATAACTAAGTCTTTATTGTTCTGTTAATATGGTGTATACATTGATTAATCTTTGTTAGTTGAACTAACCTTGCATTACTGGAATAAACTTTATGTGATCATGATATGTAATCGTATGTGTTGCTGGAGTTGGTTTGCTAGTATTTTGTTGAGAATTTTTGTGTCTGTTTTCTTAAGGGATACTGGTATTGGTCTGTAGTTTTATTCTCTTGTATTGTCTTTTTCTGGTACTGGCATTAGGGTAATTTTGGCCTCATACAATGATTTGGAAAGTGTTCCCTCCTCTGTTTTGCTTCTCCATTCCCCTACTTCCAAGTCTCATCCTAGTTTTCTTCAGTTTTAGTACTCATTTAAAAGTATTAATGTTTTTCTTTTTAATCCTAGTTACTCTTTTTATGAACATGCAGAAAAACTTTGTAGTCTTTGAAGTTGTATTTAGGTTACTATTTGGGAATATGGCTTGTGATACCCAGTCAAGTTTTAATGAAATTTCTGAAATTCTGGTTAAATCTGCCTAGGATACTATCTCTCTTGTAGTTGGCCAATTACAAAGGCTCATATAAAAATTAGAGACAAGGGGTGCCTGGGTGGCTCAGTCGGTTGGATGTCCGACTTCGGCTCAGGTCATGATCTCACGGTTTGTGGGTTTGAGCCTCGCGTCAGGCTGTGTGCTGACAGCCAGCTCTGAGCCTGGAACCTGTTTCGGATTCAGTGTCTCCCTCTCTCTCTGCCCCTCCCCTGCTCACACTGTCTCTCTCTCAGAAAAAAATTAAAAAAAAAAAATTACAGACATGAGGAACGATGTAGATGTAACCAAACATTTTGTAGATAAGCAGATAAATTAAGGTCAAGAGAACTGTCCAAAATTACATTGTTAGGTTATGGCCAACCTAGGAGATTTTATTTTAGACCAGTAGCCTTGATTTACCAGTGATTAGTAATCTGTGAAAAGATTAAGTTAAAAAAATTGTTTCGGTTCCATCTTTGTGTTTGTGAGCAATGGTAAGTATTCTATTTATTTGAATGGAACATGTCTAAGACTTATCATACCATAATCATCCTATTCTCCAACTGCAGAAGTCCTTGAAAATATAATTAATTCATTGCTCTCAGGAAGAAATTATTAACATTTTTGAAATCTGCAAAGTAGTTAATGTTAACTGAAGAAGCTGCTATTTACCTAAATTATACCACATGAGTGGGCAAAAAAAGGCAGTGTCAAAATAAGTTGAAATCTGAAGGAACTCTGTCTCTAGTTTGAGGAAAAGCACAAGGGGAGAGAAAATCATATTGCTGTTTCAACCTAAATGTTTTAACTTTTAATTAATTAATGACTAAATATTATTTCTCCTAATTGTTGAAATCATTACTTTAGTTGTGAGACTGTCTTTTAGAAAAATATTTTCAAAGAAAAAAATCAGCAATATAATTTTAAGAAAATGTCATATATGTCTCCAAAGATAAGATGATATTTCAATTTTGCTGAGCCAAGAAAGCAACTAAAATTACCTGCTGGAAACCGCATAGTTTTCTCTCTCAACGTCAGTAACATACGATCCAAATTCTGTGTTCTGATTGGCTGTTGTACTGTTTTCATTCAGAGATTAGTTTTGCCAACAACATCTGATTTGAGATTGGGATTTAGCTCACAAAGCAGGTTGGTTGTTGGGACATAGGAAGGGGGGGTTAGTCTTACTAATGAGTAGCTACAGATAAATCATTTCAGTGGGGAAAAATAGCATTTGTCCATGCATGAGCAAAATTGTTCGGTAATTCAGTACTGCATGCCAAATGGTCAAGTCTGGATTTGAGTGTGGCAGCTCACTGATGCTGGGGGGAGATTTTGTTTAATCATTGCCTTTTAAAAAGAAGTTTGTTAGAGCTGTCGGTTGTTTCTCTTTTAGAGAGTTAAATATGTTTTTGTTTCCTCCTGTTTCCTAATTTTTTTTAGCTTTTCAAAAAGGTGAAGATTTCATTTAAATACATTATTTTTCTTTCCACTGAAGAAAATTGTTATTTTCCTCTGGTTAGTTTTATCAGCCAGTCTTTTTTTCTAAGCATTTTTCTGCATCTAAGATTATATCATAACATCTTGGGTAGTTTTAATTTATTTTATTTTCTTGTTCTTTTAGTCAAGTATAATTAACATACAGTGTTCTATTAATTTCAAGTGTATAATTATTTTTATTTGTATTCCTCTAAAATAGATTGTGAGTTTAGGAAATTTATTCTAATAAAATTATTTAGTTTTCTGGTTTTTTTGTATTTGAAGCTTTATAATTTCTGATTATTCACAAATATATGTACTGGTTTGTTTTTTTTTCTTGTTCCTTGGTTCCTTAGCAGTGGGTAGTCAAAGCTGGTTTAATGTTTCCAGAAATTTAAAATATCTTTCTTCTAATGTGGTCAATCAGAGTACCATAGTTAAAACTTTCTGTTAGGTGGACACAATTTATCATCTAATGAAATATTTCAGGTTTTTCATGTGTCTTTGATAGTATCATTGACTTTGGCAATATTTAACAGGATAACTCTATGTACTTAGCATTTAGACACAATACATCGAAACCATATCGCAGAGGTTTATATAAATGAAATACTTTTCTTAAACTGAGAATTTTTATGTCAGTGATATTTGTAGAAGATAGAATTTACTATTTGGAGGATAAATATTAAGAATTAAAACCAAATGTAAGAATTTCAAAAAGAAAGGGAGATATTAAAAAAGCATTGCAAATTCCTTTCTTTTTAGTTGATTGGTCAGAACCAGTAACTAAAAGTAGCTTAAATGAGTTAACTGCAAAATGGAAACATAAATTAATAGTGGTTTCTTTATGTCTTCCTTTTTATGAAATTAAAGATAATTTCTGTTCTACTAGTTCACCATTTCTAGTTATTCTAAACTACCAGTAGCTAAGCCAGAAGTGCTCAGAGCTTTTACTAAGAGATGATGGCTTTCTGTCTGTCATTTTGGTTGTGCATGTGCTACTTAGGTCTGGTTTAGTAATAACCGAAATATCCCATGAATGACTAATTTTCTTGGTGTCTTTGCTTAAATGTAGGGGAGAAAAAAATTTTTACTCTCATAGGTTGTTTCTGGGGTCTGCAAATTAAACTGACAAACACTAGGTTAACAGGAGAAAAGATTTATTACTCATATACCAGCTTCACAGGAAACAAGTGGAAACCCAAAGTAGCAGTTAACATGATAGTTTGTATGCCATTTTTTCTTTTTTGTTGAGCTATAATTGAATATAACATATTAGTTTCAGGTGAACAGCATAATCGTTCAATATATGTATATATTGCAAAGTGATCACCCTAATAAGTCTAGATAACATGCATCATCTCATATACTTACAAACTTTTTTTTTTAAAGAAAGTTTTTTTTTTTTAATTTATTTAGTTTTTGAGAGGGGGGAGAGAGAAAGAGTGAGAGAGACAGAGAGCATGAGCATCAGCAGGGGAGAGAGAGAGGGGGAGATACAGAACTCAAAGCCGGCTCCGGGCTCTGTGCTGATAGCACAGAACCCGACATAGGGCTCAAACTCAGGAACTGTGAGATCATGACCTATGCTGAAGTCGGATGCTTAACTCACTGAACCACCCAGGTGCCCCAACAGACTTTTTTCTTGTGATGAGAATTTTTAAGATTTATTCTCTTTGCAACTTTGAACTGCAGTATTATTAACTATAGTTATTGTGATGGACATTATATCCCTGCGACTTCTTCTTTTTTTTTTTTTTAGAAGTCATTTATTTAGGAGCTATATTCATAGTTTTTTTTTTTTTTAACAAATAGTTTATTGTCAAGTTAGTTTCCATATAACTCTGCGACTTCTTTTACAGCTGGAAGTTTGTACCTTTTGACTACCTTCACCCATCTCCCAACCCCCTGCTGGTAACTACCAATCTGTTCTCTGTATCTGTGATTTTTTTTTAGATTCCATATGTAAGTGACTATGTGTTTTTCTCTGTCTTACTTCTTTCACTTAGCATAGTGCCCTCAAGGTCCATTTATGTTGTCACAAATGGCAGAATTTCCTTTCTTTTTATGGCCAAATAATATTCGTGTGTGTGTATGTCTGTGTGTGTGTGTGTGTCTGTGTGTGTGTACACACACAAATGTGGTATATAATCGCATTTTATCTATCCATTCATTCTTAGTTTTTTTTCATATCTTGGTTATTGTTAATAATTCTGGATTGAACATGAGAGTGCAGATACCTTTCTGAGTTAGTGTTTCTGTTTTCCTCACATAAATACACAGAAGTGGAATTGTTGGATCATGCAATAGTTTTATTTTTAATTTTTTAAGGAACCTCCACACTGTTTTCCATAGTGGCTGTACCAATTTGCATTCCCACCAGTAGTGCAGAAGGACTCCCTTTTCTCCACATCATCTCTATTACTTGTTATTTCGTGTCTTTTTGAGAATAGCCATTCTGACAGGTGTTAAGTAGTACCTCATTGTTGTCTTGATTTGCATTTTCCTGATAATTAGTGATGTTGAACACCTTTTAATGTACCTGTTGGCCATCTGTATGTCTTAGAAAAATATCTATTCAAATCCCCTGCCCATTTAATCAGATTATTTTTTGTTATTGAGTTATGTTAGTTCTTTACGTATTTTGGATATTAACTCTTTGTCAGATAAATAATTTGCAGATATTTTCTCTCATTTGATAGTTTGCTCTTTTTCATTTTTCTCATGGTTTCCTTTGATGTACGTAAGCTTTTTAGTTTGCTGTAGTCCCACTTTTTGCTTTTGTAGTCTTTGCTTTTGGTGCCAAATTTAAAAAAATTATCATCGAGACCAATGTGAAGGATTTTACCCCCTATGTTTTCTTCTAGGACGTGTATGGTTTCAGGTCTTAGACTCAGATCTTTAGTCCATTTTGACTTGATTTTTGTGTATGGTGTAAGATAGCAGTGCAGTTTTATTTTTTGGCATGTGGCTGTCCAATTTTCCCAGCACTGTCCTGAATAGACTGTCCACCCATAGTATATTCTTCGCTCCTTTCTCTTAAATTAATTAACATATATATGTGGGCTTATTTTTGAGCTCTCTATTCCATTCTGTTGATTTTTGTGTCTGTTTTTATGCCAATACCATACTGTTTTGATTACTTTGGTTTTGTAATATTGTTAAAAATCAGGAAGTGTGATGCTTCCTTTTATTTCTCAAGATTGCTTTGCCTATTTGGAGTCTTTTGTGGTTCTATACAACTTTTAGGATTGTTTGTTCTATTTCTATGAAAAATTCCATTGGAATTGTGTTAGGAATTGCATTGAACCTGTAGATTGCTTTGGATTATAAGGACATTTTAACAATATTAAGTCTTCTAATCCATGAGCATAGAACATCTTTCCATTTATCTGTGTGTTCAGTTTCTTTCATCAGTGCCCTGTAGTTTTCAGTATAGAGATCTTTCATCTCTGGTTAAATTTATCTTAAGTAATTTATTCATAGTGTATGATCCTTTTCATGTCTTGTTGAATTCGGTTTGCTAATAGTTTGTTGAGGATTTTTGTTGCTGTTTTCATCAGAGATATTGGGCTATAATTTTCTTTCAGTATCACTGTCTAGTTGGAGTATCAGGGTAATGCTGGCGTTGAAAAATAAGTTTAGATGTCTTCTCTCTTCCATTTTTTAAAAAAATATTTTATTTATTATTTTAATTTTGTTAAATGTTTATTTTTGAATGAGGGCGCATGTTGTGGAGGGGGCAGAGAGAGGGAGACAGGTTCCAAAGCTGGCTCCATGCTGACAGCAGAGAGCCTAATGTGGGTCTTAAACTCACAGACTACTAGCTCATGTTCTGAGGTGAAGTTGAATGCTTAACCCACTGCCACTCAGGCACCTCATTCCCTCTTCTTTTTTTGGAAGGGTTTCAGGAGTGGTATTTTTCTTTAAATGTTTGGTAGAATTCACCAGTGGAATTTTCTGGTACTGGACTTTTGTTGGGGGGCTTTTGATTACTGACTCAGTCTCCTTACTGAGTAATCAATCTGTTCTTTTTATTCATGATTCAGTCATGACAGGTTATATATTTCTAGAAATGTATCCATGTTTCTCGGTTGTTTAATTTTTGGGGGAATTTTTTGTTCATAGTAGTCTCCCATGATCCTTTGTATTTCTGTGGTATCAGTTGTAACACCTCCTCTTTCATTTCTGATTTCATTTGAACTCTTAGATCTAAGTCTAGCTAAAGGTTTGTCCATTTTGTTTATCTTTTAAAAAAAACAGTGAGAGTTTGTATATCATTTTAAGAATGATAAATTGTGGAGGGAGAAGTGATTAAACAAAGTAAAAGAGGTTTAGGCTTGTGAGGGCAGTAAACGATGGGAAGAAAATGTGGGAAAAACTAATGGAAGATAAGGGTTATTTTAGTAAAGTTTGTTTTATGTGGACATGAGTTGGCTGTCACCTGTGATAAGAATTATCTCCACTGATTAGGAGTCCTTCTCCTCGGGGCGCCTGGGTGGCTTAGTCGGTTAAGCGTCCGACTTTCGCTTAGGTCATGATCTCGCAGTTCGTGGGTTCGAGCCCCGCGTCGGGCTCTGTGCTGACTGCCAGCTCAGAGCCTGGAGCCTGTTTCAGTCTGTGACTCCCTCTCTCTCTGACCCTCCGCTGCTCACGCTGTCTCTCTCTCTCCTAGCAATAAATAAAACATTTAAAAAAAAAAAAAAAAAAAAAGGAGTCCTTCTCCTCTTCCTGGTATGGGAGAGGGAAAAGTCTTTATAAATGGAAATATATGCCCTGCTTTTTAGGTAGAAAGGGGGAGGGCACACAGTTCCTCCTGTATTTGCTATTTCTTAATTGCCATTAGCTCAAAGTAATTCTTATGACAAAGTGGCATATTTTGGGCTAGCATATTATCATCCCCTTCACTGAGCATGTTTTATTCCTTAACAAATACAGCTTTCTGAATAGGTTGTAGGATCAGAACTTCATCCTCTTTTTTATTCTACTACCACCCCTCCGTTTTTTGGTTTCAGGGTACAATTCAGTTATACATATACCCTTTTAATACCTGAACAATGTGGGTAATGAAAAAAGTGCCATTTTCAAACAGAGGTCTGACTAGATCAGCAGTTCCCAAATTTTTTGGTTTGAGATCAGAACATTGGATCAGAACATTACTGAAAGCCCCACATACTTTTTGTTTATGTGAGTTATATCTGGTGTTACTATATTAGAAATTAAAACAAAAAATTAAAAATGTTTATCTATTTACAAATAACATAATAAAACTGTTACATGTAACATAAATGACATTTTTTAAATGAAAAATAATTTTCAAAACAAATTAGAAAAGCGACATTGGCTTACATTTTTTAAAAGAATTTTAATTTATTATTCTTTTAATGTTTATTTTGAGAGAGAGAGAGCAAGAGAGTGAGCATGAGTTGGGGGGGCAGAGAGAGAGAGAAGGAGAGAGAGAATCCTAAGCAGGTTCCATGCTGTCAATACAGAGCCCAGCATGGGACTTGATCTCACAAACCTTGAGATCATGACCCGAGCTGAAATTAAGAGTCAGATGCTTAACTGACTAAGCCACCCTGGTGACCCAGTTTATACTTTTTTTTTCAAATCTCTTAATCTCTGGCTTAATAAAAGGCAGATGGATTCTCAAAGCTTCTTTCAATCTGTTGTGATATGTTGTTTTGGTTGAAGTCTGTGAAGAAAAATCTTGCCTCATATGGATACATAGTTGCAAACAGAAGGAGTATTTTTTAGTTTTTAATTTTTTAAAAATGTTTTATTTATTTCTGAGAGAGAGAGAGAGAGAGAGAGAGACAGTGTGAACAGGGGAGGGTCAGAGAGAGAGGGAGACACATAATCTGAAACAGGCTCCAGGCTCTGCTGGCAGTTAGCACAGAGCCCGACGCGGGGCTCAAACCCACAAACCGCGAGATCATGACCTGAGCCCAAGTTGGACGCTTAACCAACTGAGCCATCCAGGCGCCCCAGGAGGACTATTTTAGTATCAATTAATATTAATATTTAAATTCTTCCTTGATACTATACCAAAACTTTACAGGTTGTAGTTTCTTAAAGGTTATTTAAAATGTAGAACCAGAAACTGTATCAAAGAACTTTTCATACTCTGTTGTATTATAATCCATTGGTCTGTCTTACACTTTAATGGATTTCTAACCCATGCCTGATTTTGTATGAATTGGTCATTGTTGTAGTCCATCTGGGCTGCAGTAACAAAAATACTGTAGACTGTATGGTTTATCAACAGCAGACATTTATTCGCAGTCTTGAGGCTGAGAAGTCCATGATCAGGGTGTCATCAGATTTGGTATCTGATGAAGGCACACTTCCAGACTGTGTTGTCACTGTGTCCTCACTTGGTGGAAGGACAGAGGAGCTCTTTCAGTTATCTTTTATAAAGGCACTAATCTCATTCATGGAGAGTCTATTCTCCTGACCTAACCACCACTCAGAGACCCCCACCTCCAAATAACATGACTGTGGGAGTTAGGATTTAACATATGAATCTTCTGGGGCTACAAACATTCTTTTTGGGGGGAATTTTCTGGGGATAGCATTCTTTTTTTTTTTAAATTTACTTAGAGCGAGCATGTACACAAGTCTGAGTGGGGAAGGAGCAGAGAGAGGGAGAGAGAAAATCCCAAGCAGGCTCTGCACTGACAGACCCACCTAGGGCTTCATCTCCTGAACCACGAGATCATTACCTGAGCCGAAATCAAGAGTCGTACATTTAACTGACTGAGGCTTCCAGGCCATTGACTTTATTTTATTTTATTTAATTAATTTATGTTTTTTACAAATAGTTTATTGTCAAGTTGGTTTCCATATAACATCCGGTGCTCATCTCCACACGTGCTCTCCTTCATGCCCATCTCCTCCCTACCCCCCCCACACCCATGAGTCCTCAGTTTGTTCTCAGCATTCAAGAGTCTCTCATGATTTGCCTCTCTCCCTTTCCCCCACCATTTCTCCCCTTTTTCTCCCCCATGGTCCTCCATTAAGTTCCTCCCAATCCTCCTGTACATGCAAACATATGATATTTGTCCTTCTCTGCCTGACTTATTCCGCTCAGCATAACACCCTCAAGGTCCCATCCATGTTGCTACACATGGCTAGATTTCATTCTTTCTCATTGCCATGTAGTATTCCATTGTATAGATAAACCACATCTTCTTGATCCATTCGTCTGTTGATGGACACTTAGGCTCTTTCCATGTTTTAGCTACTGTTGAGAGTGGTGCTATGAACATTGGGGTACATGTGCCCTATGCATCAGCATTTCTGTATCCCTTGGGTAAATTCCTAGCAGTGCTATTGCTGTGTCATAGGGGAGTTCTATTGTTAGTTTCCTGAGGAACCTCCACACTGTTTTCCAGAGGGGCTGCACCCGTTTACATTCCCACCAACAGTGTAGGAGGGTGCTCGTTTCTCCACATCCTCGCCAGCATCTAGAGTTCTCTAATTTGCTCATTTTAGCCATTCTGACTGTCGTGAGGTTGTATCTCAGTGTGGTTTTGATTTGTATTTCCCTGATGAGGAGGGATGCTGAGCATCGTTTCACCAGGAATGTTCATAGTATAAAGTGCTTAGAACAATGCCTGACATATAGTAAGTGACCATTTAGTAAAAGGTAGTACATGTCCCCAGTGAAGAGGAATATTGGTCCAAATATTTTTATTAAACCCTAAAGAGTGAATTTTTAGTTATTGTTTGCTTTGATAAACTTAGGGTGAGTTAGTATATCAGGAAATTGCATTACTAACTACAAAATACTTATGGAGATTTAGCACTATATTAGGTATAGAGGTTATTGTGAAGACCAGTATTCACTGCTATCTAGAAGCTTGTAGGCTAGTAGGGACCACAAAAAAGAAATTATTTTCATCAAGACTGAGAAGTACTATAATAGGGGTAAGTAGGAAATACTTATCAAATAGAGGAGCACTTTAGCCTTGTAGTAGAAGGGGGGTATCTGAGAAGATTCCTTGAAGAGGTACTGAGAATGAAGTACACGTAGAAATTAGTCAGTGGCTAGACTGGGTGGCTAAAGATTTGGAGGTTTACAGCATGAAATTGCCCCAGGAAAGTATACAGAGCATAGTGTTGAAACTTGCATGTCTATAAGTTAACAATGAGCGAAACACTCTGGATTTTTTAAAAAATGCTACACCAGCAAAATGAAAATGAAAACTGATTCTTGGACTTTAGGTATTTGGGAGTCTCTAGGGAGTGTTTCTTTGTGGTAATGGGCTCAGGATTACCAGACCTTCCAGATTTTTGAGAGAAGTCATTAATGAAAATTTTTATTTTCATTTGGAATTCCCTAATTTTTTTTTTAAAAAATGGTTTATTATCAAGTTGGTTTCCATATAACACCCAGTGCTCATCCCAACAAGTGCTCTCCTCCATGCTCATCACCCCCCTTCCCCTCTCTCCTATGCCCATCAGCCCTGTTTGTTCTCAGCATTCAAGAGTCTCTCATGATTTGCCTCCCTCCCTCTCCCCAACTATTTTCCCCTTCTTCTCCCCCATGATCCTTCATTAAGTTCCTCCTAATCCAGCTATATGTACAAACATATGGTATCTGTCCTCCTCTGCCTGACTTATTTCGCTCAGCATAACACCCTCAAGTTCTATCCATGTTGCTACACATGGCCAGATTTCATTATTCCTCATTGCCATGTAGTATTCCATTGTATAGATAAACCACACCTTCTTGATCTATTTGTCTGTTGATGGACACTTAGGCTCTTTCCATGTTTTGGCTATTGTTGAGAGTGCTGCTATGAACATTGGGGTACATGTGCTCCTATGTATCAGCATTTCTGTATCCCTTGGGTGAATTCCTAGCAGTGCTATTGCTGGGTTGTAGGGGCGTTCTATTGTTAATTTTTTGAGGAACCTCTACACTGTTTTCCAGAGTGAGTTCCCTAATTTTTAATGTTGGCAAATCAAAACATTCTGAGAATGGAGTTGGTGGGGGAGCATATGCCTTGTAAGGCATTAAAATCAGCCTTGTGGGCTGCCAGTCTGTGATGTCTTTGCTGTAGAGTGGCAGGTAAAGAGGCAACCAAAGATAAATCCCTGATGATATCTCAGTTGGCCTGGGAAAAGTTGTGTATGACAGATTTAGAAGGAATTTCCAGAGAAGTAGTAAAAGTGTAGAGGAATAGAGGGCCTCTGATGCTGAGTAAAGATAGTATTTCAAAAAGGAAGGAATTATTAGCAGCATCAAATTCTGCAAGTGAAGACTGAGAAATTCTACTGAATTTAGCAGAAAGAATACTGACCCTTGGTAAGAGTGTTGTTATGGTTGTGAGGTTGGAAAGCAGGACTACAATAGATTGAGGAGAGGATTTAAGTAGAGAGAGACCGTGTGCAGCTTTTTGAAAAAGCTTGAGTATGAAGGTGATAAGAGAACAGAAGTTGTAGAACATGGATTCTTAATGGGGTGCCTGGGTGGCTCAGTGGACTTCAGCTAAGTTCATGATCTTATGACTCATGGGTTTGAGCTGTGCATTGGGCTCCGTGCTGACAGTGCAGAGCCTTGGAGCCTGCTTTGGATTCTGTGGCTCCCTCTTTCCCTCTCTCTCTGTCTCTGTCTCTCTTTCTCAAAACTAAGTAACATTTAAAAAAAATTAAAAAAGAATATGGGTTCTTAACTAGGTATTTATGGATACCCACCCTCAGTGTTACATGCAAACTGTGTGTGTGTACATTTTCTTTGGAGAGAAGGAATAAAGCTTTTATCAGTTCTTCAAAAGAGTTTATTTTTAAATGCCTTTAATGTTTATTTATTTTGAGAGGAAGACCATGCAAGTAGGGGAAAGGCAGAGAGAGAAGGAGAGAGAGATTCCCAAGCAGGCTCTACACTGTCCGTGCAGAGCACGATGTGGGGCTTGAACTCATGAACTGTTGAGATCATGACCTGAGCTGAAATCAAGAGTCTGACACTGAACCGACTGAGCCACCCAGGCGCCCCTGTTCTTCAAATGAGTTTATAATCCAAAAGCACAACTTCTGTCAGGGGACATGTAATTGAATGGATTGGGCATACTTATAAACTGGTAGGAAAGGAGCCAGTAGAGCAGGAGAGTGAGAGAGTAGGAGTAGGTTGATGGAGGACTGAAGTTTCTTTGGTGATAAAAAGAGATGAGATCCAAAGCATTTGGTAGAGGGACTAATTTTAGATAGGAAAGAAAAGAAAAAAAATGGGCATAGATGCACACCATTTATATGTGAATGACAGGAAGCCGAAGTAGCTCTCTGCACACAATTTTTATTTTCTTTATTATTTAGGGGTTGTATGGGGTTTGATTAAAAAAAAAGTGAAGAGAGGTGGAATATGATGTTTGAGGAAAGTGGAGATTTGAAATACCCTTAGTAAAGAATGGGAGATAGGGAAATCTAGAGAAAGATACTTGGGTCACATGGAGGGCCTGCTTGTTATTGAAGATCATTCTAGTGAAATCAAATTGAAAATGGCATAGCTTTTCTCGCCCCCTCTAGAAGCTCAAGGAGAGAGCAGAAAAATCTTGAAAATGGATTGAGCTGTTGTTGGGGTCTTGTCAGGCAGATGCTGTTGGGAGGTGAAGAAGGACACAAGAAATGAGGGTAATAGTTGAGAGAGAGGTTGTGAAGACCAGTGTAGTATAGAAAGTAATGAGTTTGAGGAATTGGAGGTCTCCTAGAGGTGAGAGAACAGGGGAGTGTAGGAATAAGTGGGAAAGCTGTAGAGTTAAAAGTCAGAGTATATTTGTGGGATTAGGAATAGGGTTCTCCTCCCAAATAGCCAAAGCAATGTTGAAAAAGAAAAGCAAAGTGGAGGCATTGCAATTCAGGACTTCAGGTTACATTACAAAGCTGTAGTAATAAAAGCAGTATGGAACTGGCAGAAAAATAGACACATAGATCAATGGAACAGAATGGAAAACTCTCACAAATAAATCCACAACTATATGGTCAGTTAATCTTCAACAAATTGAAAAAGATATCCAATGGGAAAATGCAGTGTCTTCAACAAGTGGTGTTGGGAAAACTGGACACCAACATGCAAAAGAAAGAAAGGAGACCATTTTTTTTTTAAATTTAAATTTTATTTTACTCAGTGCAGGGCTTAAACTCACAATGCTGAGATCAAGAGTTGCATGCTGTACCAGCTGAGCCAGCTAGGCACGCCCTTGACCATTTTCTTACACCATATACAAAATTAAATACAAAATGGATTAAAGACTTAAGTATGAGACCTGAAACCATGTAAATCATAGAGGAGAACACAGGCGGTAACTTCTTTGATATTGGCCGCTGTATCAACAACGTATTACTAGGTAGGTTTCCTGAGGCAAGAAAAACAAAAGCAAACATAAACTTTTGGGACTACATCAAAATACAAAGCTTCTGCATAACACAGGAAATAATCAACAAAACTGAAAAGCAGCTATGGAATGGGAGAAGACATTTGTAAATGATATATCTGATAAAGGGTTAATATCCAAAATACATAAAGAACATGGGGCGCCTGGGTGGCTCAGTCGGTTAGGCTTCTAACTTCGGCTCAGGTCATGATCACACGGTTCATAGGTTCGAGCCCCACGTCAGGCTCTGTGCTGACAGCTAGCTTGGAGCCTGCTTCCAATTCTGTGTCTCCTTCTCTCTCTGTATCTCCTATTCTCTCTGACCCTCCCCTGCTCACGCTGCCTCTCTCTATCTCTCAGAAATAAATAAAACATTAAAAAAAACAAAATATATAAAGAACTTATAAAACTCAACACCAAAAAAACAAATAATCCAATTAAAAAATGGGCAGAACGGGGTGCCTGGGTGGCTCAGTCGGTTAAGCATCCAAATTTGGCTCAGGTCATGATCTCACAGTTCGTGAGTTTGAGCCCCGCGTTGGGCTCTCTGCTGACAGATAGCTCAGAGCCTGGGGCCTGCTTCTGATTCTGTGTCTTCCTTTCTCTTTGACCCTCCCCTGCTCACACTGTCTGTCTCTCTCAAAAAAAGTAAATAAAACATTAAAAAAATTTTTTAAAAAATGGGCAGAAGACATGAACAGACATTTCTCCCAAGAAGACATCCAGATGGCCAACAGACACATGAAAGGTGTTCATCATCACTAACCATCAGGGAAATGCAAATCAAAACTACAATGAGATACGACCTCACACTTGTCAGAATGGTTAAATTCAACAACACAAGAAACAATAGGTGCTGGCATGAATTTGGAAAAAAAGGAACACTTGTACACTGTTGGTGGGAATGTAAACTAGTGCAGTCACTCTGTAAAATAGTATGGAGGTTCTTCATAAAGTTAAACATAGAACTACCCTACAACAATTAAGCACACTGCTAGGTGTGTACCCAAAGAATACAAAAACACTAATTCAAGGGGATACATGCACCCTGATTTTTATAGTAGCATTATCTATAATAGCCAAGTTATGGAATCAGCCCAAGTGTCCATTGATTGATAAATGGATAAAGAAGGTGTGTATATATATGTGTATGTATGTATGTGTATGTGTATATATATACATAGATATATAGAATAGAATATACAGCCATAAGAAAGAATGAAATATTGTCATTTGTGGTGACATGGATGGAGCTAGAGAGTATAATGCTATAGTAAATAATTCAGAGAAAGAAAACACCATATGATTTCACTCATGGAATTAAACATAGCAAACAAAGGGAAGAATATAAATCAAGATATAGATTCTTAATTATAGAGAACAAACTGATGGATACCTGGGTGGGGGGCAGAGATGGATTAAATAGGTGATGGTGATGAAGTACACTTGTCGTGATAAGCACCAAGTGATGTATGGAATTGTTGAATCACTATATTGTTCATCTGAAACTAATATAACACTGGATACTAACTGCAATTAAAATTTAAAAAGGAACAGAGTTCTTTTTTTTTTCCATCAGAATTGCCAGCTGTGTTTAAAAAAACACATGCTTAGGTCTCATTCTGGGTCAACTAAATCAGAATTTCTAGGGAGTTGGACCTTCATTTAAAACATTACAGGTGTGGGCGCCTGGGTGGCTCAGTCAGTTAAGCCTCCAACTCTTGATTTTTGGCTCAGGTCACGATCTAATGGTTTGTGAGATCGAGCCCTGTGTTGGGTTCTGTGCTGACAGTGCAGAGCCTGCTTGGGATTCTCTCTCTTCGTCTCTCTCTGCCCAGTTCTTGCATATGTGCACTTTTTCTCAAAACAAATAAATAAACTTAAAAAGAAGAAGTATCACATGTGATTTAAAGAAGGTTTTTAAAAATTGTATATAGTAAAATTTGCTCTTTTTGGTATATAGTTCTAAGAATTTGACAAATGCACAGTGATACCCTTTATTAGGATAGAGTAGATAGGAGGAATAGTTTTGATGGGGAAGATGTATTTGTTTTTAAACACCATCTAATTTCTTGTTACAATAAAGCTGCAGCCATGGAGTTAAGATTATTATACCGAATTAACATTTTCTCCATTAAGTTTAGATCAGGAATGGACACGTTTTTTTTTTTTTTTTTGGTAAAGAACCAGATAGTGAAAACTGTAGGTGTTGTAGCTCACGTATGGTCTCTGTTGCATATTCTTCGTGTTTCCAACCATTAAAACATAAAAACCATACTTTGCACGGTACAGATACTGGTAGAGGGCCATAGTTTTCTGATCCCTGGTAGATAATAAATACAACAGTAAACTCTGACTTGTAGCGTATGTTGATTTCTGAAATGTAAATACTCCCACTGTGACTGATTTTAAGCTACTAGTGTTATACTGAATGCAGAGTTTTGAAGAATGTGGATGAAATATTTCTATATAATATAATAGTTATAGATAGGTAATAAAAGTAATAAAATATTAATGAAATAATGAATTTTGAGTGTTTATTACCTTTTTTAAAAAAGTAATTACACCAAATATGGGGCTTGAACTCATAACCCTGAGATGAAGAGTTGGATGCTCTAGCAACAGAGCCAGTCAGGTGCCCTGCCTTTTTTTTTTTTTCTTTTTTTTTTTTAAGTAGGCCCCGAGCCCAGCACAGAGCCCAACATGGGGCTTGAACTCAGGACCCTGAGATCAAGATCTGAGCTGAGATCAAGAGTTGGACGCTTAATGGGGTGCCTGGGTGGCTTAGTCGGTTAAGCGTCTGACTTTCGCTTAGGTCATGATCTCGTGGTTCGTGTGTTCGAGCCTCGCGTCGGGCTCTGTGCTGACTGCCAGTTCAGAGCCTGGAGCCTGTTTCAGTCTGTGACTCCCTCTCTCTCTGACCCTCCCCTGCTCACGCTGTCTCTCTCTCTCTCTCTCTCTCTCTCCTAGAAATAAATAAAACATTAAAAAAAAAAAAAGAGTTGGACACTTAAGCAACTGAGCCACCCAGGTTCTCCTCCTTTATTTTTAATATAACTTCATTGTGCATTTATAGGATTTAATTTTTAATAATGATTGTGTATAACTGTGGCTTGGAAAATTTTTGGAAATGTAATGATCAGCTCTTGCTAGCCTATATGAGTTGAAGATAGGGCTTAGAGAGGTGAGATCATTTACCAAATCAATTTTAAGTGCGAGAATCAGAATAAGCTCTTAAGTTTCTTTTAATTTGGTTTTCACTTTCATCAAAGTTAATAATTAAGTCAAAAGGTACTTCACGGTTTATAGTGGGACCCCCCTTCAATTCCCAGTAGTTCCCTGATCTACCCTCTCTATCCTCAATTTCTAGTCTACAGAGCCAACATTTAACTCTTTTAGCTCTTCTAGTTTTATCTCCCTATTTTTCATAATGTGCTTATACTTCTATTTTAATTTTTTTCACTTTTTGATATTATTGATTCCTTCTAAGATGGGGATTTAAATCTCTTCTGTCATACATACTGTTCTCTTTTACTCATTTTTTCCAGTATATTTATATGACAATTATAATTGCTTCTTAAATTATCTTTTTAAGATTTTATTTTATATTATTTTTTAAGTTGGTGTCATGCCCAGTTCAGGGCCTGAACCCATGACCCTGGGATCAAGACCTGAGCTAAGATCCAGACTTGGATACTCAACTGACTGAGCCACCCAGGGGCCCCTAAGACTTTTATTTTATATTTTTAATTTATTTGTGTGTGTATGTTTGTTTTTGAGAAAGAGAGAGACAGAGTGAGCAGGGGAGGGTCAGAGAGAGAGGGAGACACAGAATCCAAAGCAGGGTCCAGGCTCAAGACTGTCAGCAAAGAGCCTGACATGAGTCTGGAACTTGTAAACCATGAGATCATGAGCTGAGCCGAAGTCTGATGTTTAACCAACTAAGCCACCTAGAAGCCCCTCTAAAAAATTTTTTTGAGTTTATTTATTTATTTTGAGAAAGAGTGAGCAGGGGAGGGGCAGACAGAGAGGGAGAGAGAATCCCAAGCAGGCTCCACACTGTCAGCACTGAGCTGTCCACACAGAGCCCAAAGTGGGGCTCGAACTCCCAGACCATGAGATCATGACCTGAGCTGAAGTCAGACACTTAACTGACTGAGCTACTCAGGCACCCCTAAGATTTTTTAAAATTTATTGTTTAATGTTTATTTACTGAGGAGAGAGAGAGACAGAATGTGAGGAGGCGAGGGGCAGAGAGAGGGAGACACAGAATTCGAAGCAGGCTCTAGGCCCTGAACTGTCAGCGCAGAGCCTGACATGGGGCTCGAACTCATGAGCTGTGAGATCATGACCTGAGCTGAAGTCAAATGCCTAACTGACTGAGCCATCCAGGGGCCCCAGATTTTATTTTTATGTAATTTCTACACCCAACATGGGGCTCAGGCTTACAACCTTGAGATTAAGAGCTTTGTGCTCTACCGACTGAGCTACATAGGAGCCCTGTAAATTATCATTAGTATTTACATGTTATGATCATGTAACCAGTGCTCACAGACAGGCCAATAGTATATTATGATTACATTTTCTTCTTACATAATTTTTCAGAGTTAACAGATGTCATAATTTTTGTTCATTTTTAAATTTGGAATTGTAAATGCTTTTTAAAAGTAGTTTATTTTGAGAGACAGAGCGAGTGTTGAAGGGGCAGGGAGGGGGAGAGAGAGAGAGAGAGAGACCCAAGCAAGCTCCACTGTCAGTGCAGAGCCTGATGTACAGTTCGAGCCACTCAGGTGCTTCATCTACTTTTCATTACTTTCTCTTTCTGTTGCACTTCTTGGGAGGTTTCCTCAGTGTTATCTGCCAGCTTCTCTGTTGAGGTTTTTTTTAAAAACCTCTATCATTATTTTAATATATAAGCACTCTTGTTCTATAATGTTTATTGTAGATCTTGTTTGTGCTTCATAGATGCAGTATTTCCTTTTATATTTCTGAAGATGTTACACTTTTTCCTGTGTCTGTGATGTGTTCTTGAATTGTTTACTCCTAACTTTGTTTTGTTTTGTTTTGATTTTTAATTTTGACGGCTTTCTTTAAATGTTTTGTGTTTTTTTTTTAAATTGTAGTAAACATACATAAAATTTTATCACTTTAATCATTTTTAAGTGTACTATTTGGCATTAAGTACATTCACATTGTTGTGCAACCATAACTCCATCTCTAGAACTTTTTCATTTTATAAAGCTGGAATTCTGTACCCTTTTTTTTTTTTTGAGCAGCAGACAAAAGTTTATTAGAGTATAAGATTCAAAAGGAAGAACAGTAGGAAAGCCCTCTTTACAGAGATGAGACATCTGAAAGTGAATGCCTCTGGAATTCTATACCTATTAAACACTAACTTCCCATTCATTCACCTTTTCCCCAGCCTCTGGCAGCCACCATTCATTCTGTGTGAATTTGACTACTCTGGCTACCTCAGATAAGAGAAATAACACAATATTTGTATTTTTGTGACTGGCTTATTTCTCTGAGTTGTTCATGTCTTCATGAAGACATAGCTTCAAGGTTCGTTCATATTGCAGGATGTGTCAGAATTTCCTTCCTTTTTAAAGTGTTCTTATTTAAGAATGACATAGTAAAAAGCTGATTGGAAGTTCCATGTCAATGGGCAGGTTGGGTTAATTGGAGGCCTTTAGTGAAAGTTGATAAGATGATGAATATCTTTTTCATTGGTAACCAAATATCCATATTTTTAGATTTTTTGGGTCCTTGTCAGTTTCTCCAGAGAAAAATCTCACTGACTTCTCCCTGGAAATATAAGCTTGGTGGTTCAGTGTTCAGAGAATTGAGGTTGGAAAAGGGGTTGATTCTGTTTTCAATAAAGGACTTACCCCTGGTCTCTGCTGTGCACGGTCTTCCCTGAGTCCAGAGCCTCTGTTTCTCTGAACTGATGAGTTGACAGACAGCCTTTGTGTAGGGTGGGGGAGAGGTAGTTGCCCAGTTGCTTGGGGATTGGGGTGGAGAACTAGGGATCTAACTGCTCTTTCTGTAGACTGTCAGCCAGTCCTTCTGGTTATGGCCCCATCCCTCATTTCTCCCTTTAGAAGATGCATTGTGCCTTGAATTTCTGGTCTTCCCAGAGTACAATGGTGTGAATCAGATTTTTTTTTTTTATTGGACTTTCTTCAGGCATAAGTTTCAGCTTTTGTACTCCACCAGATCAAATTTATCTCTTTGCTTTTTCTTTATTAACTTTTTGTTGCTGTATCATCTGCTATTGTTTCCTCTCCTGATCTCTTTGCTATTGTGTGTTTATACCATTAGAGCAAGAGGCACAGACCAAGAAATAGACTCTCAACTACAGAAAACATACTGATGGTTACCAGAGGGAAGGTAGGCAGGGGGATGGAGAAATTAGGTGATGGGAGTTAAGGATTGCACTTGTGATGAGCAGCGGGTGATGTATGGAAGGAAGTATTGAATAACTATATCCTACACTTGACACTAATATTACATTGTATGTTAACTAACTGGAATTTAAATGAAAAAATTAGGGGCACCTGGGTGGCTCAGTTGGTTGGGTGGCTGACCTCAGCTCAGGTCATGATCTTATAGCTTGAAGGCTCATGAGTTCAAACCCTGCATCAGGCTCTGTGCTGACAGCTCAGAGTCTGGAGCCTGCTTCAGATTCTGTGTCTTCCTCTCTCTCTGCCCCTCCCCTGTTTGTTCTCTCTCTCAAAAATAAATAAACATTAAAAAAATTATATTTTATTGCCAATTTGGGTGATTTAAGAGGTAGTGAAGAATCACACGTATTTAATCAACTGTACATTACCTGCTGTAATCTACTGGCCTAATTTTTTTTTCTTACCCTATAGAAGCTTTTCAAGAGACATCTGTAAGCTTCTTGCTACAGTTTGGACCAGCAGCATTGGTATCACCTGGAAGTGTGTTAGAAATGCAGAATTCCAGGCCCCAATCCATACCTAGCAAACCATATTTTACGTTTTTACAAAATCCTAGGTGATTTATAATTTATTGAGGTGTGAGAAGCACTGTCTTATGTTACATAGTCAGAAATTTAGGAAAGACCTTGTAGTTATAAATATTGTTTTGGGGCCAGAGTGTAGGTATTATTTGAAGCTATGGGAGTAGATGACAGTATAAACAGTGGGTCAAGGAAATGCCAGTTTTAAGGGGTGGATGAAGGAAGAAAATTGAGAGCTAAGGAAAAACAAGAGCCCCAGAGTACATGAAGTATGGGAAAATGAGCAACCTTCTAAGAGCAAGGGCTTCAAAATTGGTAGTGTTCTTTAGGGAGAGCTAGATTTCAGAGAAGGCTGGAAAGTAGGGAAAAAACACTTTCAAGGAAGATACTGAAATTATAAAATAGTTTAATTACAATGTAGGGAGAATGATCAGGGAGAAAGCCCCAGAGGATATAATGGAATGATGAGGAATGAGAAGATGATTTAGTTAGTGGGGAGGCAGCTATATTGGGGTGAGAACACAGGAGATGACAAGTGGCTAAAATGAACTTCCACTGTTCCCTACCTTGTACTCTTAATGCTATTTAAAATCTCTCTCAGACCGTTTTGTTGTTGTTGTTTGATATACACACTGTTCCTTTAGTCTGGGACACTATCTTGTCTTCCTTGACTCTCTAGATTCAGTGCCCTTACTTTGTGTTCCGTGGCATCTGTTTCTTTCTTTGTCTCTCTCTTTTTTTAAGATATAAAACATACTTTAAAAATACTTTTACTGTGTTTAATCATGGCCCAGTAATTATATGTTTTACTCACTTGAATCGCCCACTGTCTTGTTACTATCTTTGGCATCTAGCCTAGCACCTATATCTAACAGCTACTATTTATTGGTTGCTGTGTGTTGTACACTGTTTAAAGTTTACATGTATTGACTCATTTAATCCTCATAGGATGTAGATACTACTTTGGCTCTATTTTATGGGTGGAGGAAACAAAAGCCTAGAATAAGTAGGTCAGTCACTGTTGGATGAACATTTATTCTGTGTACTGTGTATCAGGCACTGTGCTGTAATTTTGGGTTACAGAATTAAGAAAGTTTTTGGTCAGAATTTCAGACAGAATGTTGGCTAAAACTTTACCCTGAGGGAAGCCTGGGTGGCTCAGTTGGTTAAGCATCCAACTATTGATTTCAGCTCAGGTCATGATTTCACAGTTCATGAGTTCGAGCCTTGCATTGAACTCTGTGCTGACAGTGAGAAGCCTGCTTGGGATTCTCTTTCTCCCTCTCCCTCTCTCTCCCTCTCCCTCTCTATCTCTCTCATCCCCTTACCCTGATTGTGCTCTCTCTCTATCAAATAAATAAACTTAAACAACAACAACCAAAAACTTCACCCTGAGATGAGGGAAATACAACTGGCTCCTGGTTTTGTAGTACTTGGAATTAAAAGGTATGAAGACCTATCTGACTGCTTATATAATAAGATGTGCCCCTTCTCCCCCCAGCACAGACTGGAGGCATACATTCAAATGTTTTAGCCTTTCATCTTCCATTTTTTATTTGAAACTATCCTTTATAAAGTTAAATCCCACCATAGACTATTAGGGCTGAGGTCTGCCGTTCCTCCCTAGTTTTAATAAGTACATACATCTGATTCTTTTTTTTAATTAAGTTTTTTATTTGGAAATAGTTTAAAACTTATAGAAAAGTTGCTAAAATAAGAATATAAAGAATACTTATACTTATTCAGGTTCACTTGTTAACATTTTATTCTATTTGCTTTATCGTTCATGTTCTCTGTTTATATAAAGTCTTCCTGCTTTTTTTTTGTTTGTTTTAAATGTTTTTATTTTTGAGAGAGAGAGAGAGCAAGTGGGGGAGGAGCAGAGAGAGAGGGAGGCAGAGGATCTGAAGTGGGCTCCATTCTGAGAGTGGAGATCCCCATGTGGGGCTTGAACTCACAAACCATGAGATCGTGACCTGAGCCAATGTTGGGCTCTTAACCAACTGAGCCACCTAGGTGCCCCCTTACTGCTTTTTTTCTGAACTGCTTGAGAATAAGTTACATTCATCTTGGCCCTTAACCCCTGAATGCTTTAATATTTATTTCCTAAGAATAGGAGTGTTCCTTTACATTCCACAGTATGTTACAGTTATCAACTTTGGCATGTAACATTGATACAATACTTTACTATTTATTTATAAACAGCATTTATAAAATACTGATTACAGACTATTTTTATAGTGCTGTAGACCCTGAATACTCTCTTTAATTAAAAAATACCAAAGTGAATTTTTGAAAAAGTTTTTTTAAAAAGTTGGAAAATAGACTCTTAACTATAGAGAACAAACTGAGAATTGATGGAAGGAGGTGGGTGGGGGGCTGGACTAAATGGGTGATGGGTATTAAGGAGTACACTTGTTGTGATGAGTCCTGGGTGTTATATGTAAGTGATGAATCACAAAATTCTACACCTGAAACAAATTTTATCATATAGGTTAACTAGAACTTAAATGAAAACCTGAAAAATAGTTAGAAAACACAATGAATTAAAATAAAAAATCACTCAATCATCATTTTTGTTTTTGTTAAAATATAACTAAAGAAAACATGCATCCTGTGCTGCTTCCCCATCCCTGTTATATACACTATTAAGTTTATTTTTCCAGATGTCTTTATGCATATGTAAATATATACACGCATACACCCCAAAACACACATGTACATTTGTGTGTAGATGTTTGTTCATATATCTACATATTAAAATTGAATTTAAAAATCTTTGTGTATTGCTGAAATTTAAAACTTGTAATACAGTTTCTGTAAGTGGAAAGAGAAATCCTTTTTATCATCTACTAAACAGAAACAAAACTCCTAGGTATCTTATAGATACTTATTTAGGAAGATATTTTTTCAGGTTCATTTAACATCACTCAAAACTGCAGTGCTCACCCAGGGCAAGAAGTACCTTATCAAGTGGTTAAAAGATAATTAATGTCCTCTAATTAGCTTTTCTCTCCATATGTTCCACTTTGACCTACTTAAAATGTATGTGATTCAGAATTTTTTTAGCCTTATTTATAATACTGTAATTTGAATTAAAAAATTTTTTTTAATGTTTTTATTTCTGAGAGAGAGACAGCCTGAGCAAGGGAGGGTCAGAGAGAGAGAGGGAGAAACAGAATCTGAAGCAGGCTCCAGGCTCTGAGGAGCTGTCAGCACAGAGCCCAATGCGGGGCTCAAACCCATGAACCGTGAGATCATGACCTGAGCTGAAGTTGGACACTCAACCGGCTGAGCCACTGAGGCACCCCATATAATATTGTAATTTGGAAGGAAGATAAAGATATAAATTTGCTTGTCTCCATATAATTACAAGGGTAAGGTACTTTTTTTTTTTTTTTTTTGCCTATATTCAGTATATTCTATAATTTACATGGGGATAGGAGTCAAATACCAGAGAAGTCAAGACGTTTAGTTTGAAGACTCTAATGGGCTAAATTTGAAAATATGATTTTAGGAATAATGAATTTTCCTGAAATTTATCCTTTTGGACTATAAAGTCCATAAGTATAGGGACTGCATCTCTTTAGTTTATTGCTATAATTCCCCGCTTATAGAACATAGGAGGTATTCAATATTTTATGTATAGAATGATGATAGATAAGAATGTATAAGTAGGCCAGTATTGCATTCATTTCAGATCTTATAGTTCATTATAGTTGTGTTGTTTCAGGAACTTTATGTAGGAACTGCTTTGTAGTCATGCCATTCTTATTTCTGCAGATGAGAAAAATAAGATACAAGGAGGCTCTGGACAGCCCTTTGTAATAGATGAAATGGTCATTATATGTTTGTGGGTGGTAGAACTATCAGTGAACTATTATTATCCATAAATAGCATCTTCCCCACACAGTCTGGTTAACTCAGTTTAGTATAGAGCTCTTCCAGAGAAGGGATATAGATAGTACCAAGTCTTTGTGATTCCTTTTGGCTGTTAATGGTGTAACCCACTGCTGACTCAAGGAGGAATATTGGTTCTTTTTGGGCCCTGCTGGTCATGGCCTAATTTAGTTCAGGATGTTCTAGGTTTGAGAAGCCTGGTATTTGAACTGAAGTTTCCTCAGGAGGTAATCAAATGCTCCTTTTGCTGGATTTCCATTACACTTTGCTTTTACCTTTATTAGAGTATTTACTTCCTTCTGCTGAGTGTTACAGTTATGTGTTTCTGTGTGTTATTATTCCTTCTAGGTTTGTTCATTGCAGTGCTGGGAACTCCTTGTCTTTGTGCCTTTCATCCCTATAGCCCAATACTTTGTATAGCACAGGTTTAAACTGTTAATCCTTATAAATAGAGAAGTAGAAGAATTTTAAATTTTGCAAAATTATAGCTCCAACTATAGTAATTTTTGTAAGCCACATCAAATCCTTTTCAAACAAGATAGGTACAAATGAGTAGCATTTAGAAGAAAGTATGGATTATAGCAAGTTCTTCCTTCATCTAATAATTTAAGAAGCCTGATAGTTTTTTTAAATAACAGCTTAATTGAGATAAAGTTCACACATCATACGATTTACTCATTTAACGTGTATAATGCAATAGGTTTTAGTACATTCAGAGTTCCGCAGCCATCACCACAAACAATTTTGTAACATTTTCATTGCCCCACTCTGCACATATTAGCGTCCTTCCCTTTCCCCCTTTAATACACCCTAGGCAACCATTAATTTATCTTCTTTCTTAAGTTTGCCTGTTATAGACAGGGAAATCCTCTAATTTGTGGTCTTTTGTGATTGCTTCTTCATGTAGCCTAAATGTTTTCATGGTTCAGACATTTTACAGAATATTTCATTCCTTTTTACTGTCAAGTAACACTCCACTGTATGGGTATATACCACATCTTATTTATCCATTCATCTTTTTTTAAAGTTTGTCTATTTTGAGAGAGAGAGTGAGAGCAAATGGGATAGAGGCAGAGAGAGGAGGGGAAGGGGAGAGAATCCCAAGCAGGCTCCACACTGTCAGCACAGAGCCTGGTGTGGGGTTCGAACTCACAAACCCAGGAGATCATGACCTGAGTTGGGATGAAGAGTTCAATGTTTAACCAACTGAGCCATCCAGGCCCCCTATCCATCTGTTGATGGATTTCCACTTTTTGGCCATTATAAACATCGATACACAAGTTTTTGTGTAGATGTAGGTTTTGTTTCTCTTAAGGAAGGATATAGCTAGAATTGAAATTGCTGGCTAATATGGTGACTCTAGGTTTAAATGTTTATAAAGATTTATTTATTTTTTTTTATTTTTAAGCAATCTCCATGCCCAGTGTCAGGCTTGAACTCACAACCCCAAGATCAAGAGTCATATGCTCCACTGACTGAGCCAGCCAGGCACCCCTCTAGATTTAATTTTTCAAGGAGCTGGTAGATTGTTTTCAAAACAGTTCCATCATTTTATGTTTCCATTAGCAGTGTATGAGAGTTCCACTTTCTTCACATTCTCACCAATACTTGTCTGTCTTTTTGATTATAGTTTACCCTTGAATAATGTGGGAGTTAGAGGTGCCAATCCCCTGGGCAGTTAAAAATTTGTGTATAACTTTTGACTCCGTAAAAACTTAACTCCTAATAGCCTACTGTTGACCAGAAGTCTTACTGATAACAGAAACATATTAACACATATTTCATATGTTGTATGTATTACATACTGTATTTTTACCATAAAATAAGCTAGAGAAAAAAATGTTAATAAGAAAATCATAAGAGAAACTTATCGACAGTGTAAGTTTATGTTGCTCTTCATAAGATAAATCATGTCTTTCAGTACCTATGTTAACGTTCTATGATACAAAAATACTAGGGGCACCTGGGTGGCTCAGTCGGTTGGGCGTCCAACTTCGGCTCAGGTCATGATCTCACGGTGCGTGGGTTCAAGCCCCGTGTCAGGCTCTGTGCTGACAGCTAGCTCAGAGCCTGGAGCCTGTCTTCAGACTCCGTGTCTCCCTCTCTCTGACCCTCCCCTGCTCACGCTCTCTCTCTCAGAAAAAAAAAAAATACCATAAGAGGTTATACCTATTACAGCAGATATCAAAAATGAAAAGATAATGTGAAAAAACTCATATTTATGTACAGATATAACAATTCATGAATTGATAATGAAACATCAATATGATTGACAATGATGATGACAAAAACATCACATACAATTCTTGCTATACAGTTATTGGGTTTTCATATTAAGACACAGGCACAACAATTAAGTTTATTAACTGTACAGTATGATGATTATTTGCTGTTAAGTGGAATTGGATCATAAGATTTTCATCCATGTTATCTTCATGTTGAGTAGGTTGAAGAGGAGGAGGAAGAAGAGTGGATCTTGCTGACCTGGGGTGTCAGAGGCAAAAGAAGTAGAGTAGGGGATGGAAACCAAGGCAGGAGAAGCAGGCACACTTGGTGTAATTTTATAGAAATATGTACTAATTTCTTTATTTTTTTTAAATTTGTTTATTTTGAGAGAGAGAGAGAGAGAGAGAGACTGATTGATTGAGATTGCTCCAGGCTGTCAACGCAGAGCCTGACATAGGGCTTGAACTCACAGGCTTGGAGACCATGACCTGAGCTGAAATCAAGTGTTGGACACTTAACTGACTGAGCCACCCAGGCACCCCTGTAGTAATTTCTATCTGACACTTTTGCTTTTCATTTTTTAAAAAAATGTTTCTGTGCAGTATTAGTCCTTCTACCATTTGTTTTGTTTCAGTGTTTGTATCATACAAGGGTCCATATCCTAAATGAAGTCAAAAGCAGCCTTGGATATTTGGAACCCTTCTGCCAGATTGTCTGATGTCACTTTGTTTTCTGGAACTGGTGCTTCTTCATCTTCTTCCTCATCATCTGACACTGGTTCAGAAGCACTCATCTCCATCATGTCTTCTGTTAATTCCTCTGTTGTGCTATCATTTAGCTCTTGAATTTCTCTAAGATCCATATCTTTTTAAAAAATGTTTTATTTATTTTTTGAGGGAGAGATAGAGACAGCATGAGGAGGGGAGGGTCAGAGAGAGAGGGAGACACAGAATCTGAAGACAGGCTCCAGGTTCTGAGCTAGCTGTCAGCACAGAGCCTGATACGGGGCCTGAACCCACGAACTGTGAGATCATGAACTGAGCTGAAGTTGGATGCTCAACCAGCTGAGCTACCCAGGCGCCGCAAAGATCCATATCTTGAAACCCTCACTCCCTGCTTTTTCCCTCCCCATATCTACAATCTCTTTCATGATTTCCTTGATTGGCTCTATTGTAAATCCTGTGAAGTCATGTACAACATCTGGACACTATATTCTCCAGCAGGGATTTATTGTTTTGGGCTTGATGGCTTTCATGGCTTTTTCTGTAACAGTGATGGCATCTTTAGTGATGTAATCCTTCTAAAATTTTTTTCTAATGTTCGTTTATTTTTGAGAGAGAGAGAGACAGCATGAGTAGAGGAGGGGCAGAGGGAGAAGGAGACACAGAATCTGAAGTAGGCTCTGTGCTCCCTGAGCTGTCAGCACAGAGTTCCATGCAGGGCTCAAACCCACAAGTTGCAAGATCATGATCTGAGCCAAAGTTGGATGCTTAACTGAGCCACCCAGGTGCCCCCTTAGTGATGTAATCTGTCTAGACTATCATGATGTTCTCTCTATCAGGGTTCTCTTCCATATTGTTGACAGTTTTTTCCAAAGACTACTCTGCATAATGAGCCTTTACTGTCTTTATGACTCCCTGATCTAGAGGCTGAATTAGAGACATTGTGTTTGAGGGCAAGTAGACCATTTAACGCTTTTGGTGTTGAATTTGTAGGGTTCTGGATGGCTAGGGGCATTGTCTAATATCAAAAGAACTTTAAAAGGCAGTCGTTTACTGCCAGGGTACTTCCTGGCTTCAGGGACAAGAATTGATGGAACCAATCTAAAAAAAAAGCCTTCTTGTTGTATTTTTATAACCAAAAGACTGATATCTGGTATTTTTTTCTCTTCAAGGCGTTGGGTTAACAGCTTTATAGATAAGGGCAATCCTTACCTAAACCCAACTGCATTTGCGCCAAATCCCTTCACCTATCCCTTCCTGTCTTTTTTTTTTTTTTTTTTTAAATCCCTCCTGTCTTAAATCCTAGTGCTCACTTCTCTTTCTTACTAATGAATGTCCTTTGTGGCTTTTTCCCCTGCTAAAAAAGGGCACTTTTGTCTGTATTAAAAACCTGTTCAGGCAGACCTCCTTTCTTCTCTATTATTTTCTTAAAGGCTCTGGGAACTCATCAGCCTCTTGGTTGGCAGAAGCTCCTTCCCCTATTATCTTGATTTTTTTTTTTTTTTTTTTTTTAAGCCAAACCTCTTTCTAAAATTCTCAAACCATCTTTTGCTGGTTAAATTCTCTGGCTTTAGATCCTTCACCTTCCTTTTGCTTTAAGTTATAATCACTTAGCTTTCCCTTGAATAATAGTAAAGCCTATAGGTATGCCTTTCTTAGAGCAGTCCTCCTATAAAAGCTGTACTTGCAATACAGGCTAAAAAGGTATTTGACAAAATGTGCAAGGTTTTTGTACCTGCTGGCATAGCCGCAGTGATGGCTTCACAAATTTCCTTTCTTTTTAAACAATGGTCTTTTAGGCTGGTGGGCAACTGCAGACCTCAGTCAAGTGATTCAACTCTTGTAATGTTATGACTTTTCTTTGCTTCTTGGGAGCTTCCAGCATCACTAGTGGCACTTTGTATGGGTCCTCTGGCATTATTCAAGGTTTAAGGTATTGCACTAAACACAAAAAATATGCAAGAACCACAGGAGATTACTTTTTACTGTGATCTGCAATTCACTAGAAAGAGATGAGCTGTTCATGCAGAGATGATTAGTGTCACAGGGCATTTTAAGTGGATACTTAACAATACTTGAGCCTACTGCAATAGCAACAGGAGATGGCTGCAAAATTATTATAGTAGTGCAACATGTACTACAGTTAGTTTTATGCAATTATGATTTAGTACTGTATTTTTACCTTTGTTTAACATTTCTATCAACTGCAAATGGCACCAGGTACAATCTATAAGTGTTGGCAAAAAATTTTGATGAATTTTAACTTTTTATGATTTGTACATATTTTATGGTAGTAAATGATAAAATAGATATGTATTTTATGCATTCATGACATATCTAATGTTTTCTTAAGCTGTTCTATTTCTAGACTTATGTGGTTTGTGAAGTTTTTCAAACTATTGCAAATCTCCAAGAAATTTTCCAATATATTTATTGAAAAAATCTGTGTATAAGAGGACTCCTGCATTTCAAACTCCTGTTGTCAAAGGGTGAACTATATAGTCAAATCCTAGAGGGTGTAAAGTGTTACTTATTGTGATTTTTGAAAAATAATTTTGTATTTAAGTTAGTTTATTTATTTTGAGAGCAAGGGAATGAGTGAGAGAGAGTGGGGGTGGGGGTGGGGGAGGAGACAGAGAGCAAGGGAGAGAGAATCCCAAGCAGACTCCATGCTGTCAGTATAGACCCCCACAGGGAGCTCACTCTCACAAACCATGAGATCATGACCTGAGCTGAAAGCAAGAGTCCTATGCTTAACCGACTGAGCCACCCAGGTGCTCCATGATTTTGATTTTTATTCCCTTGGTGGCTGATGATCTTATCTTTTCATGTGGTGCTGGCCATTTATATATCTTCTTTGGAGAAATGTCTGTTCAGATCCTGTGCCCATTTTTAATTCAATCATTTGTCTTTCTGTTAAGTTGCAAGAGTTCTTTATGTGTTCTAGATATAATATTTTAAATCAGATAGATGATTTACAAAGATTTTCTGCAGTTCTCTATGTTACCTTTGCACTTTTGTGTTGAAGTCATCCAAAGCACAAAAATTTTTAATTTTGATCAAGTCCAGTTGTTCGTGCTTTGATTTCTATCTAAGAAACCAGTGCCTAATCCAGAGTCATAAAAATTTAATTTTTGCATATGGTGTGAGATAGGGGTCTGACTGTGTTCTTTTGAATGAGGATGACCAGCTGTCATGCACCATTTGTTAAAAAGACTTTTCTTCTACCATTGAATTTTTTGACATTCTTGTTGAGAGACATTTAACAGTAAAGAGTTTCTGTTCTGAAAAATATATTCACATTGTTCCCCTTTTCCCTCAATATTGTCTCTGTTAATTAAAAAACATTAGAAACCATCTCAAACTTATAGAAAAGTTAGAAGTTTAGTACAAATAATTTATTTTTCTTGAATCATTGAGAGTAAGTTGCTGAAATGATACCCCACAATGATCATATTTGTGTGTATTTCCCACCACCAAGAACATTCTCCTGTACAAAATCAGAAAATTCACATTGATATATTACAGCACTAATCTTATTACCAGCTCCCATTCAAGTTTTGTCCTTCCTCCAATAATATCCTTTGTAACAAAGTCATATACTGCATTTAATTGTCATAATTCTTTAGTCTTCTTTAATCTGGAACAGTTCCTCAATCTTTCTTGATTTTCACAACCTTGACATTTTTTAAGATTGCAGGCCAGTTGATTTTTGTTTGTTTGTTTTTGTAGAATATCTCTCAATTGTGGTTTGTCTGATGTCTCCTCATGATTAAATTCATTCAGTGCGTTTTTGGCAGGAATATCACAGAAGTTCTCAGTGTATCCTGTTGGGGGCCTAAAATTTTATCATTACCAGTGGTATTAACCTGATTGATTATTTGATTATGGTAGTGTTTTCCAGACTTCTCCATTATTATTATTTGTGTTTTTTTTTTTTTACTTTGTGACTAATAAGCATTTTGTAAGAAAGCCCTCTGAGATTTTGTAAATCCTCTTTATTAATCTTTCAATTATTTATTTATTTATATCTGTCTGCATGGAGACATGGATTCTTATTTTGTTTGATGATGTATATTCCCTTACTATCATTATTCATATTGATGCTCCATATTTGGTAGTGGGAGCCACTTCAGTTGGCTCCTTTATTTTTTGTCATGGCCCCTCATTCTTTGAGCACTTGCTTGCTTTTTGGCCTAACATGATGTTTGAGGTTTATTTGGTTTTTGCCCTGCCCTAGCCCTGGAATCTGCCTTCCTTCAAAGAGCCCTGATTCTTTTCAGTAGAGATCACTAGAAACAAAGATGCATACTGGGGAGAGATGCTGATCTCAGGACATCTCAGGGGACAGAGCTAGGGAATAGTTTTTTTCCCTGTATGTCCAGACATTTGCATCTCTCTTTCTATTGAATTTCATGAGTTCATATCAATAGCTGTAATTCTAGTTCAAACCAGAGGGATCATTCTATTCTTTCACTTTTCCATATTTGTAACTTCCTTTTTAGACTATGAGAAAACTGGGTCTTATTATTTTTAATAGTTTTACTTACTTGATCATCTCTATGTAGTTACCTCATCTCTTACAGCTATTACTGCATTCCCCCAATGTCTTACAGCCTCCCCTCCCCCAGGTAGAAATTCTTTTTTTTTTTTTAATGTTTTATTTATTTCTAGGAGAGAGAGAGAGAGACAGCGTGAGCAGGGGAGGGTCAGAGAGAGAGGGAATCACAGACTGAAACAGGCTCCAGGCTCTGAGCTGGCAGTAAGCACAGAGCCCGACGCGGGGCTTGAACCCACAAACCGTGAGATCATGACCTAAGTGAAAGTCGGACGCTTAACCGACTAAGCCACCCAGGTGCCCCTAGAAATTCTTTTCACCCTTATCTGGCTTTATCTCTTTGCACTGGTATGCTCACTTCTGAGGACTGTGCCCTCATTAGCTTGGTCTCCACTACGCTGTGCCACCCGGGCACTGAGCTGCTGTGCTTATTTCATTTAGCTTTATTTAATATCTCATGCCAGGCTGTCCCCGTGAGGATCTCCTTCTTACCCTCCTCTGGCTCGGAGATCCTGTGCTGTGCTGCTGCCCTCCTATAGGGACATAATCCTTCTTCCCCTGCTCTGGGCTCTGACACTAATGCTTGGCCAGCATGACCAGTCTCACGTAATGGCTTTTAGGCTGAATTGTTTGTGAAGGGGCTTCACAATGTTTTTTGAGATAAGATGAAGTTTTTGGGGCTATCTGTTGAGAATTAAAAGTTAGCACTTTATAAGAAGGAAAAAAAACTCAGGTAGCTTGAAAATTTCACATTTTAGGCAGTTACTGGTAGAGTTCTAAAAGGATTCCTCCTTTGGCTAACATTTACTATAACACTTGATTTATAATTATTTGAATCAATGTACATTGGTTAATGAGCTGTTCTGACTGAGGAAATTAGAAAAGAAATAGTAATTTACATCTACAAAATAATATTCATTTTTCTTCTAGCTCTTCCACCAAAGCCACCTAAGCCAATGACTTCAGCTGTTACAAATGGAATGAAGGACAGTTCTGTTTCTCTTCAGGATGCAGAATGGTACTGGGGGGATATTTCAAGGTAACTAGAATGCTACTATAATTCAATGCAGTTTAAAAACAAATTATTTTGGGGAATTAGTTAAAAATAAAACATTTTAATGCACTACTAGTTGTTTTTTAAAGATTACTATTTTCGTATGTGAGAACATTTCAAAAGTTTCTAAATCCTGTCCTTCCCACAAAAAAATGGCAAGAAAATCATTGTTACAGGTGTGATCATTACTTTTAATACTGTATTGAGGGTAGATTTCTGAATAAATGAAACTTCAACCTTTAGGATAGCTACATGTGTTTTAGGATAAAAGATAGTTGCAGGTACTTAATTTTCTTTACCTTTCTGTGTCTAAGTCAGTAGTTCTACAGTCTTTTCATTTTCATGCACAAGAACCAATCGAGGCAGGGCCCAGGAATCTGCATTTAACAGTCTCCCCAGGTGATTTTGATGTACTCTTCACATACCTCATTTTAAGAAACGGGACTCTAAAACAGTTTACTTTTTGGGTAAAATGTGATTTTGGAAAAATTTGAACCTAGAGAAGATAAATATATATATTGAATTTAAATATTCAAATTTCTTGTTTTTCTCAAATTTTGTTTTAGAAAAGACCCATCCATTTTCTGTCAAATTAGGTTACAGTCTGATGCTATATTCTTCAATATGCTTGTGTTTCTCTTTCTCTTGTCTGTTCTCTTTAATTCCCAGAGTGGCACTCATTTCTTTCTTTTTCCCTTTATTACCATTTTAACCATCTTTAAATGTCCAGTTTGGTGTCATAAAGCACATTGACAGTATTGTTCAACCGTCACCACCATCCATCTCTGGAACTATTTCATCTTCCCAAAGTGAAACTTGTATTCATTAAACAGTAATTGCCTTTTCCTCCTAGTCTCCCCAGGCCTCAGAAACCACCATCCTACTTTCTGTTTCAATGAATTTGACTGCTCTAGCTAGGTACTTCACATAAGTGGAATCCTACCATATTTATCCTTGTGTGACTGGCTTATTTCACTTAGCAAAATGTCTTCAAGGTCCATCCATGTTATAGCATGTGTTAGTATTTTCTTCATTTTTTAAGGCTGAATAATATTCCATTATGTGTATATACACCACATTTTTATTTATTCATTCATCTGGACATTTGGCTTTGAACATTTGGATTGTTTACAGCTTTTGGCTATTGTGAATAATGCTGCCATGAACATTGGTGTATAAATGTTTATTCAAGCCTGGCTTTTAGTTCTTTTGGGTGCATGCCCTGAAGTGGAATTTCTGAGTTACATGGTAATTCTATGTTTAATTTTTTTGGAGGAGACTTAACATATTTTATATTAAAATGGATCATAAAATTTTTATTTTATAATTGTACAATAAAATGATCTGTTAGATTTAAATATCATTTAAATTTATATTCTCTTTTTTTTAAGTTTTATTTTGAGAGGAGGGGGAGCACAAGCATGTGGGGGGTGAGGGGCAGAGAGAATCAAGCGTGGGACTTGAACCCACCAACTGAACTATGATCTCATGACCTGAGTTGAAACCAAGAGTCTGTTGCTTAACCAACTAAGCTACCTAGTTGCCCCTTAAACTTATATTCTAAGATCATGTGGGTCTGTAAATCAAGAGCCTTCTGTGCCCTCCTATTTCCCGAGTGTTCTAGTGTTCTTTCTTAAAGTCCTAAACCAAGTCTAGGAGGAATTTATCATCAGTATAAATTCAAATTGGAGATTACATTGAAAGGTTGTGAACTTAGTGAATTCCCCCCCTCCCCCGATCAGATACAGCTGCCATTGTTGCTTAAACATACCTTCTTTCTAAACAGTTGCTGGTTTTTCCTGAAACCCTATAAATTCAGACTTGTCTAAGGAAGCCCTAAAGGCTTAATGGACACACTGTTTCCCTACAGACGTTTGAAATCTGGAAGAGTTTAAAAAGCAAATAGCCTATCCTTAGGTTGCATAATACCAAAAATCAAAACAGAAAACTCATATCTAGGAGGAGGAACTAAATGACCTCTGAAGGCCCCCATAAATCTGTGACCTTAGACATACTCCCCTCCTAACTATCCTAGTAGTAATATGTGAAGAGAACAGTCGACTAATCGACTGATCAATTAATGTGAAGAGAACAGTCAATGATTACATTTTGTTTTTCATATAATTCTGTTTTTCAGGGAGGAGGTAAATGACAAATTACGGGATATGCCAGATGGTACATTTTTGGTCAGAGATGCTTCAACAAAAATGCAGGGAGATTACACCTTGACTTTGCGGTGAGTATTTTTCAGCATTTGATTAGTGTTCTACTGCCATTATTTATTTCTGGGTATACAGAGATTTTTGTATTTATTTAAATGTTTATTTACACATTTAAAAATAATTTAGATACATCATTTTTTAAAGTTTATTTATTTTGAGAAAGAGCACAAGCTGGGGAGGGGAGTAGGGGGAGAGAGAGAATCCCAAACAGGTTCCAAATTGTCAGTGCAGAGCCCAGTGCAGGGCTCAGACTTATGAACTGTGAGGTCATGACCTGAGCTGAAACTTAGAGTCAGACACTTAACTTACTTGAGCCACCCAGATGTCCCTAGATACATACTTTTTAATGGTTTGGCTAACTATCCTTTCTCTTGTACATTAAGTATTTAAATGTCTTATATAAAAATGGCAATAATTTTTATTTTTATGTAGGAATAAAACAAAAGGCTAAAATCCCTAAAAGTAAGGAAGTAAGAAGACCTTGTGAGTAAAATAGAAGTCCTGGGCACAGCCTGAGGTTATTAATGATCTGTTGGAATCCATCCGTCTAATAACCCTATTATTTTCCTCAGTGCTTCAGACTTCAGAGAGTAAAACTCAACATAGTTTAGGCTGATAAGGATATGTAGAGCAATTCTCAGCCTATAGTGAAGCCATCCATGTGGGCATATTAGAATTTTCTAAGTGGTGGGGGGTGTATCACCTTTTATATTTATGAAGATAGGACATATGTTTTAAAAGATTAGGAAAACTACATTAGATACTTTTACATTTAACTTAATTTTTTATATTTACTTTTAACAATTAAAATAGCCTAATTACAATAAAGTACTGTGATTTTTTAAAAAAGGGACTATCTAAAGAAAAATATAATGAAAACAGTAATGATAACAGCTTCCTTGTACTAAACATTTTATGTGCATTATCTTATTCACAACAACGTTATGAGATAGGTATTATTCATATTTCCATTTTATAGATGAGGCAACTGAAGCTTAACCTGGTTAAGAAACTTACCTGAAGACACGTAGCTAGTAAGTGGCAGAGGATGGGTACAGATCCAGATTTATCTGACTCTTTATTATCTTTCTGCCTACTATCTTTAGGAAAAGTCATGTATTTTGTGCTAGAAATTTGGAGTTTCTGGTAAAGATATAAGAAATTAATACCTTGGGACTTTAGTCGTGCTGAGGAATAATCAGTGTTCTACAATGATTCATTTCACTGTTTTTTCCCCCCCATTCGAGTCAGGCTTCTGTCTCTACCAGTCTACAGGGACTACTAAACCAATGACTAGCTACTTCCCTCTTTTGTGTGTGTGTTTGTGTGTTGCGCGCACACACACATTTATTTATTTATTTACATCCAAGTTCATTACCATATAGTGCGATAACGATTTCAGGAGTAAATTCCAGTGATTCATCCTCTATGTATAACAACCAGTACTTCTCCCAGTAAGTGTCTTCCTTAATGCCCCTTACCCATTTAGCCCATCCTCCCATCCCCAACCCCTCCAGCAACCCTCAGTTTGTTCTCTGTACTTAAGAGTCTCTTATGTTTTGTCCCCTTCTTGTTTTTGTATTATTTTTGCTTCCCTTCCCTATGTTCATCTGTTTTGTATCTTAAATTCCTCATATGAGTGAAGTCATATTTGTCTTTCTCTAATTTCGCTTAGCATAATACCCTCTAGTTCCATCCATGTAGTTGCAAATGGCAGTATTTTATTCTTTTTGATTGCTGAGTAATACTCCATTGTGTATGTATATATACCACATCTTCTTACGTTCATCTATTGAGGGACATTTGGGGTCTTTCCATACTTTGGCTATTGTCAGTAGTGCTGCTGTAAACTTTGGGGTGCATGTGCCCCTTTGACACAGCACACCTGTATCCCTTGGATAAATACCTAGTAGTGCAATTGCTGGGTTGTAGGGTAGTTCTATTTTTAGTTTTTGAGGAACTTCCATATTGTTTTCTAGAGTGGCTGCACCAGTTTGCATTCTTACCAGCAGTGTAAAGGAGATCCTTTTTCTCCTCATCCTTGCCAACATCTGTTGGTCCTGAGTTGTTAATGTTAGCCATTCTGCTAGCGTGAGGTGGTAGCTCATTGTGGTTTTGATTTGTATTACCCTGAGAGTGAGTGATGTCTTTTCATGTGTCTGTTAGGCATCTGGATGCCTTCTTTGGAGAAGTGTCTATTCATGTCTTTTGCCAAATTCTTCACTGGCTTATAATAATAATAATAAATATATAAATATTATTATTATTATTATTATTAGGGGGGTGTTGAGTTTGACAAGTTCTTTATAACTTTTGGATTCTAACCCTTTATCTGACATGTCTTTTGCAAATCTACTCCCATTCCATTGGTTGCCTCTTAGGTTTGCTGATTGTTTCCTTTGCTGTGCAGAAGCTTTTTATCTTGATGAGATCCCAGTAGTTTATTTTTGCTTTTGTTTCCCTTGCCTCCGGAGACATGTTAAGTAAGAAGTTGCTGCGGCTGAAGTCAAAGAGTTTTTTGCCTGCTTTCAACTCTAGGATTTTGATGGTTTCCTGTCTTATGTTTAGGTGTTTCATCCATTTTGAGTTTATTTTGTGTATGGTGTAAGAAAGTGGTCCAAGTTCGTTTTTCTGCATGTAACTGTCCAGTTTTCCCAGCACCATTTGCTGACAAGACTGTGGATGTTCTTTCCTGCTTTGTCAAAGATTAGTTGGCTGTATGTTTGTGGATCCATTTCTGGGTTCTCTGTTCTGTTCCCTTGATCCGAGTGTCTGTTTTTGTGCCGGCACTATACTGTCTTGATGATTACAGCTTTGTAATACATTTTGAAGTCTGGGATTGTGATGCCTCTAGCTTTGGTTTTCTTTTTCAGGTTTACTTTGGCTATTCTGGGTCTTTTCTGGTTCCATACAAATTGTAGGATTGTTTGTTCTAGCTCTGTGAAGAATTCTGGTGTTATATTGTTTTTTTGTTTTTGTTTTTGTTTTTGTTTTTAAATGTTTTTTATTTATTTCTAGGAGAGAGAGAGACAGAGTGAGCAGGGGAGGCTCAGAGAGAGAGGGAGTAACAGACTGAAACAGGCTCCAGGCTCTGAGCTGGCAGTCAGCGCAGAGCGCGACACGGGGCTCGAACCCACGAACCGCGAGATCATGACCTAAGCGAAAGTCGGACGCTTAACTGACTAAGCCACCCAGGCGCCCCAGT
Source organism: Hyaena hyaena (assembly GCF_003009895.1). Classification (NCBI taxonomy): domain Eukaryota; kingdom Metazoa; phylum Chordata; class Mammalia; order Carnivora; family Hyaenidae; genus Hyaena; species Hyaena hyaena. Next base: position 498,882 of record NW_024081132.1, read on the forward strand.
ATCGACATTTTAACAATATTTGTTCTTCAGTCCAGGAGAATGGAATATTTTTCCATTTTTTTTGTGTGTGTGTCTTCAGTTCTTTTATAAGCTTTCTATAGTTTTCAGTGTATAGATTTTTCACCTCTTCGGTTAATTCTATTCCTAGGTATTTTATGGTTTTCGGTGGAATTGTAAATGGGATCAATTCCTTGATTTCTCTTTCTTTTGCTTCATTATTTGTGTATAGAAATGCAACTGATTTCTGTGCATTGATTTTATATCCTGCGACTTCACTCAGTTCATGAATCAGTTCTAGCAGTTTACTGGTGGAATCTTTTGGGTGTTCCATATAGACTGTCATGTCTGTGACTTCTCACTTCTTACCTCACCTGACTTCTTAGTAGCATTAGTCATAGGCACTTCTTAGAAACAGTTTATTGTCTTGGCTGTGGTGACACCACACGCTTCTAATTTTCTTCCTAACTCTAGACCAGCCACTCCTTTGCTCTGTATCTACATTTTAAGTGTTCCAGGCTCAGAGTTGGGTCTCCTTGTCTCCTCTATATTCATCCTACCAACGCGAGCTAGTCCTATTCTGTGGCTTTAACAGGCAATTAAATGGTGGTGATTCATAAAACTCATCTCTAACTCTGACCCCCAGAACTCCACATGCATATATCCTGTTGCCTATTTGACTTTGCCATTTAGATAACCAGCAGATGTATTAATTTTAAAATGGTCAAAGCAAAATATTTTCTTTCTTTTTCTTTCTTTTTTATTTTTTGAAATGTTTATTTGAGAGAGAGAGAGAGAGAGAACAAGTGGGGAAGGGGCAGAGAGAGGAAGACAGAGAATCCGAAGCAGGCTTCTTTCTGTCAGCATAGAGCCTGGCATGGGGCTCAAACCCACAGAACTGTGAGGTCATGATCTGTGCTGAAGTCAGATGCTCAGTTGACGGAGTCAACGAGGTGCCCCAGAATTTTTTTTACTTCTAACCCAACTCTTCCTACTCAAATTGTTTCTCTTCTAGTCTTCCCTTTTCTTCCTTCCTTCCTCCCTTCCTCCCTCCCTTCCTTACTTCTAAAATAGAACCACCATTGGGGTGCCTGGGTGGTTCAGTTAAGCATTCAGCTTCAGTTCAGGTGATAATCTCGCAGTCTGTGAGTTCGAGCCCTGTGTCTGGCTCTGTGCTGACAGCTCAGAGCCTGGAGCCTGCTTTGGATTCTGTTTCTCCCTCTCTTTTTACCCCCTTCCTGACTCATGTTCTGCCTCTTTCTCTCAAAAATGAATAAATGTTTAAAAAAACAAAGAAATAGAGCCACCATCTCTACAGTACTCAAGTTACAACTCTTTTTCCCTAACACTCACATCCAAATCCATCGTTAAACAGCCCTGCCAACTTTACCCCCAAATCTGTATTTGTAATTTCACCTTTATCTCAAAATCTATTTTCATAATCTTGTCACACTTGTCTGCCACCCAACACTAACCACTATCATCTTGCTTGATCTTTTGCAGTCATTTCCTGAAAGGCCTCTCAGCATCTTATAATTTCTAGTGTTCCCCACCCTTTTTGACCACTTTCCACAGAGCAACCCAGAGTGATCATTTTAAGATATGAGTCTGATTACTCTTTTGCTTAAAATTCTTTTAAGAGTTTTCCTACTACACTTAAGGTAAAGAATTTGGATTTTATTCTAACTTCCAAAACTCTGATCTGGTCATGATCTACTTTTTTTTTTTTTTTTTTAAGTTTATTTATTTTGAGAGACAGAACAGAGGAGGGGCAGAGAGTGGGAGAGAAAGAATCCCAGGCAGGCTCTGTGCTGTCAGAGCAGAGCCCAGTGCAGGGCTCAAACTCATGAACTGTGAGATCATGACCTGAGCTGAAACCAAGAGTTGGACGCTTAACTGACTGAGCCACCCAGGTGCCCTGGTCTTGGACTACTTTGTACACCTCATTTCTTGCCCTCTTTCCTTCCTCCCACTACACTTAACCCCACTAACCTAACCTTTTTGTACCTCAGATAAGTGAGACTTATTCCTGCCTCAGGGCATTTGCAATAGCTGTTCTTTCTGATCTTTGCATCTGTGGTTCTTTTTTGTCATTTAGATCTCTGCACAGTTGCCACCTCTTCAAGTCTTCTCTTAAACACTCAATCCAAAGTAGCCATCCCAGGATGAGGATATATATTGCCTCAGTTTAATTCTCTGTAGTCCACATCTGTATTTTCTTTTCAACTCCCACCTTGTCTATCTCACCCCATAGAATTTAAGTTCTCTGATAATCATTGTTTAATCATTGTTAAATCTCTAGACTTTAGTGTGTGATAATGGATAGACATTAGACAATGGACGGCTAACAAATATTAACAGATGAATGTCTTTACTTATCTGAAAAAATTTTTTAATCCCACACTAAGTTGTTTTATGATGGGTAGATTCCTAAATGCAACTAATGAAAAGCAGCAATTTTTGTATCTTGGGAATAGGAAAAGAGCCTGCAGAAGTTTTATTACTTACCTGAAGTTGCAGCACTATTCAGGAACAAAGGCTGGAAAGGGGTCCCGATCACAGTCTAGTCTAGAGCCACCATGAGAATTCTTATGCTAGAGATCCGCAGCTAGAAGAGATTGTTAATACTACTTGGTTCAACTGGGATTTCTGCAGATGTAGGAATTCCCTGCATAACGTTTTTCAGAAAGGGCCATTGAGATTCCATGTGATCTTTCAGTCAGAGGGAACTAGCATCTTCCTTTGAGACACCCCATTTTATTGTTGGGAAGCTTTAAAGTTTAGAGGGTTGTCTTTGTGGTGGATATTATGGTAGGACCAGGAATGTGGACATGAATATGTTGAAGTCAGACACTCAACCAACTGAGCCACCCAGGTGGCTCTTGGACATGAATAAGAAGATATGGTTTTACCCTCAAGAGTTTATAATTCCAATGTGTAATGGTGGAATAGGAGAGACACATATATACTATAATGCTTTTAACGTAACATTTAATATAACATTGTAGTGTTATATTTGAGTTATCCCCATTTACTCCTTCCCCTAACTCCTGGTAACCATTGTTTTAGTTTCTGTCTTTGTGAATTTGACTATTATAGGTACCTCATATAATACAATATTTAACCTTTTTTAAAAAAATGTTTTATTTATTTCTAAAAGACAGCATGGGCGGGGGGGGGGGGGGCAGAGAGAAAGGGAGACACAGAATCTGAAACAGTCTCCAGGCCCTGAGCTAGCTGTCAACACAGAACCTGACGTGGGGCTTGAACCCACAAATCGTGAGATCATGACCTGAGCCAAAGTTGGATGCTTAACCGACTGAGCCACCCAGACACCCCTATATTTAACCTTTTGTACCTGGCTTATTTTTCATAAAATAATATTTTTAAGGTTCATACATGTTATAGCATATTCAGACTTTCCTTCCTTTTTAAGGCATGTATATACTACCTTTTGTTTATCCATTGTTCAATGGACATTGGCAAGAATATTTTATTTTATTAAAAATTTATTTATTTATTTATTTTGAGAGAGAGGAGAGAGAGAGAGAGCCAAGTGGGGTGGGGACAGAGAGAGAGAGAGAGAGAGAGAGAGGGAGGGAGAAAATCCCAGGTAGGCTCCATGCTGTTGACGAATCATGAGATCATGACCTGAGCTGAAATCAGGAGTCGCACACTTAACTGGCTGAGCCACCCAGGCACTCCAGAAAGAATATTTTAAAGTTTTCATGTATCTAGCAGAATGTCTGACATTTAGTAGGTACTCTGAATATCTGAAAGGAAAAAATAAATGAGAGAAAGGCAAAGAGAAGCTTTCTCTGAGAAAATGACAGGTTAGCTGGGCCCTGATAGATTTTGTTAGTCAGAAAAGTGATGGTCTTACTGGAGTTTAGGAAATACCATAGCTCAGTACTAGTTACTCTGCATAGGATCTGACAATGAGTTAAAATTTTTTTCTCGAAGAAGCCATAGTCTACTGAAGGCAATAGGAATAAGAAAACTGCTTTGAATTAAACTAGAATAATAGGAGAAATTCAGACAATGGGAAAGAAATATCTTGTTGAGAGGATATAAAAAGGCATCCTTCATGGAAGAAGTTGCATTGCAGTGTATCTGGAAGAAGTGAATAGATCTGGGCATATAGAAAGTGGAAGAGGAAGTTGCAGGAATAGGTAACAATAGGAACAGAGATAAGCTGGTGAGAAATTATAGTGCCCTGTTCTTGAAAGAAGCAGTCCCATTTGGCTAGAGGGTAAAGTCCATAAAGAGGAACCAAGGGGTAGGGGATGGATGGTTAGAAAAGGGTCATGTTGAAAAGGACATTGGATTCTAAAATTTGGAGTTTGCATTTATTTTAATTTATTATTTTATTTTATTTTAGAGTGAGTGGGAAGAAGGGCAGAGGGAGAGAGAAAGAGAATAGTTACTCAGGCTCCATACTCAGTTTAGTGCCTGATATGGGGCTCGACCCCTTGACCCTGGGATCATGGCCTGAGCTAAAATCAAACGTTGGATGCTCAACAAATGGACTGAGCCACCCAAGTGCCCCTGCATTTAATATCATAGGTAGACAGAGGGAACCATTGCATTTTTTAAAAGCAATTATATGATCAGACTATATTTGAATAGAAAGAATAAAAGAGGATAGATGCTAGCAAAGAAGATATTATGAAATGTCAGGGTGCCTGGCGGCTCAGTTGGTAGAGTATGTGACTTTTGATCTCAGGGTCATGAGTTCAAGCCCCACACTGGGCATAGAACTTACTTAAAAACAAAACAAAAAAAACTTAGAATATTATCAATTGAGAGGTAATGGTGATTCAGAATAGGATTTATTTTATTCTTTTTTTTTTTTTTTAAATTTTTTTTTTTTTAATGTTTTATTTATTTCTAGGAGAGAGAGAGAGACAGCGTGAACAGGGGAGGGTCAGAGAGAGAGGGAGTCACAGACCGAAACAGGCTCCAGGCTCTGAGCTGGCAGTCAGCACAGAGCCCGACGCGGGGCTCGAACCCACGAACCGCGAGATCATGACCTGAGCGAAAGTCGGACGCTTAACCGACTAAGCCACCCGGGCACCCCGGATTTATTTTATTCTTTAATCATTTAATATTTATTGAATGTTCACAACGTTCTAGGTACTATTCTAGGAAAAGGAAATGATAAGCATTTCCTATCTATACCTGGTCTCCTATCTATATAGTGTTTATATTTGGAGATAGAGATAGGAGTAGGGGAGAGGAGACAAAATAAACACAAAAAAATAACTTCACAGTATATGAAATGGTA
>NW_024081132.1:504530-535720 GCF_003009895.1 Hyaena hyaena
CCTCCCTCCCTCCCTCCCTCCCTCCCTCCCTCCCTTCCTTCCTCCCTTCCTTTTCTTCTTTTTTCTTTCTTTTCTTTCTTTCTTAAGTTTGTTTATCTTGTGTTTGGGGGTAGGGGAGGAGCAGAGACAGAGAGAAGCCCAAGCAGCTCCATGCTGTCAGCACAGAGCCTGATGCAAGGCTCAATCCCATCAATCGTGAAATCATGACCTGAGCTGAAATCAACAGTCAGATAACCAACTGAGCCACCTAGGCACCCTTAATTTTATTTCTAAGTGCCAAAAAAAAAAAAAAAATCAAACCCAAGAAAGGTTTTTTAAGCAAGGGGACGATATGATGGAAAGATGGAATAACTATTAGCTGGGATAGTGGCTCTGGGAAAGGAGTTGAGGAATCCAAGTACGAGGCAATATGGAACAGAGCACAGGGGAGTTAATAATAGAATAGGTATGAGGTTGAGGGAGAGTTAAAGATGACTGGTTTGACCCTGTTTGGCTTAGAATGAATGTGCCATTTATAGAAATAGGCAAGTCAGAAACAGTTGTTTTATAGAGAACACGGGAAAGATGTTGATTTTTAGCTGCTCCAGAACTTACAGGTAAAAATGTATCTAGAGCTAGAAATGGAGGTTTAATGCTTAGAGGAGAGCACAGAACTAGAAAAAGATTCAGGTACCATCTACATAGAATAAATAGGACTTTAAGGAAAGAATGTATGTAGGGAAGAAAAGGTAGAGGCTGAAGGCAAGTATATTTAGAGACTGTGTTTACCAACAGGAAGGAGCAGAGGAAGAAAGTTTAAGAGACTGAGAGAAAAGTGTAATGTCATAGGGGCTCCTGGGTAGTTCAGTTGGTTACATGTCCGATTGTTGATTTCAGCTCAAGTCATGATCTCACAGTTCATGAGTTTGAGCACCACATTAGGCACTATGATGACAGGACAGAACCTGGTTGGGATTCTGTCTCTTCCTCTGTCTGCCCCTTCCCTACTCACTCACTGTCTGTCTTTTTCAAAATAAGTAAATTAAAAAATTTTAAACTGTAATGTCATATAAGTAATGGGAGAACAAAATATTAAAAACAAATGGTAGAGGGAGAAGGAAGGGAGAGTAGAAATCTCAAGTCACTGCAAAGAATCTGAGCCTGGGGTGGAGGGTAGAGGCAGGCAGAATCTGAATTTAGTAACAGTTGTTGGTGACCCTCAAATGAGGGTGAAATCAGACTGTAAAGGGTAGGTGATAAGGAAATAGAAGTTTTTCAATTTAGTAACCATTTTTTAAATTGTAAGTAGTATTCATTGTTGAAAATCTGGATAGTTAAATCTTTAGGAATCTGCTATATGCCAGGCATTAGGCCAGGTGGTGAATACAAGAAGGAACAGAATGATTCTTCTGTTGAAGAAGAGTACAGTGAGGGAGAGAGACATATAATTAAAAATTCACCATTATTTAGTTCCTTTATCTTTTCATTTTCTTCCCTCTCTGCTTAGAGTCCATGATCTATTATTAAAATTAGCCTTATGAATATATCCTCAATAAACTTGCTCCTCCTTCCCTCCATTGTAGTCTGCTAACTGTATTCCTACCCTTGTTAAATTCAACGCTTTATCTATTCCTTGCCTATACCTGAGTAGCTGAACGAGGAGAAAAGTTCACTATGCTCACTGGCTTCGAATAAAATTCATGACTACTAATCTTAGGTGGATGTTTAGTACTGCTTATCTGAATTTCTGCATCTCTGCAATCTGTTTTCTCTCTCACTTTTCTAGATGGCAATTTCTTTCTCCCTCTCTTTTTTTGTTTTTGAGAGAGGGCGAAAGTGAGTGAGGGGCAGAGAGAGAGAAGGAGAGAGAGAGAGAGAAGGAGGGTGGGAGGGAGAGAGAGAAAAGCAGGGTGCAACCGAAGTAGAGCTCGAGCTCACTCAGAGTGGGGCTCGAACTCATGAACCATGAGATCATGACCTGAGCCAAAGTCCGATTCTTACCGATTGCCCCCCAAGATGACAATTTCACATATTTTTTTTTTTTAAACAACTCATCTTCCCCCTTCTACCTAAGGAAACTGCTTCCTGTTTCACTGGTAACATTGAAGTAGTCAGAAGATATCTATAACTCCCCATTGGTCCTGTTGCCATAGCTATCAGCATTATTTGTACCTGAATGTGAATACCCTTTCTCCTGTTCCAGTGCATGACTGTTCAAGTTTTGTCCAAGATCTATCTCACTACTTGTAAGCCAAATCTCATCCCATCCCTGGGTTCTTCTCAAGGACATCCCTTAGGAATTATCTTGTGCTTTCTTTTGATGATCATCAGTTTTTGTCTCTCTACTGAGTCATTCTCATCAGCATATAAATACGTGATACTATCTCCCATTTAAGAATAATAAAGAAGGAAAATTCCCGGGACTATAAGCTGTTCCAGATACTTCCCTATTTCTCTGCTCCCTGTTTACAGCAGTACTCCTCAAGACAGTTGTCTGCAGGTATTTCTTTCTTCTTTCATTCTCTTTAATCCATTCTAGTTAGGCTTTCACCCTTACCATTTCATCGAAACCATTTTGTACAGATCACTTAATGATCTCTACTTTATCAAGTCCTGAGATCATTTACCTGGTTGATCATTTTCTCTTTGTTGAAATGCTGTCTTAAAAATACACCATGGTGGGGCGCCTAGTGGCTCAGTGTGTTAAGCATCTGACTCTTGGTTTTGGCTCACTCATGATCTTGTTTGTCAGTTTGTGTTGATAGTATGGGCCTGCTTAAGATTCTCTCTCTCTGCCCTCCCCCACTCATACTGTCTCTTTCAAAAATATATATATATATATCATGTTCTTAGTTCTCCTTTTATTTTATTAATTGCTCTCTCTTGGTTTCCTTTGCTGGTTCTTCCTCATCTTACTATCTGCTAACCATTGGTGAACCTCAGGATTTAGACCTCTTTTCTTATTCAACCATACTCATTTCAGATAACATCTATAGGCTGACAGCGCTTGATTTTATAACTTTGGCCCAGACCTTTCTCCTGAACTTTAGATTCTTCAGATAGGCTGCTGGATTGTCTACTCTTGTACGTTCATTAGGCATTTCAATCTTAACATGTCTAAAAGCAAAATATTTTTTCCCTTTAAACATGTTCTTTTTATCTAGCCATCTTCATTTCAATAAATAACAATTCTATTCTTCTAATTGCTTAAGATAAAAACCTTGAAATCATCTTTATGTTGTCTCTCTCTCTCCTGCCCATCCATGTCCATGCCATCAGCATGTCTGATAGGCTCTCTTCAAAAACATATTCAGAATCCCACCATTTCTCACTATATCCTCTTTGTTCAGGATGCCATGTCTCTTGCCTAGATTATTTTAATAGTCTCCCAACTGATCTTTCTACTTCTAACCCTGCTTATTTTGAATGGTCTCTTCTCAACCCAGCAGCTAGAGTGAGCCTTTTAACATGCATGAGGGATGATATCATCTGGCTCAGAATCCTCTTATGTCTTCCCATCTTACTCAGTAAAAGTCAGTGCTCTTAAGATGGCTTACAGGTTGTTACATGATAGAGCTCCTTTAACATCTCTTACTTCTCTCCTACTAGTCTTCTCCCTTTTGTTCATTCAGCCCCAGCATCACCGGCCTCCTTGCTGCTCCTTGAACATTCCAAGCATGCTTCTACCTCAGGGGCTTTGCATTTGCTGTTCCCTCTGCTTGAAAATTTTTTCCCCTAGCTACCTGCTGTGCTAGTTCCCTCACTTCATTTAGGACTCTGCTTAAATGTCATCTGAATAGAGTGGTTTTCTTTGTGCAACATATATAAAAGAGGAATCCCTGCACCCCCAGAACTCTTTCCTTAACTCGCTTTATTTTTTTCCATAGGATCTATTACCATTTGATATATCTAGTCGTTTATTGTTATGTTCTATCTTAATGAGAAATTCTTCATTTTCTTTATTAACTTAAAGATAGAAATATGTTCCTCATGCTCCTAAATTGGAAGTCTGGCTTGTTCACCACTATATATGCACTGGACCTCATACAGTTCCTGCCACATAGCAGATATTCAAAATAATTTTTTCTTTAATAAATGAGTACCTTTTTACTTTTCTCTAGCAGAGAGACCAGGTTGCATTTATTGTGAGTATATGTGTGGGTATGCACACTTGTAGTAACTACATAAGATTAGGTGGACCTTCTGATATATATTTTGTAGGAATAGTTCTCCATCCATCTAAATCTTGATTTTCTATAAGCATTATTAAATCAGTCCATAGATTCAAACCTATTGTGGTTGATTTTTCGCAAATCCCAGTGCCTTATTTATTATGTATAATAGCATGGCAGAAAGAGATGTAGAGACAGATTTCCCCCCCATTAAGTCTGCATGCTGTTTTAAGAAGAGTTGAGTGGGAATGGTACAGTGTTTTGTTTGATAGAATGAATCAACTTGCTGTGGTTTGATTATACTGTGTGGGACTTGGAAAACACTGCCATTTTAAGCTTTGGTTACACATGATCTTTAAGAGACCATTGGATATGACTCAGTATACAAAAGTGGTCTAAATTATTCAAGTATCAAATTACCCCATTCTAATTAAATGGCTCTTCAAAAGCCATACCTTATAAAACTGCTGAATGACAGTTGAATCATTTACTTATTGTGATGGTCTAAATAAATAGTCATTTCCAAGAATTATAAGCAAATATAAAAGATAAAATAATGTAAGGTTCTAGATTAAAATACTCAGTTATAATCATTCAAGAAGCTTAATGATGTTTGTGCATTCACAATAAAACCTTGAATGTGTTGATGATTCTGTGTGACAAATGTTTATCATCCCCCTTCATACAGAGATGGCTTCTGCTTTCCTCCACAGACACACAAACACATTTTTAGGTCCTAAAGAGATTATCTCTGTTCTTCCTGAAAAAGTATTAATTGAATTTAAATTTAAAAATTCATTCAGAAAATAAAAGATATAATTTACTTTCATTTTAGTTACTTTTCTTAAGTGTCTATTTTTGTTAAATTTGTTGATACTGAATGCTGGTCAGATATATTGACCTTTAGTAACTCAAGATATTTTATAGACAAAAGAAATAGTTGTTAAAATGATAAGATATTGTATATACTTTTACGCACATAATTATATGGAAATATATATGAGAGCAGTACTTTGATAGAATTTTTGGAAAAAAAATTTACAGTTGTGGTTTTGTTCACAGGAAGGGAGGCAATAATAAGTTAATAAAGATCTATCATCGCGATGGTAAATACGGCTTTTCTGATCCTCTGACATTTAATTCTGTGGTGGAGCTCATTAACCACTATCATCATGAATCTCTTGCTCAGTACAATCCCAAACTTGATGTGAAGCTCATGTACCCAGTGTCCAGATACCAACAGGTATGATTACAGAAGTTCTTGATAGCTGTTCAACAAGTCATTTTTAACATCTTTTCATTTTAATTTACCAGGCTTATCAGTTTAAAAAAAGAAGAGAAAAAAGGAATCTAGTCATTTTAAATTTCCTATTTAAGATGTAAGATATTTTTGGAAATTATTCTGTGGCTAGTATTCCTTAATAGCTTGTTACATGTACTTATTAACTTTATATAAAAATACTTCTGCTTATGTTTCCTATTTATACTTCATTTCTTAATTTTTAAAATATTAACTATTTTGATGTGATCTAAAGGCTGATAATAGTTTTAACAAAAGAATTGAGTGCTTTTGGATGCTTGATATTAATACAGTGACTTAAAGTATAAATGCAATTTAAAAATAAATAGGTGTGGAAAAACTCATGTGTCAGAATTCTTAACATTCTTTCTTTCTTTTTTTTTTTTTTTTTAACTGTATAGGATCAATTGGTAAAAGAAGATAACATAGATGCAGTAGGTAAAAAACTCCAAGAGTACCATTCTCAGTATCAGGAAAAGAGTAAGGAGTATGACAGGCTATATGAGGAATATACCAGAACATCACAGGTTAGTATACTTTTGTTGATTAGCCCAGCAGGTTTGTGATGTTATAGTTACATTAGATTTTCTGTAATTCATCTGACAATCTTTCGCTGTCTTAATATTTTGAACGACCTTTTTGAGACTGTGGTGATACAAATTCTTTTCTCATTTGTAAATCACTTTTTTATTGGTTAAGGGCATAATTTTTTTTTCAGTTAGTATTAACTAGGATAAGGTTCGACTGCAAGTGATAAGAAATAACAAAACAGCAAAGGCTTCAGATGGAAATTTATTTTTCTTTCGTGTATAGGCAGTGCCAATGATATTATGTCAACTCCACAGTCATTAGGGCTTAGAGTTCTTCTGTTTTGATGCTTTGCTATCTGTAGATGTTGGCTTACTCCAGCATCAGCCATCACAACAATATTCTAGCAAACAAGAAGGAAGAATAGGAAGAGAAAGGAAAATTTCCTGTTTTAAGGCTACTTCCTAGAAGAAGTACACAATGTTTTTTCTTTCATCCTACTGGTAGTGCAGCTGCAGGTCACAACACCACAGGGAGGCAAAGAAAGCTAGTCTTTATTTGGTCAGGTGCCCAATTAACATTTGAGAGTTTTCTGAGGAAGAAGGAACTAATGGAATTATGAGACCACTAGTAGTCTTTTTTTTTTTTTTTAAGTTTATTTTATTTATTTTGAGGGAGAGAGAGAGAGGATGCCAAGAGTAGGGGAGGGGCAGAGAGAGAATCCTTTATCAGCGCAGAGTCTGACATTGGTTCGAACTCCCAAGCCATGAGATCTTGACCTGAGCTGAAATCAAGAATCAGACGCCCAAGCAACTGAGCTACCCAGGCGCCCTGAGGCCACTAGTAGTCTTAACCACACAGTTTCTGGATCATAAACCTTACTAATATTCTTTTATTATATATATATATGTGATAGAACAAAATTCTGAAGAATAATCTAGTTCTTTTCCTAGAACTGCTTTTGATTTTTTTTTTTTAAGTTACATTTGGATTGGCTTAATTTGCCCTGAGTTGTTATATAATATATAAAAGGTGCTAGGAATTTTTATGAAGGTACAAGTCTTCAGGGGAATTTATCCATTGCAGTATTTGGGTCATTGGTGGCCTAAGAAGATGTATCTGACTGGGTTTCTTATGCACATTCTTTTGAAACACAGGTTATTACTTTGAACGTCAAATAACTTAATGAAGCTTTAGTCTGTATTGATTAGTCTATGTTATGGTGGCATTAGTCCATTCTACTAAATTCATAGTGAATCCTCAGTGCAGTAATAACTTGCCTGAGTCCTTTATCGAACATAACAATAGGGGATTTTTTCTAGTGTTCGTTTTCTGTTGTGTTATTATTATTGCTCTTTATTATTTCCTTTTTATTTTTATTTTTGCTTTCAATTTAATTTGCTCTTTTACTAGCTTAAGGTGAATTTTGTTCATTGGCTTTAAAAGTTTTAAGTTATTTAATTTTTCATTCTCTCATTCATTCATTCATTCATTCAATTATTCATTCATTTTGAGAGAGGGAGAGAGCAAAAGTGAGTGAGGGGCAGAGAGAGAAGAGAGAGTGTGGACCCCAGTGGGCTCAAGTTCCCCTTGAAGCAGGGCTGGTGCTCACCCGAAGTGGAGCTTGAACTCATGAACTGTGAGATCATGACCTGAGCCAAGGTCAGATGCTTAATGAATGAGCCCTCCAGGCGCCCCTAAAACTTTATTTTCTGCTATAAGCATTTAAAGCTATAAATTTCCATCTAAGCACTGCTATAGGTGCATCCTACAAGTTTTGTTATACTGTTATTTTCCTTGTTCAGTTTAAAATATTTTCTAATTTCCCTTGTGACTTCAATTTTAGACATATGTTCTTCAATTTCTAAATATTGGAGGCTTCTTTAGATATATTACTTCTAGTTTAATTTTTTTGTAGTCAGTGAACATTTAAGGTTACAGTGCTTTGAAATTTATTGACTTATGACCTAGTACCTGCCTTATTTTTGTAAACTTGCACACAAAGACTAGTAAAGTTGTTGGGATAGTGCTCTTGCAGTTATTGGTGTAGTCCTCTATAAGTATCAGTTTGGTTAAGGTGATTCATAGTATCGTTCAGATACTCTATATCTTCACTGAATTTTCTTTTTTGCTAGTACTCTCAGTGAATTAGAAGGAATCTTAAAGTCTCTAGCTACAACTGTAGGTTTGTCTATTTCTCTTTTTAGTTCTGTTAGCTTTTGCTTTATGTGTATTGAAATTCTATTAAGTGCTAACACATTTATAGTAAATTTTTTCCTTTATCAATATGAAATGTTCCTCATTATATTTGGTAATCCTCCTGGTCTTGACGTTTACTTTTTCTAATATATTCCCATAAACTTTCATACACTTACTGTTTGCAGGATATGTCTTTTTCTGTCCTTTTATTTTTAATCTATTTGTGTCTATATTATAGTTGAAGTGCATCTCTTATACATAATAATATATAGTTGGGTGTGGCTTTGTAAAGAAAAATCCAGCCTGACAATCTCTGCATTTTAATTGGAATGTGTAATCCATTTGTGTGTCATAATTATTGACGTAGTTGGTTTATGTTTACTTTTTTGCTATTTGTTTTCTATTTGCTTCATCTGTTTTTTGGTCCTCAGCAACTCCTTCTTGGTTGTCTTTTGGATCAAACATTTTTTCTTTTTAAATGTATATTTATTTTTGAGAGAGAACATGAGCAGGGAGGGACAGAGAGAGAGGGAGACAGAATCCGAAGCTGGCTCTGGGCTCTGTGCTGACAGCCCTGACGCAGGGCTCAAACCCATAAGCTATGAGATCATTACCTGAGCTGTAGTTGGACACTTAACTGATTGAGCCATTCAGGCACCCCTGGGTCAAACATTTTTTAGTATTCCATTTTAATTCCTCATCTGGCCCTTTTTGCTATGGCTGTCACCCCCCCCCCCCACCCCATAGGAAGTTGTTCTAAGGATTATAACATGCATTCTTAACCACAGTTACTTAATTTCATATTGTATCATGTAACATGCAAATATAATAGCCCTGTTTTATATCATTCTGTTTCTCTTATTGTTATCATATACTTTATATCTACCTATGTTACCCCCATAATTCATTCTTACAGTATTTACCTATTGTAGGTAACTTATATAAGTGGAATCATACTAATTACAATGTTTTCAAGGAAAATCCATGTTGTAGCTTATATCAAAATATCACTTTTTATGGTTGAATAATATTGCATTGTATATGTAGATGACATTTTGTTTGTTCATTTATCTGTTGATGGCATTGTGTCATTTTCCAGTGTTTAGCCATTGTTAATAATACTGCTTATTAACATTGGTGTGCAAATAACTGTTCAAGTCTCTACTTTCATTTCTTTTGGATATATACCTAGGAATGGGATTGCTGGATCATATGGTACTCTGTTTAACCTTTTGAGAAACTGAAAAACTGTTTTCCACACTGGCAAAAGTATTTTTATCGTCAATGCATGGAGATTCCAGTTTTTCCACATTCTAAGACTTGTTACTATTTTTTTTAATCTTTAGTTTTTTATAGCTATCCTAGTAGTCATGAAGTAATATTGTTTTTGTTATTGTTGAGTTTTAGGAGTTTTTTTTTTAATGTGTGTTTATTTTGAGAGAGTGTGTAAGTGGGGGAGGGGCACAGAGAGAGAGAGAGAATCCCAAGCAGTTTTTGCGCTCTTGAGCGCAGAGCTCAATGGGGAACTCAAACTCATGAACCATGAGATCATGACCTGAGCCAAAACCAAGAGTCAGCCACCTAACGGACTGAACCACCCAGGTGTCTGCCTAGGAGTTTGTTTTTTTTAATGCCCTATCAGATACATGATTTTCAGATATTTTCCGCATTGTAGGTTGTCTTTTTGCTTTTTTATAGCATCCTTTGATGTGCAAATGTTCTTAATTTTGGTGAAGTCTAATTTGTTTTTTCTTTTGTTGCCTATTCTTTTGTTATCATATTCATGATGTTGTTGCCAAATCCAATGTCATATTTTCTCCAGTGGTTACTTCTAAGAGCTTGTTGTTTGTACTCTTAAATTTAGGTCTTTGATCCATTTTGAGTTAACTTTTATATGTGATGTGAGTTAAGGTCCCGGCTTTATTGTTTTACATGTGAAAATACATTTTCCCTGCACTGTGATCCAAACACCATTTCTCCATTGAATGATCTTGGGATATTTGCTGAATTGAGACATTGATCATAGGTGTGAGGGTTTATTTTTGGGCTTTCTATTGCATTCTCTTGGTCTATGTCTATCCTTATGTCAGTACTATATTCAAAATATAGCTATGACATAGCTTCTTAATAAGCTTTGAAATCTGCAAGTGTGAGTCTTCCAACTTTGTTCTTTTGCAGGATTGTTTTGGCTATTCTAGGTCTCTTTCAATTCCATATGAATTTGAGGTTGAGTTTTTCTGTTTCTATAAAAAAATGCAGTTGGGATTTTGATAGAGAGTGCATTGAATCTGTGTATTATTTTGGATAAGATGACAATAGTCATCTTAACAAAATTAAGTCTTCCAATCCATGAACAAGGAGATGTCTTTCCATTAATTTATGTCTTCTTTTATTTCTTTCAGCATTGTTTTGTAGTTTTCAGTGTATGAGTTTCTTACCTCCTAGTTAAATTTATTCCTAAATATTTTATTCTTTTTGATGCTGTTGTTGATGGGATTCTTTCCTTTTGATTATTCATTGCTACTATATAGAATACAGTTGATTTTGTATTCTGCAACTTTCATGAATTCATTAGCTCTAACAAAAACCTAATTTAGGGCTTTGTACCTATAAGATAATGCCATTTGAGATAATTTACTTCTTCCTCTCCAATATGGATGTCCTGTGTTTCTTTTCATTGCCTAATTGCTTTGGCTAGAGCTTTAAGTACTTTGCTGAATAAAAGTGGAGAAAGTGGATATCCTTGCCTTGTTCATGATTTGGGTGGAAAGCTTGCTCATGTCACCATTATGATGTTACCTTGTGGTTTTTCATATGTGGCTGTATTAGTTTCCTAGGTCTGTTATAACAAAAGTACAACACACAAGGGGTGCCTGGGTGGCTCAGTCAGTTGAGCATCTGACTTCAGTTCAGGTCATGATCTCATGGTTCCTGGGTTTGAGTCCCACGTTGGGCTCTCTGCTGACAGCTCAGAACCTTGAACCTGCTTCGGATTCTGAATCTCCCTCTCTCTCTGCCCCTCCCCAACTTGCTCTCTGTCTCTCAAGGATGGATAAACATTAAAATAAATTAAAAACAAAAAAACAAAAACAAAGGACAACAAACTGGGTGGCCTAAAACAACAAATTTATTGTCTCACTGTTCTAGGGGCTCCAAGTCCAAACTCAAGGTGTTGGCAGGGCCTTCTCTTTATGGTGGCTCTGAGGAAGAACATTCCTTGTTTTTCTTAGCTTCTGATGGTTGCTGGCAGGCCTTGGCATTCTTTGGGTTGGACATATCACTTCAATTTATGCCTTCATTATCAATGGCATTCTCCCTCTGTGTCTCTGCTTTCTTTTTTAATAAGGATACTAACCAATCATTGGATTAGGGCCCGTTCTCTTCCAATTATCACCTCATCTTAATTCATTAAAGACTTTGTTTCCTAATAAGATCACATTCTAAGGTCCTGAGGATTAGGACTGATCATATCCAATGTGGGAACACAGTTCAATCTATAACAATGGACTTTATATGTTGAAGAAGTTTCCTTTTATTTCTAGTTTAATGTTTTTATCATGCAAGGGTGTTGGATTTTGTCAGGTGTTTTGTCTGCATTAATTAAGATGATCATGTGGGTTTTTTTCCTTCAGCCTATTAATGTTGTGTATTGATTGATTTTTGTATGTTGAACCATCCTTGCATTCCTGGGGTAAATTCCATGTGGTAATGGTGTATAGTCACAGTCCTTTTAATATGCTGCTACATATAGTTGGCTTGCATTTTGTTGAGGATTTTTGCATCTATATTTAAGGGATGTTGTTCTGTAGCTTTTTTGGAGTCTCTTGATTGAGCTTAAGGATCAGAGTAATGATGGCCTCATAGAATGAGTTAGTACGTGTTAATTCTTCCTCCCAGAAGAGTTTGAGAAGGGTTGGTGTTAATTCTTCTTTAAATGTTTGGTAACATCACTAGTGAAGCTATCTGTTCCTGGGCTTTTCTTTGTTGGGAAGTTTTTGATTACTGCTTCAATTTCCTTATTGATTATAGGTCTATTTAGATTTTCTTTTTGAGTCAGTTTTGGTAGTTGTGTGCTTCAAGGAATTTGTCCATTTCATCTAGGTTATCCAGTCTGTTGACATACAATTTTATACAACATTCTCTTACAGTTTTTATTTCTGTAAAGTGAGTAGAATGGCTCCCTTTAAACTTACTGTTTAGTAATTTGAGTCCTTTTTTCCCTTAGTCAAACTAAAAGTTTGTCGATTTTGATGATCTTGTAAAGAACCAAATTTTAGTTCTGTCAATTTTCTCTATTTTTCTATTTTCTATTTCTTTTATCTCTTTCATCTTTATTATTTCCTTCTGCTGGCTTTGGGTTAAACTTCCCCTTCTTTTTCTAGTTGAAGGATAGTACTGCTTGGATATAGAATTCTTGGTTGACAGTTTTTTTCTTTTAAGACTTACTTGCCATCCCACTGCCTTCTGGCCTTCATGGTTTCTGATGGGAAATCAGCTATTAATTTTATTGAAGATCTTTGTACATGACGCATTTATTCTCTCTTGCTTCTTTCAAGATTCTCTCTCTGTCTTTTGACAATTTGACTATAATGTGAAATACATGTTTCTTATATCTTTATCTGTAGTTTATAGTTGTTATCTGTGGAAGGTGTAGTCAGCAGTGAGCTATTTTAGTATTACTGTAACTCATGGTTTCTTCTTTTGACCCTAGTATTTATATTATTGATTTTTCAAGCCCCATAGCCACTTACCTTATTTCCAAGGTAGTGCCTGTGGTGGGCAGTTTTAAGGTTGAGATTGTACCTGGATATTCAGAGCTGTGCAGTTTATTAGGAGATACTGACCCATGAGGATTACAGATTAGGAATGAGATATAGTACTGACTGGGCAAAGTTATGGGATTACAGCCAGAAATGCTGTAATGGTCTATTTTCCTATATGAGATGTTTAATTACATTTTATTTTCAGGTGTTATTTTACTAATTATTCAGAATGATCTTAATACTGTTTTTCTTTCTATATGATACTTAAGCTATATCTCTGGTATGCCTATGTGTGTATGCTCTTTTTTTACCCTGCTTATTTGTTTCTCTATGAATTCCTTTAGCTTTTCCAGATGAATTATGTGTGATGAGGCCAGTGTTTGGAGTAGAATGGGGAAAAAGTTACTGCAGCCTCTTCAGATTGAATCAACATAAGTGGGCAACATTAGGGGATGGTGAAATGATCATTCATACAATAGAACATTATATAGCTATTAAAATAGGTTTTCATAAATTATTTTAAAACTTTGATTTTTAAAAAGTACAAAGGTTATATAAGTATCTGTTAAATTTAGATTATTTCTGAATTATTAAATTCAATACAAATTATTGCTGAATTATTACTATGAGTTAGTGCATACAGAATAAAAGTCCCCATTTCTTGGAGGCAACTGTTGTTAACTATGTGCTTTTTAGGAATACCTGATGACCTGAGAAATGCTTGTGATATAGTTTCAGGCAAAGGAAACAGCATGTAGAAGTGTGTGAACAGTGATTTCAACTGTGGGTGTACTCACTAACTTAAAGGGAAATTTTATAAAAATATGCTGGGATGTTTGGGGTGATAGAATTAATAGGATTTGGGGAAAATACAGTTAAAAACAGAAAGGAGGAAATAATAGAAATAAAAATATGCACATTAATAACAGTAATATATATAACAAAAATGACCTTTTTTTAAAAAACGAAATGATATGAAATTATTCTATTACCATTAAAAAATGAGATAAGGTCTATATTTACTGATTCTGAGTGATTTCTAAGATACATTAACAAAAGCAAGGTAGGGGAAAATGTATATGGCATACTATCATTTATTGTTAAAATATATCATGACTAGACTAATGTATTCAGTAAATTTTTAAAATTTTTTAATGTTTTTATTTCTGAGAGAGAGACAGCATGAGCAGGGGAGGGTCAGAGAGAGAGGGAGACACAGAATCTGAAACAGGCTCCAGGCTTTGAGCTGGCAGCACAGAGCCTGACGCAGGGCTCGAACCCATGAACCGTGAGATTGTGACCTGAGCCGAAGTCGGACTTTGAACTGACTGAGCCACCCAGGTGCCCCTCAGTAAATGTTTTTGGATGTATAGTCCCCCCACCCTACTTTTTTTTTTTTTTTTTTTTTTTACCTGATTCCCTGGTTCCATTTCCCTTTTTCTCTCTCTCATTCTCTCTCTCTCAAATATAGTTGGGGTTGCCACTATCTCCATCTGATAGATGGGAACTTGAAGCATAAAATGACTCTCTTAAGGACATAACCAGTTTTTAACATTACCAGGATTAGATTATAAATCTCCTAAATTCAAACTCTGTTCATTTGTAGTGTGTAGGCATGATACTGTGCTTGACTGTAGAAGCACAGAGGAAGAGATGAGACTCTATTCTGTAAAAGGTTGAAGTACTCTGACAGCATTTGTCAAACACAATGTGCATTAGCCAAAATGGCATGCTTTGTTCCCTTTTCTCTCCATCAAACAAAACAGTGATGGACTATATTTGTGTGTGTATATTTATTTTAAGGGCTACATATAACACAGTTTAATTTTACAAAGAATATTGAGTGAAGGAATACATATACATATTCTATGGGTCTATTCATAGAAGGTACAAAACCAGGCAAATGTTAACTTTTTGATTTTGGATGGGGGCATTTTGGATGGGGGCATAAAGTGGTAAAATCATAAAGAATAACAAGGAAATAACCCTTTTAAAAGGTAGGATAGAATTATCACCAAGGAGGGGGAAGTGTTGTGGGCAGAGGTAGGGAGTTATGATCCAGAAAGGATACACAAGAGCTTTCTGGGGTTGCTGGTAGTAAATGTTCATTTTATAGTAATTTGTTAAGCTCTGTATTTGTTTTATGCACTTATATTATCTCACACTAAAAAATGATAAACATTAAAAACACATGGCTGTGTGTGAAACCAATATGATTATTTCTATAGATGAGAGGTGAAACAGAAAACCATAATAATAATTGTAAATGGAACTTCCAGGTCTGGAAATAAGCAGAGACAATTGAGAACTGAGAGTTTGACCTCCCTGGTGGTTCCTTCTTGGTCATTTTTGCTGATTTCTCATCTTTGACTTTAGTCCTCTTTTTTCTGGTTTCTTATTCACTCTCTGGTGATCTCAAACAGTCTCATGGCTTTACATACCATCTATATGCCAATAATTCCCAAACTTATGTCTCTGCCTCTTCTATCTTCTCTAAGACTCATATATATCAAACTGCCTTTTCAACAGTTCCACTTGTATATTTAATAGATATCTCTCAAACTTAACAGGTCAAACTGAATTCATGAACAAAATTGAACTCAGAGCTGTTCTACCCTTTGCCTTACTCATCTCAGTTGAGAGCGGTCATGTCCTTCTGTCTCAGGTCAAAAGCCTCAGAGCCATCTCAGATTCTCTCTTGTACACCTTCCATCAAATCCATCAAGATTCCTGTTGACTTTATCTTTAGAATATAGCCAGAATGCAACCCCTTCTCCCCACATCCACTGCTAATAACTTGATCTAAGTCATTATCATTTCTTACTTTGATTTACCACAGAAACCTCCTAAATGATCTTCTTGCCCTTATCCATGCTTCCCTCCCCCTGATCAGTTCTCAGCAGAGCAGCTAGGAGATACAGATATCCCCTTGCATTTTGCAAGTTCTCATTACACCACTCGGCTCTTATGAAAGACCTACATTAGTACTTGTTTTCACTAATGAAATAACTCTTAAGACTTCTGCTTTTACAAAAAAAGGCAAAAAGTGACCATAGCATTCTGAGTGTGTTTTGTAGCAAGCTGTTACAAAAGCACTGTGCACCCTGAGCAGTGGGAATGGTGCCACCAAGTTCTCTCCCTTGGAACTACACTCACATCTCAGCATCAAGCCACCATAGCTTTGAACTGTGTGTGTGAGCATCTGTGCTTTCCCTCCATTTACTTTGTGCATCTGTTAGTAAGATGTGTCCTAAGGTATTAGAAAAAACAAGCCTACGAGAAGATATTTTTTGAGTTTGGGAATACTCAAAATTTTTTTCCATGCAAATTAATGTTAATTGCTTCTTTGCTTTATGCCATTTTGGCTTGTGAAAGATTTCAGAGGAACTCTACTTTTGAGAATGCGAGGGAAGCCTATACTTGTAAAACCGAGGGAGGATCACAGTACTCCCTTAACACCTGTCTATGGTTTCTCGGTTTACACATAGAAAGACCAGAGTACTCTCTACAGTGCCCAGCATAATCTGTGCTCCTCTTCCTCTCTGACCTCCATACTACTCTCTTCCTCCCTGTACTCCAACCACACTACCCTCTTTGTTGTTCCTCGAATATACTAGACCTACTTCCTACCTTGAGTGTTTTACTATCCACTTCCTTGCCTGAAACACTCCCCAACTGCCCAGATAGCCAGCTGGCTAACCCCTCCACTCCTTCAAGTCTTTGTTCAAAGTTTGTCATCTCAGCAAGGTGTGCGTATGAGCAAGGGAAGGGTAGAGAAAGAGGGAGAGAATCCCAAGCAGGTGCTGCACCATCAGCTCAGAGCCTGATGCCCGCATCTCATCAACTGTGAGACATGATCTGAGCTGAAATCAAGAGTCAGATGCTTAAGCTACTGAGTCACCCAGGCTCCCCTAGAACTGCACTTCTGCTTTCTTGTCATGACTGGAGAAAGCAAAGAAGACTCCACATTGTTGCCTGCATGCTCAGTTATATTGGGGATTTAACCATAGAGTATGAGTTCTGAGCAGCTGGTGTGAGACTGCATTTCGGACTTGGAATCCGTGGTTGGGGAGCTGGGCATGGGAGTAGATGGAGGAAACCAAAAAAGCCACTAAGTTGAGGCTAGAAGAGGGCTAAATCTCTCTGTGTGGGAACTTGAGAGCAAGACATAAGATGGCTGAGGAGAGAAGAACCATGGAGGTTTAAGGCTTTGGGAGGTGGAGGAAGAGGAAGATCCAGTGATTAGCAGTACAGGAGATGTGCTGGGACAGTGAGGATAGTGAGTGGTAAAGGGAAGTTAAAGAATTGATCTCCTCTGTTTATAAATGTTCCAGTATTTATAATTGTTATAGACTGTTTTTTCTGTGAAAGCTTGGATAAAAATTGGATTGATTTGATGGAAGTGAATTCTTACCAGAGAATGGGAAGAGATGGTGTATCCTGAGCCATAGTTGGCACAGGGTGAGACTAGACTGCATGTGGGGATATTTGACATCTGGACTACATGTAAGTAGGAGGAAGTTATAGGATTTAGTGATGGATTGAGATAGAGGACAGGAATTTGGCAGTGAGATCATTGGTGACCTTGGAAAGAGCAGTGTCTGTGGAATGGTAGGTACAGAAGCCAGAAAAGAGTGAGTTGGAGAGAGAATGAGAGATGAAAGAGAGGCAGCCCATATAAATAGTTCATTCAAGGAAATTGACCGGAAGAGAATTTAGGGTTAAGGGATTATTTTTTTAAAGTGGTGTTACTAGAACCTGTTTGTGTGCTGATGAGAAGGAACCATACGAGGGGCTGGAGAGGAGAAAGGAGAGAAGGGGTGTAGATACAGGTAGATTTATAGTTTTTTTTGTGTCAGGTATAGTGGCATTGTTTATGGGGCAGCTGCTGCTTTGGCAATGCTATAAAATACTTTTTCCTTTGCTTCCCTACCTACCAACACATACACCAGTGTTAGTAAAGTCTAAATTATTAGTGTTGTCTTTTTTTTTTTTTAATTTTTTTTTTTAACATTTTATTTATTTCTAGGGGAGATAGAGACAGCGTGAGCAGGGGACGGTCAGAGAGAGAGGGAGACACAGACTCTGAAACAGGCTCCAGGCTCCGAGCTGGCAGTCAGCACAGAGCCCGATGCGGGGCTCGAACCCACGAACCGCGAGATCATGACCTAAGCGAAAGTCGGATGCTCAACCGACTAAGCCACCCAGGCGCCCCTATTAGTGTTGTCTTTAACGATATAGGGCTGTGGCTTCATAGGTAATTTTTGACCTTGCAAGGGAGCCAAGACCCTCCACTGTAATTTGAAAGTTGTAGAATTTATAGATATTTAGATACGGGCATTCCAATAAGTTTACAGTACTATTTGAGATACATATGCTATAACTTCAGCCATATGGAGCATCATAAGGTTCTTGTAGCCTCCACAAAGCCTCTGTAAAGCAGTAACTAACTAATATGCTGTGATTTGATTGCCTCTATGATGACCTGGAACAAAACCTTATTAGAGTTCAGAAATCTGTTTCACCTGTGTGTTCTGAAACCTGGAGGGCAGGCTTCATGTTTTATTGATCTCTTTATCACCATATTGTACTTTCTATATAGTGGATCCTCAGTAATCATTTGTTGAAATTGATCAATGCTAGATAGTTTTGAGGAATTATAAACACCACAGCTTTCAAAATTTGTAAATACTCAGGAAAAGCAGTTTTCTAGACCTTTAAAATCTTTCTTGACTTTCTAATAAAAATTGTACAAAATTTAACCCTCTGAAGATTTTGGGTAATCTGAGTTCAGATGCTAAAGTCTACAGATAACCTCAGAGCTCATCAAAATGTATAGGACTACTTAATCCTAGGGCTAAATGGGTTAGCCTAGTGGGCATTTGTTTTGTGAAGATTTTTCATCTTATTCTGCATCTAATGTTTTTTTGAAGTTTATTTATTTTGAGAGAGAGAGAGAGTGAACCAGGAGGGAAGGGGCAGAAAGAGAGGCAGGGCAGAGAATCTGAAATGGGCTCTGCGCTGACAGTAGAGAGCCTGATGTAGGGTTCAAATTCACAAACCTTGAGATCATGACCTGAGCCAAAGTCAGACGTTTGAGCCACTCAGGCACTCCTCTGCACTGACTTAGCTGCTATTCTATCCCCTTTCATTTTCTGCTTTTTCTTTTCTTTTTAAAGATTATTTTGGAGGTATCTGGATGGCTGAATCGGTTAAGTGTCTGACTTAGGCACAGGTCATGATCTCACAGTTTGTGGGTTTGAGCCTTGCATCGGGCTTTGTGCTGGCAGCTCAGGGCCTGGAAGCTGCTTCAGATTCTGTCTCCCTCTCTCTCTTTGCCCCTTCTCTGCTCATGCTCTGTCTCCCTCTCTCAAAACTAAACGAACATTAACAGAGTTTTTAAGTTTTTTTTTATTGTTAAGTAATCTGTATGCCCAGTGTGGGGCTCAAACTTCTAACCCCAAGGTCAAGAGTCTGATGCTCTACCCATTGAGCCAGCCAGGTGCCCCTCATTTTCTGTATCTAATCAGATTAATCTACTGATGAATCTGTTTGGAAAAAATAAAATGATAGTAAGAATAAATAGACTCTATAGGACTTCCCTGGGAATAAGGCTTTGTATGTTGGTGTATGAACTCCTCCACTGTATCCATTCACTTCTTCACATTTTTGGGGGTCAGCACTACAATAAGTGCAAAGCCATAACTTTATCCTTGTCTTCAAAGTGTTCAGTGTTCCTGGGTGGCTCAGTTGGTTAAGCATTGGACTCTTGATTTCAACTCAGGTCATGATCTCATGGTTTGAGATTAAGTCCCTTGTTGGGCTCTGCTCTGATAGCATGGTGCCTGCTTGGGATTCTCTCTCTCCCTCTCTCTCTGCCCCTCTTCCACTAGTGCATGCATGCTTTGTCTCTATATCAAAATAAACAAACATTAGAAAAAAAACTCTGAAAGTGTTTAGGGTTAGTCCAAGCAACTCAGGCCTTTTTGTAGATCTCAGCTATATTTTAAGTAATACTTCTTTTTCTTCTGTTTTAGGGTTTGAGTGATGTGTTTTGCATATAAGTAATAAGGGTAGGAGTTAAATAAATAAGAGTTGTTTTAGCCGTCTTTCATTTTCTGTGGAATTGTAACTAGAATTATAAGATTTAAGACCAAGGTTACCGGGGCACCTTTGGCTCAGTCTAGTTAAGCGTCCGACTTTGGCTCAGGTCATGATCTCACAGTTCGTGGGTTTGAGCCCTGCATCGGGCTCTGTGTTGACAGCTAGCTGAGAGCCTGGAGTCTGTTTCAGATTCTGTGTCTCCCTCTCTCTCTGACCCTTCCCTGCTCACGCTGTCTCTCTCTCTATCTCTCAGAAATAAATAAAACATTTAAAAAAAAAAAAAGACCAAGGTTACCAGAAAAAAAAAAAAAAAAGATAATGAAGCGTGTCTTTTCTTTTCTCTTTTGTAGGAAATACAGATGAAGAGGACTGCAATTGAAGCTTTTAATGAAACAATTAAAATATTTGAAGAGCAGTGTCACACACAAGAACAACATAGCAAAGAATATATCGAGCGATTTCGTAGAGAGGGGAATGAAAAGGAAATTGAACGGTAAATCTACCTCACACTTCCAAGTGCATCAGTGAGAGGAGACTTCTTTTCTTCCCCCATAATCTGTCATGACTGCTTTTACCCCTGAAACTTCATAGTCCTGCTGTATGGAACTACTTGCTGTTCCCACTAATGGCACCAAATTGAACTTCCTCTGTTCTGTGTTCCTTCTACATCCTTCCTAATTTTTAAATCCTGCTCATCCTTTAGAATTTAGCTTACACATGACTTTTTAAAGAAATTTCTCTGATTTCTCTAGACTAGTTTAGGAACTTTTTGTCCCTACCCCTACAGTATCTGGTCCTGATTCCTACCGTGACTTTGCTGAATGCCACACCCACTAAACTGCAAGCTTGTTGTTGGAATAAGGATGGTGGCTTATTTTCCCTGATAGCTCCAGCACCTGTTATGGTACCTGAGAGTACAGGGTGGTGCTCATTGAATATTCGCTGAATTGAAAATAAACAGTGGCAGTCTGAGAATAAATTGGAGGCTGAACAAGACCATGGGCAGGAAGACCAGCTTGACTGCTGTGGGTGACTGCAGTGTTTGTGGTCATCAGGATAAATGATGGTGAGGGCCTGAACCAGAGCAACGGCAGGAAAAGAGGGAGAATTAATGGAGACACTGAGGACTTGATACCTGACCAGATATGGTAGGTGTGTGAGAAGTCAAAGATTATTCCTAGATCTCTAGGATTCCTAGATTATTCCTAGACTCTGGAATGGTGTTATTCACCAAAATAGAAAGTACATAAGGAAAGTTCAGGATTGGGACCAATGAGTGTGAGGTTCCTGTGAGAAACCAAATAGAGTTGTCTGAGAGGCAGGCAGCTGATTATTGGGTTTTGGAACTCAAGGTGCAGAAAAGATTTGGGAGGCATAAATGTGTAGTTGATAGATGCTAAGAATGAGATTACACAGAGAGAGTGCACAGGATGAGAAGTATTGGGTTTGGCAACTAAAAGGATATTGGAAGCCTTTATCATAGCAAATTTAGTGGAATGTTGGGAGACTGAGCCAAATAACAGTGGGTTGAGGAATGAAAAAGTGGATAATAAATAAAAATGAATCATTTGCAAGGGAAAGGCAAAATTACTTCTCATACTAGCACCAAGTGTCAGTGAACTTCTGTGTGCGTAAGAATAGGGCTAAGTGCTGTCAAGTCAGGATAGCTTAAACCATTAAAACCATGGGCTTGAATTCTGTATTGACCACTTACTAGATGTGTAACCTTGGGTAAGTTACTTAACTCTCTGATCCTATTTCCTCCTCCATAAACTGGATATCTTTTTGAAATGCAGTGAGAATCAAGTGATAGACACACACATGCATACTTATGTTGCAGAAAGATTTGTGTCTTTGTATCTTGGCATATGATATCAATAAATGGTCATTATTAAGATGAAAACATAGAAAAGAACTTGTAGTTCAATTGCAAAGGGAGGTAAAGTAGCTGATGGAGTTTTAATACTAATATAAAACCACGCATTATTAAGTGACAAATGAGTGACACAGACAGTTGTTGCCTTCAGAGTACATCAAAACTTTATCTTTTGAGTTATCTTCTGAGTACTTAACAAGATGTACCAGGCACTGTTTATTCCTTTCACAGGTATTACTACATTTAATTCACATAATAATTTAGTGAAGTAGGTACTATTGTAGGTACCCATTTTAAACAAATGAGGAGATAATAGGCACAGAGAAGTTAAATAACTTGCCCATAGCCACACAGGTGGCAGGGCAGAGATTCAAACCTAGGCAGGCTGACTCCAAAGCTATTGCTCTTAACGGTTATATTGTGCTGCTTCTTGAGTATGATACATACTTTGCTTGTTTAGTTATTGCTGGATCCAGGGCCCAAACAAAGTCATCAGGATTTTCTCTCACAGTCTGTCTTTTGCCTTAGTTTTTCACTGTATTGGCTTCATCCTTAGACAGGCTTTCCCTATGAGGTTGACAGTATAGCTGCTGGGAGTCCTAGAATCATATATTTATAACTTAACAATTGAGTGGAAAGAGAGAACCTGTTTATAATAGTTCTGGCAAAAGTCCTAGAGTTGACTCTCTTTGGATCAATTTGGGTCTTACTCCCATTCCTGAACCAGTCCTGAGGCCTGAGTGGGGCGATAGGATATAATGGAATACTCTTATTGCCCAGGCTGGGTTGTGTGAATATTCATCAGGACTCTGAGGTGGGGGCAGGGAGCCCTTACCTACAGGGGAACATCACGGTGCCATTACCAAGTCTGAGAATGGATATGGACCAGGCAAAAACAACAGATGTCCACCACACTTAAGATACTAAGGACTATGCTCATACTATAGAATGCTTCTGCTTGGTTCCTGGTTTAGCCTTAATATGTCAAAAATATTTTCACAGAATTATGATGAATTATGACAAATTGAAATCACGTCTGGGTGAGATTCATGATAGCAAAATGCGTCTAGAGCAAGATTTGAAGAAACAAGCTTTGGACAACCGAGAAATAGATAAAAAAATGAACAGTATCAAACCTGACCTGATCCAGCTGCGCAAGATCCGAGATCAGCACCTTGTGTGAGTAGTCTGAGCCCGCATGGGAGGAAGCACCAGCATCACATTATTGCTGGCACTAGACATGTTAAAGGAAGAAGATTTGTAATTGAGAACCAGCCAGTGACATTATAAGAATTTAGGAAAGCAATCCTGGTTAGTAGTTGGCAGTACCAGAGTTTACCTAAAGTTAACAGTGTGGGATAAACCATAATGTAGCATTGTAGACTCTAGTCTGTACAAATGGAAATCTCAGAGGGTGGGTGTGTCATGAACAATGTGGTATAGCTTAAAAAGTACAGGTTATCATTTGCCTACATGTGGGGAAATAGGTCGTACTTGCATAAATGGGTTAGAAAAAAGCTTATGGCCGAAAGCTGCCACCACGAGGCGATAATGCCCATGGTTAGCTAGCGAGATACTGTAATGGAATCATGAGTGAAATTACTTTCCATCTGATGCCAGTATACTATTGTACTTTTTTTTTTTTTAATGTTTTTTATTTCTAGGAGAGAGAGAGAGAGACAGCGTGAGCAGGGGAGGGTCAGAGAGAGAGGGAGTCACAGACTGAAACAGGCTCCAGGCTCCGAGCTGGCTGTCAGCACAGAGCCTGACGCGGGGCTCGAACCCACGAACCGCGAGATCATGACCCAAGCGAAAGTCGGACGCTTAACCGACTAAGCCACCCAGGCGCCCCTACTATTGTACTTTGATAACAGACTCCACTTGCTCCTCAGACCCTTTGCTTCTTATGCAAGCTTATGATTACGGTCTGTTTTCTCTATGACCACATGTGTAAGATCTTGTTTTCTTCACATTTACCACATGGGTAGTTGTGAGCACAATAAATATGGAGACGAAACCCCTGTTCAGGTCTCTTGTCTCCTCCCAGACATTAGCCTCTCTCATATTCAATTCTGTGTCCGCTTTTTTACTGGACAAGAGAGCACTCTATGACACCTACATACAAAAACCAGAATCTGATTACATAGTAGAACCACAGAGATAGAAACTATTCCTCATGGGCACAGACAAGGACACTAATAGTGGAGCCTACAAATAAATATATAGGACAGTCTATTAAAGGGTTTTTATATTTAAGAAATGAAATTCTGTATTCAAATAATAGAAATGTGCCAATAGCAGGTATGCAAGATAATATTACCTAAGGATTTAAAGAGTTAAAACCCAACTCTTTAATATTATGGAAAACTATATGATTTGGTTAGATATAGGGATATTATTCAAATATAGATTGAAAGAGATATTATCAGAACAAGGTGTTAGATTTTTAGAACAAATGACTGTTTTATAGGAGAGAATCCATGAAAAAGGAAAACATATTAGGTTTTGTTCTAGGTAATGTATAGACTGTTATGAAATATGTTTATGGGTGACTTTCAAGCATGTAACACAACTTTATTCAAACTCCTGGCAGAAGACAGAGTAGAATCTCTGAGTAAGTTTTCCATAGGCTTCAGGGCTTGTGTGAGAAAGGGAGAGGGGAGAAAATAAAAGCTTAGAGGTTGGAACAGTGGCTGTTGAGTTTCAGTAGAGTAAAATTTAAGGTGATAAGTTTTGGGGAGAAACAATTACTACTACACTGTGCTGAGTAGTTTTTAGTAACTCCTTTCTAGGGATCTAGGGATCATTTCAGTTTGCTTTTGTGGTCAAAAAAAAAAAAAAAAAAAAAGGCAAAGCAAGTACACCTAGCATACAGAAGACCTTTGGAAAGAAGGCAATGAGCTATTCTTGTCTAAAATCAGGATGTGTTTGCTCTTGGAAAGCTTATGTGGGTCTGGTCACATAATGAAGCTGAAGAAAGGCCCAAGAAGAAACCTTATGCCATGGACCAAAGGAATGAATGGGAGCCCTTGTTTTCTCTGGAAATTGATGAGATTATTAAGAAATATACCATCCCAAGAGGCATGAATAAGTATGGCAAACTAGACCTTGAAAGTTTCTTGAACAAATTATGTAAGCTAAATATAAAAGAGAGCTCAGATAACATCATAGATGATAAATCATGACTTGCTGGCTGGTAAAGACATCTAGGGTGTTTAGGGAGGTATTTATTGAATATCTACTAGATGCTGGCACTGTTTTCAGCACTGGGGACATGAACAACAGGACAAACTCTTTTCTTTAAAACAGCTTAGTTTTAGTGGGAAAGACAAACATAAGTAAAAATATAAAATAATATTAGGAAAGTGCTGTGAAGGTGATAAAATAAGGTAAAGTATAGAGAATAACAAGGGGACTGCTTTCGTTGGGATAATTAGGGCAGTCCTCCCTGAGGAGATGATGTTTATGATGAGACCTGAATGAGGAGGAGCCTGGTTGGAGGATGGTGATGAATGAGTTTTGTTTTTGTTTTTTACTGTCCACAGTATTTGTTAGTTTATTTATTAAGAGAAACTATTCCATAACCCAATATTTATGTTTCATAGTTTAGGAACACAGGTCAGTGACACACTTCCATGGACCTCAACCCAAAGAAATTCTTTAAAAAATTTTTTTTATAGTTTATTTTTTAGACAGAGACAGAACATGAGTGGGGGAGGGGCAGAGAGAGAGGGAGACACAGAATCTGAAACAGGCCCTGAGCTAGCTGTCAGCACAGAGCCAGACACGGGGCTCGAGCCCACGAACTGTGAGATCATGACCTGAGCCAAAGTCGGATGCTTAACTGACTGAGCCACCCAGGAGCTCCCAGTGGGTGCAACCCAAAGATATTCTTTACATTCCAAAATTACTTTGCATTCTGAAAGATACTAGCCTTCTTCATCTCCTCAAAATCTTCCATGGAACCATAATTTCTGTAGAAATCTACATATGCCTTCTTTCTTGGTTTGGCCACAGCAAACTTATAGAAAGATGCAGCTGTAACCCCCAGGGATACAGCAAATGCTCCAACAATATGAAATCACAGATGCTTGGCTTCTGTTTCGTCAAGACACCAGAAGTCATGGTA
This sequence comes from Hyaena hyaena, assembly GCF_003009895.1. Lineage (NCBI taxonomy): Eukaryota > Metazoa > Chordata > Mammalia > Carnivora > Hyaenidae > Hyaena > Hyaena hyaena. The sequence goes on from NW_024081132.1 coordinate 530,581, forward strand.
GTTATTCTCCTCAACACCAACCTCAAACCCAATGTCCTTCCTAACTGATGCAGAAATGGACTGAATGAAAGGGTTTTTATACTCACTTAAGTTTTAGACCAGTGGCCATGTCAGTGGAACTAAATGTAATGGTTTATGTCATTTTGCATCTGAAGTGTTGGTTTGGTATATTTAAAAATACTATGATTTGCCTAGTGATGAAGTAAATTTGTATTAATTACTCTGATTGTCACTCTGAATTTCTTGTGTCTTGCTTAGGTGCAAAAATAGGCCTTGAAATTATTTTGGAACGTTCAACTCAATGTAATAGGCCATCCAGGACTTCAGTCTTCTGGCTTAGTGGAGATTGCTAATGTGACACCATGCTCATGCAAACTAATGATTTCAGAAACACATGTCACCCTGTGTTTGAGTGCAAGTGATGTGTACTTATGGTGGTACAACCTTCTAGAAAAGGAAAGTGAAAAGTGAGAGAAGGGCCTAATTTCAGGTATCTTCCTGTGTTTCTGCTTTTTTGCAGAAAGTTGAAGGAAAAGTTAAGGGGAAACTAGTTTAAGGAAGTCTCTGGCCATTCTTAGTGGGAATGGGTTAAAATAAGAGGTTCCTGCATTCTGGAAATTTGGTTGGCTTGGACATGTCTACTTTGGGCAGAGTTGGCACAGATACTGACACTGGTGTCTTCCCTTTGGCAGATGGCTCAATCACAAAGGAGTCAGACAGAAGCGCCTAAATGCCTGGCTAGGAATCAAGAATGAGGATGCTGATGAGTAAGTTCTTTACCTTTCTGTCAGAGGGTTTTGTTCCCAATATAAGACATGGACCCTCTTTATACATGCTAAATGTTGGTTCTCATTGTCACTTGACGACACTGAATCAAGAACTTTGTACCTCTTTTGAATTGAATTCCTTGAAAAGGACTTAAGGTCAGAGACCTGCTGAGCCACATGAAACCTGGGTGCATAAGCATTGCTCATTCAGACATTCATGTGTCAGCTGATTGGATGAGACGTGTGAATTTTGTGCTTACTGCACCATAGCAGATAATGAAATTGTTAAAAACTATAGAAGTAATTATTATTTCCCTTTCCATTTTGTGGTTAAAGATGTAGAAGAGTGTTTTATTCATGAGTTTGCTTTTAGATATAAGTAACTTGATTGTTAGAATAACATTTTAACGCTTAATTTTTAGGACGTATTTTATCAATGAGGAAGATGAAAACCTGCCCCATTATGATGAGAAAACCTGGTTTGTTGAGGATATCAATCGAGTACAAGCAGAGGACTTGCTTTATGGGAAACCTGATGGTGCATTCTTAATTCGTGAGAGTAGCAAGAAAGGATGTTATGCTTGCTCCGTGGTGTAAGTCTTCTCTGGGGGTTTGTCCTCTTGAAAACTTCTGCATTGATTAATAGAAACTCAGCCCCTCATCAAATTCAGTTAAAATCATTTCAGATACAGTAATGAGGACCCATGGCTTAGACCATTAATATTTGTACAAAGAAAACAGTTTGTTGTTTTAGGAGAAATAATATCTGAAATTTGGGAGATTTTAATTTAAATGGTAGGTAGATTAGGCCCTGCAATGTTACTACTGAATTTCAGGTATTTGTGAAAAGTAACGTGAGTTCTTTAGTTGAAAAGATCACATAATTCTTTAGTAGTCTCCTCATGTCTAATTTGGGCTTCAGTGTCAGTTTAAGACTTGATTAAGAACTATTTTTACTTCAGAAGAAAAATTATGTAAATTTTGTACTTAAATAGTATTCTGTTGGGGTACTGATAGAAAATGTTGGGTATTTTCCATAAGATAATTTTATGACTTTGTTTGGAAAAGCCTATTCTATTAGTTTTCTTAAAAAAAAAGTTTTTAATATTTATTGAGAGAGAGAGAGAGGGAGACACAGAATCCAATGCAGGCTCCAGGCTTTGAGCTGTCAGCATAGAGCCCGATGCAGGGCTCGAACTCACAAACTGTAAGATCATGACCTGAGCAGAGATCAAGAGTCAGATGCTTAACCAACTGAGCCACACAGGTGCCCCTTATTGGTTTTCTTTTAATGGAATGTAAAATTCTGGGGACAATTAATAATGCCTGTCACATTTTGCCTAAATGTTGTATACATTCCTTCATTGACAAAGATCATACTTAGAGTGAAGGTATAGTATAATGGTTATGAGAGCAAGCTTTTGGTGCCAAATATACTGGATTCAGATCCTGATTCTACTTATCAGATGTGTGACCTAGTGTAAATTACTTAACCTTTCTTTGCCCAGTTTCCTTATCTGAATATATATATAATGTAGTGTGTGTGTGTGTATATATATATGTGTGTGTGTGTGTGTGTGTATAATGTATAATGTATATATAATGTGTGTGTGTATATATATGTGTGTTAGTTATTTTGATCAGTGTTGATACATAATAAGTGAATATTACCTACCAATATTATTATGATAATAATGCTACTGATGGACATGGCAGAAAGCAAGCAAAAATGACAAAATGGTTTTGCCCCCAAGGTGGTGAAGATAGACAAAAGACACTCATATTAACAGAGTGCTTTACATGATCATCTTGTCCTTAGTGGTCTATGTCTGTCATGGAGTCAGCATTTAAATCTAAGTTAACCTGATTTCAAAGCGCACATTTTTCTATCGTTCCATACTTTCTTCATTTCGCAATTAAATATCCAAGAAAAATAGAATCACTGTCAAATAGGTATCATCAGTAGGCTGTACACATGAACTATTAATTCTAGTGGAGAAAGAGGAATTGGGATGTTTTATGGAAGAGGTGGTATTTGACCTGGACTTTGAAAGGATGAATAATGGGATATCTATGGACAGAAAATGGGGGAGGACTTGAAAAGTCATTGGGTTAATATTATGCAGAGATACAATTCCTTGAAACATTTCTCTCTTACCTGCACTGCTTAAATTATCTGAGTGGAAATGCCAGGACAGGATAGTTCTTGCAGAATATGAGATCTTTTAAGAATAAAAAGAAAGGCAATAAGCCCAGTGCATTGGTCCCCTTACCCTCACACAGGTCATAGGGAGGCAGCCTGTGAGAAAAGGATTTGGCTCGTGGAAGGAGTAGGGGCTGCCCAGCAGCTTGGCTAATCACTGGGAGACCAAGGAGCAGCTTGGGTTCTTGCGAAGGTGCATTTTTGTTCTCCTTCCTTTAGCCTCAGACTTGACCAGATTTAAGTCCAGAGCAATGTGGATCTCTCTTGCCTGTGAAAATCACCTGTAGTCAAATATCATGTTGGCATTCATATTGAAGATGGCTGGAAGCACTATCCAGCAAGACTGTCATTCAGAGTAGAAGGAGAGATAAAAGTCTTTCCAAATAAACAAAAATTGAAAGAATTTGTCACCACTAAACCAGCCCTACAAGAAATCCTGAGGGGGACTCTCTGAGGGAAGTGTTGCAAGGAATGCAAGATACCAGAGACCCCACCACAAGCATGAGTCCCACAAAGGACACAATGACTCTAAACCCACGTATTTCAATAATAACACTGAATACAAAGGGGCTGAATGCTCCAATCAAAAGACATAGGGTAGCAGAGTGGATAAAAAAACAAATTCCATCTATTTGCTGTCTACAAGAAACCCATTTTAGACCGGAAGATACCTTCAGATTAAAAGTAAGGGGATGGAGAACTATATATCATGCTACGGGAAGTCAAAAGAAAGCTGGAGTAGCTATACTTATATCAGACAAACTGGACTTTAAAGACAATAACAAGGGATGAAGAAGGGCATTATATAATAATTACAGGGTCTATCCATCAGGAAGAACTAACAATTATAAATGTCTATGCACCGAATATGGGAGCACCTAAATATTTAAAACAATCACAAACAGAAACAAGCTTATAGATAAGAATGTGCTAATAGTAGGGGACTTTAATATTCCACTTACAGCAATGGATAGATCAACTAGACAGAAAATCACTAAAGAAACAATAGACTTGAATGACACATTGGACCAGATGGATCTGACAGATATATTCAGAACTCTACATCCTGAGGCCAGGGAATTCACTTTCTTCTCAAGTGCGCATGGCACATTCTCCAAGATACATCACATACTGAGACATAAAGCAGCCCTCAATAAATATAAAAGAATTGAGATCATACCATGCACACTTTCAGATCATAATGCTTTGAACTTGAAATCAATCACAGGAAGAAGTCTGGAAAACCTCCAAAAACATGGAAGTTAAAGAACACCCTACTAAAGAATGAATGGGCCAATCGGGCAATTAGAGAAGAAATTTTAAAATATATGGAAACAAATGAAAATGCAAACACAACAATCCAAACTTTATGGGATGTGGCAAAGGCAGTCCTAAGAGTACATTGCACTCCAGGCCTATTTCAAGAAATTAGAAAAAGCGTAAGTACAAAATCTAACAGCTCGCCTTAAGAAACTAGAGGCAGAGCAACAAGAGCACCCCAAACCCAGTAGAAAGAGAGAAATAGTAAAAATCAGAGCAGAAATAAACAACGTAGAGACCAAAGAAACAATTCAACAGATCAATGAAACCAAGAGTTGGTTTTTTGAAAAAATAAACAAAATTGACAAACCTCTAGCCAGGCTTCTCAAAATGAAAAGAGAGAGCACCCAAATAGACAAAATCATGAATGAAAATGGACTTATTACAACCAACCCCTCAGAAATACAAGCAATTATCAGGGAATACTATGAAAAATTATATGCCAACAAATTGGACAACTTAGAAGAAATGGACAAATTCCTAACCACACACTCACTACCAAAATTCACATGGGAAGAGATAGAAAATCTGAACAGACCCATAACTAGTGAAGAAATTGAATCAGTTATCAAAAATCTCCCAACAAATAAGAGCCCTGGACCTGATGGCTTCCCTGGGGAATTCTACCAGACATTTAAAACAGAATTAATACCCATTCTTCTCAAGCTATTCCAAAAAATAGAAATCGAAGGAAAACTTCCAGACTCATTTTATGAAGCCAGCATCACTCTGACTCCCAAGCCAGACAGAAACCCAGCAAAAAAAGAGAACTACAGGCCAATATCCTTGATGAATATGGATGCAAAAATCCTCAACATGATACTTGCAAATCGAATCCAACAGCACATAA
>NW_024081132.1:536907-657717 GCF_003009895.1 Hyaena hyaena
AAATAAATGAAGAAAATAAAACAAAAACACAGGCCAACTGAATTAATCAATAAAAATAAAAACTCTTTTAGAATAAATGAAATAACCCTGTAGCATATGTAACTAAAGAAAAATTAAACATCAGAACAAAAAAAGGAGACTATAGCCACAAATACAGGGAAAATATTTCTAAAATCATAAATTATCATACACAATTTATACCAATTAATTTGAAAACTATAAAAATATACCAACATTGTTCTAAAAAGAAACATCTAAAAAGAACCAATTATGATGAAAACATGGAAAGAGTAGTCAGTCCCAAATGACTAGTTCCAGAGTTTCACTGCCAATTTTCACTTCTCACTTATCAGATTATCATAAATCCATGCGTTTTGCAATGCATGTTATTGGGGAAGCTGTGGGAGACAAAGTGAAGAGAAAAGCAAAGGAACAGGAGAAAATATTTACTATACAGATTATAAAAGACTGATTTACACATTAAGATGGACAAATCGATAGAATATAAAAATGGAAATTCACAGTTCAGGAATTATGAATAGTCAACAAACACATTTCAAAACATCTCTAACTTATGGATCTAAGAAGCCAAACAATTCCAAGTTAAGATACATTACTTTGAAATAGCAAAGAGCTAAAGACAAAAAGTAAAATACCAAAGCAGCCAGAGAAAAAGGAATCGAGAGACTGACAGCTGACTTCTCAACAGCAATAATGGAAAAAACAAAGGAAGGAGGAAGGAGATCTTCAAGGTACTCAACAACTGCCAACTGAAACCACTCTATTTAGCAAAAACATCTTCCATAAATGACAGTGAAACAAAGACATTTTCAAGCAAACAAAAGCTGAGACAGTTCATCATTAAATGACCCTTCAGTAAAAGCCATCCCAAGGGATATTCTTTGAGCAGTTGGGGCACCTGAGTGGCTCAGTCGGTTGAGCAATCGACTTTGGCTCAGGTCATGATCTCACGGTTTAGGAGTTTCAGCCCCGCACTGGGCTCTGTGCTGACACCCGGAGCCTGGAGTCGGCTTCGGATTCTGTATTTCCCTCTCTCTCCCCTCCTCCCCTGCTCACACTGTCTCTCTCTCAAAAATAAAGATTAAAAAAAAAATTTTTTTAATAAAAGGTAAAAGCAGCAATAGAGAAAAGTAGTAAAAACATGGGTAATGTAAATAAACACTGACTGTGAAAAACAACATTAATTCTAAACAGGTCCTCTTCTGTCTGGTAAGAATACTATTTAAAGCTAAAACATGGAAAGAGCCTAAGTGTCCATCAGCGGATGAATGGATCAAGAAGATGTGGTTTATGGAAACCAACTTGACAATAAACTATTTGTAAAAAAAAAAATAAATAAATAAAAATAATCCACAATAACAAAAAAAAAAAAAAAAAAAAGATGGCTGGAAGCAGAAGTCTGGCATCACAAAGACTTCCACTTGTTTGCCAGACATTCTGCCTACAGTAATCTCCCAATACACCTAGAACATTTGCTTAAGTATGGATGTGAACACAGTTTTTTAGGAGATTCTCATACCAAAATTCAATTATGAAGTAGGAAGTCACATACGGAACTCACTCATTCCATTTTAATTTCTGTTAATGACATAAAGAAGCTTAAGAAAAAAGTGCTTAACTCTACAGCCTTCTCAGGCTAAAGACCTGCAGCCAGCAATGCCTGTATTCACAGGTTAGGGATTCAACTCTGATCCTTATTGCCATTTGGGATAAAAATTTTGATTAGGGACAGATGTAGATAAAAAAGGAAGCAGAAGGCTTGAACAATACTACAAAACAACTAGACCTAACTGACCTATTCAGAACACGACAGCTAACAACTGCAGAATACACATTTTTCTCAAGTGCATGTGAAACATTATCCAGGATAGACCGTAGGTTAGGCCACGAGTCTCAATACATTTAAAAACGTTGAAATCTCCCAAAATACGATTTTTAACCACAATGCAAAGAAACTGGAAATCAAAAACAGAAGTTTGGGAAATCCTCAAATGTCTGACTTCGGCTCAGGTCATGATCTTGCAGCTTGTGGGTTCAAGCCCCGCATAGGGCTCTGTGCTGACAGCTCAGAGCCTGGAGCCTGCTTAGGATTCTGTCTCCCTCTCTCTCTGCCCCTCCCTTGCTCATGCTCTGTCTCTGTCTCTCTCTCAAAAATAAACATTAAAAATAATCAACATAATATACTGCATTAACAAAGGACAAGAATCACATGATTACTTCAGTAGACTCACAAAAAGCATTTGACAAAATCTAGTACTCTTTCATGTTAAAAAAGCACTGAACAAACTAGGAGTAGGAGGGTACTTACCCAACCTGATAAAGACTATCTATGAAAAACCCAGAGCTAATATACTTAATGGTGAAAGACCATACTTTCCCCTAAGATCAAGAAGAAGACAAAGATGTCCACTCTCACCACTTTTAATTGTCATTATATACAAGGTTCTAGTTAGGGTAATTGGGCAAGACAAATAAAAAGCATCCAGTTTGGTAAAGAAAGTACCAAATTTATTAGCTCTAATAAATCTAATAAATCTGCAGAGTTGCAGATTAAAAGATCAGGATTCTAAACACCAGTAATAAACAATCTGAAAATGAAATGAAGAAGGCATGTAATTTATAATATCAAAAATACCTAGGATTAAAACAAAAAGAAGTGTAAGGGCTGTATAGTGTAAACTCTAAATGTTATTGAAAGAATTTAAAGAGAGACCTTAAATAAGTGGAAAGACATCCTGTGCTCATGGATTAAAAGACTTAATAATGTTAAGATGGAAATAACTTCCCATATTGATCTACATGTTCAATGTAATCCCTATCAAAAATCCCAGGGGCGCCTGGGTGGCTCAGTTGATTGAGCATCAGACTCTTGATTTGGGTCCGGTCATGATCTCCCAGTTTGCAAGATTGAGCTCCGTGTCAGGCTCTGTGTTGACAGCATGGAGCCTGCTTAGGATTCTCTCTTCCTCTCTCTGTGCCTCTCCCCTGCTTGTGCACATATGTGTGCTCTCTCTCTCTCTCTCTAACTTAAAAAAAAAAAAAAAATCATAGCTGGGCTTTTGCAGAAATTGACAAAATGTTCCTAAATGCACATGAGAGAGCAAGGGATCTAGCACAGCCAAAATGATCTTTGAAAGAACAGAAAAAAGTTGAAGTCTTATTTCAAAACTCTCAACAGAGTTATAGTAATAAAAACTGTGAGGTGGTAACAAGGATACAGATGTAGATCAATGAATAGAATTGAGAAACAAGAAATAAACCCTTATATTTATGGTCAATTTGTTTTCAGTATGGGTGTCAAGACCATTCAGTGGGGGAGAAAATAGTCATTTTAACACATGGAGCTGGGACAACTGGAGAGCCATGCAGAGAATAAAGTTGGACCCCTGCCTCACACCATATATAAAAATTAACTGGGTGATTCAGTTGGTTAAGCCTCTGACTTCAGTTCTGGTCATGATCTCATGGTTCATGGGTTTGCATCCCATGTTGGGCTCTATGCTGACAGCTCAGAGCCTGGAGCCTGCTTCAGATTCTGTGTCTCCCTCTCTCTGCCCTTCCCCCACTTATGCTCTCTTTCTCAAAAATAAACACTAAAAAAGTAATAAAAATAACTCAAAATGGATCACAGACTTAAATTAAGAGCTAAAGGTATAGGGTACTTAGAAAACTCAGGCATAAATCCTTGAGACTTTGGATTAGGCAGTGGTTTCTTACAAATCAAAGGCACAAACAACAAAAGAAGAGATAGATAGGAGTACCTGGGTGGCTCAATTGGTTAGGCGTCCGACTTCAGCTCAGGTCATGATCTTATGGTTTCTAGGTTTGGGACTTTTGTCAGGCTCTGTGCTGACAGTTCAGAGCCTGGAGCCTGCTTCAGATTCAGTGTCTCCCTCTTTCTCTACCCCTCTCCTGCTTGTGTTCTGTCTCTCTCAAAAATAAATAAACCTTAAAATAAATAAAAATAAATAAATAGAAATAAATTAGATTTCACCATAACTAAAAACTTTTTCTTCTTCTTAATATTTTTGAGAGCGAGAGAGCAAACACGAGCAGGGGAGGGGCAGAGAGAGAGGGGGACAGAGGATCTGAAGTGGACTTTGCGCTGACAGCAGAGAGCCCAATGTAGAGCTTTGAGGTTGGACATTCAATTGACTGAGCCACTCAGGCACCCCTAAAAACTTTGTATATCAAAGGGCACTATCAAAGTGAAAACACAACCCACAGAATGGGAGAAAATATTTGTAAGTCATATATTTGTCAAGTAACTAGTGTCTAAATCATAACTCTTAACAGTAAAAAAACAAATGCCCCATTAAAAATGGGCAAGTGATTTGGAAAGACATTTAACAAAACTTCACATATAATTAACATAGTGTTATTAGTTTCAGGTATACTATATAATTCAACAATTATATACATTTCTCAAAATTCAGCAAGATAAGTGTAGTCTTAATCCTCTTTATGTATTTCACCCATCCCCCTAATACCTTCCCTCTGGTAACCACCAGTTCTCTCTATTTAAGGGTCTGGGTTTTTTTTTTTTTTTAATCTTTTTTTCCTTTATCCATTTGTTTCTTGAATTCCACATATGAGTGAAATCATATAGTATTTGTCTTTCTCTGACTGATTTCACTTAGAATCATACCTTCCAGGTCCATCCATGGTTTTGCGGAGGGTAAGATCTCATTCTTTTATGGCCAGTATCACATTTTGTACTTGTGTGTGTGTATCTCCCGTATCTTCTTCATTCACGTACTGATGGACTTGGGTTGCTTCCATATCTTGGCTATTGTAAATAATGCTGCAGTAAACCTATCTTTTTGAACAGCCAAGGAAATCAACAAAAGGGCAATCTACTGAATGGGAGAAGACATTTGCAAATGATATATCTGATAAGGGGTTGATATCCAAAATATATAAAGAATTTATACAATTCAACACAAATAATCCAATTAAAAATGGGCAGGGGATCTGAATAGACATTTTCCCAAAGAAGAAATATAGATGGCCAACAGACACATGAAAAGATGCTTAACATTACTCATCATCAGGGAAATGCAAATTAAAGTCCTAATGAGATATCCCTTTACACCTGTCAGAATGGCTAAAATAAAAAATGCAAGAATCAGCAAATGTTGGTGAGGACATGGAGAAAAAGGAACCCTCATACACTGTTGGTGGGAATGCAAATTGGTACAGTTACTCTGGAAAACAGCATGGGGGCAGTTCCTCAAAAAGTTAAAAATAGAACTACCATATGGTCCAATAATTCCACTACTGGCTACTTACCCAAAGGAAATACATAGACATTCCTGTAAAGAAGACATAAAAATGGTCAATAAGTCTAAGAAAAGATGCTCCACATCACTAGTCCATAGGGAAGTGCCAATCAAGACCACAATGAGATACTACTAGGATGATTATAATAAAAAGGATGGACAATAACAAGTGTTGACAAGGATGTAAAGAAATTGGAACCCTTATATACTGTTGGTAAGAATATGAAATGGTGTAACCACTTTGGAAAACAGTTGGACAGTTTCTCAAAAAGTTAGAAAGAGATACCATATGACTCAGCAGTTCCACTCCTAGCTATATATCCAAGAGAACTAAAAACACAATCCATACAAAAACTTGCACACAAATGTTTAAGCAGCATTATTCATAATAGTAAAAAAAAATAGAAACAATCCACATGTCCCATCAGTCAATGAATGGATAAATAAAATGTGGTATATCCAGACAGAATATGATGCAGCCACAAGATGAAGTAACTGATACAGGCTACAACATGGACAAACTTTGAAAATGTGCTCAGGTGTGAAAGAAACAAGATACGGAAGGTTGTACGATACTGTGTGTTCCATTTATGTGAAATTTCAGAAGAGGCAAATCCATAGAGACAGAAAGTAGGTTAGTGTTTGCCACAGTCCAGGGGGAGGAGGGATACAGTGTGACTCCTAACAAGTACATGCTTGCTTTTTAGGGTGATGACAGTATTCTGGAATTTATTGTTCCACAGCCTTGTGAATATTCTAAAAATCACTGATTCGTATACTTAAAAAAGGTTCTCTTTCCAGTGCATTTTTGCCTCACAAAGATTCACAGCTGAGTGATTAAATGCAGCCGTCCATTTTCATTCTGCCATGTCTTGGTAGGTGAAAGGTGCCTCTGTGATAAGTCTGTAAGGGGCTGAGGGGACACACACGGATATGACATTTTACAAATTTACATTTATTCCTAAACCTCTTCCTCTGCAGGAAAATTGTTCAGATTTCTGGTCATTTGGGGTCTCTTTATCTATGTCCCTGCTCTAATTCCCTGTGGTGTTTGTGTGTTGTATCTTGGCAGTGCCGACGGGGAAGTGAAGCACTGTGTGATCTACAGCACTGCTCGGGGCTACGGCTTCGCGGAGCCCTACAACCTGTACAGCTCGCTGAAGGAGCTGGTGCTCCATTACCAGCAGACGTCCCTTGTCCAGCACAACGACTCCCTCAACGTCAGGCTTGCCTACCCTGTCCACGCACAGATGCCCTCGCTCTGCAGATAAAGAGGGAGTGGGAAGAGAGGTGGCTCTCTAGCATTTTTTTCCTACAGTTTTTATTAGACTATGAGGGCATTCTTTCTACGTAGACTGCTTGTTTTGCACAAGAAGTGATTCTGTGAATGTGGAGAGGCCGAGAAGCAGCCGGCCAGGATGAGGGCGCAAGAGGCCTGAGCGGCTGTGAGACCCCGCTGTGCCGCTGCACTGACATAGGAAGCTGGAAGCAGATGTTTTTTGGAAAGTCTGTTTCATTGGGGTTTTTGTTTTGTTTAGCCAGGCGCCCTCAGAACATACTAGGTTTGATGGGGGTGGGGGTTTATATCTGGAAATCTCTGAAGAGTCCTTGTCCTCTTTTGGTCTTCGACTCTGAGAATGTGGCAGGGGCATGGCTCTGTGGGGAGTTCTGTTTTGATCTGGCGGTCTCTCTTAACTTCCTCCCAAAAAGAAGGCTGTTTTGGTTCTGTGGTAGAATGGCATTTGGTGAAAAAGATAACCAAAGGAAAACGGGGATGCATGGGATTTCATTTAGAGAATCTTAGTCAAGAGGGTAAAAACGCCTTCACTGGAGGTACTTTATTAACCCAACCTAACACAAGTTAGGTGTCAGCATCTCAGTAGCTCCTCCCTCTAAAGAAGCATTATGTTTAGAAACCAAATTGATCTCAGCAGAACAATGTTTGTTGCCAGACTAAGGTGTGATGGAAGACAGCACTCGTATCTGAATGCACACTTCTATACCAAAACTTGAAAACTAGAATTTGTTAGTTTTAGCAAACACTAAAATTGGTCGGTGTAACTCCTTCTGCCCCACCCTTGTTTCTCAGAGATGAGGAATAGTGTTCTTTTTGTGGGCATGGTGAGCTTTGAATCATAAAAAGAAGTTGGTGCTTGTGTGGTGGTTCCTTAGCCTAAAAGAATGATCTATTGTTTGAAACCTTTGTAACTTGTTTGTATGAGTAAAGAAAAGGTGCAATCCAGTGCTTTTAGATGGCTTGATATACCAAATAATGATATAGAACAACAGTCTTACATGTGCTTCCCCAAGTTTAAAGGCTGTGCAGAAACAGTAAACATGGTTTAATTTCCCTTCATCTCCCTGTCCTTTGCTGGGTAGGGCTTAGGGGAGCCAGAGGTGGCTAAGGTCGTATAGCAGGAAGGGAGCCAGACTGTTGTCAGGGACTCAGTAGTTCACAGACCCAAAGGCTGGGGTCATCTGCGTCACCCATGTGCTTCCACACAGTGGTTTCTGAAACTTTTGCAAGGAGAGGAAATAATGGCTTGGAGTTCAGACTGTTAGTAAAAGACATCTGGAAGTTTCTCTCTTTGCCTTTTTGTGAGCCTGCCATTAAGATGATGCGCACAGACTGTCCTCATGCTCCAGTGGCCCTGATTTTAGGCCAGGAATCTTCTGCTCCATGTGGTTTAAGCCTTCCAGCTGAGTGAAGCTAGCGAGTGGAGTTGGAGGCAGGCATCTACTCCTACCTCCATTATACCCCACCCCCATCAGTCCACACTTATTTGACAGAGTCCAGCTGCCTCCGAGCCAATCCTGGAACCATAATAGGTTCAGAGTGAGTCAGCTGTTTGAGGCCAAAGCTGTGCAGTCAGGCATCCTGGCTGAGCTAGAGAAGCAGCCAATATCCGGGTCTTGGTACATAAGGCTTACAGCTAGGAAAGTTCTAGTTTGTGGGATAAAAGAAATAAATACTGATTTCCCTGAGCACTTATCTTGGTGACAGGGTCTGGAATGGACCATAATGTAAGAATAGCTTACACTTTTTGGGAAAACCTCGAGTTGCTAACAATGAAGATAGGAGGGAAAGGGCATATCTTTGGCTTTTCTTTGGTTACACTACAGTTTCAGGATTAGGTGAGGCAGACAAATGAACCCCTCCCTCTAGTGTCATGTTCTGACTTAAGCCCTTAACAATAGCCAACTGCATATCCCTTCTCCACGTTGCCACGTTGAAATCTTGCTGCAAGTTTTACCGAATAATACCAGCTTAGTTGCTGCTAGGCACAACTGGATGGCTTTGTACCTGGTATTGAACCTGCTTAAGCAGCTGGATACTCAAGATTAGGTGCAAGAAATCCCTCCTTTCTGGTACTAAAATTTAGTGTGTTCCGAGTAGCTCTTCTAAAATAAAACATGAATAGGGATATATGCCTGTGACATTGAACCGGGTGTTGCTCCTTTGCAGGCAGACATTCAGGGTGTGTAGGGAGGAGAGCTAGCACCATCTGCTATCTACACTTCTAGCAAGGGCTGGCTTGTGGAGAAGGACTCTTCTTTTTTAGTCCTACATTCCTTCACTTTTTTTCCCCCTTGTTTTTTACTCTTGAATTTGTTGCTTGGTGGGAACTAAGGTCCTAGGGATCATTTGAGAAGTTGGAAAATATCTTTTCTGACTGGTTGCCACGTGATTTGCTTCATCCTGAGCCAGTGGAAGTGGCATAGGGGACCAGTCCACTAGCCATTTGGAGGGTAGTATGCAGCTCTTTTACTCCATGGTCTTGGCAGCCTTCATCTGAATGTAGCTCTGTATCCTGTCCCATGATTTGGGCCCTGGGACTGACTGACTCTCTCTCTCTCTCTCTCTCTCTCGGCATCTTAACTGCAGCCTCACTGAAGCAGGGAATAAAGAGACAGACAAGGACCAGAGGGGCTCATTGTTTTTCTGGCTAGGGAAGCCAGCCACCAGCATGGAAGCAAGCTTGAGCCTCGCTGAACCCAGGTCCTAGGTCCATCTTTTCTAGGCAGAGAATTCATCATAGAAAAGTGCTCTCTGGCTCTTCCTGATCATATAGATGCGAACTCTTGGCCATGGCTCAGGACTGTATAGGCCAGCTGTGTCCTTACCACTGATTTGGCCAAGGTTGAGGACTTCCTAATACCACCCTTACTCCATCTCCAAGCCTTGTTGGGACCTTCCACTTACTTTGGACCTCATGTGCTCTAAAGGCATTGATAGCCAAATGTGGTGTCTTCCATAAGTCTTCTCTTCTTGCTGTAAGGAACCAGCCCATGGGTCCTCTTGGGCCAAGAATTGCATCTGGACGATTCTTGGTTTTCAAGCTGGTCTCTGTTGCCAGTTAAGACTCCAGAGTAGGCCTCTGTAAGGCTGCTGTGGCCTCAAAGCAGAGGGTGCAGATGGGGGCCTGGCTGGGCTCTCTTCTGCCAACTGCTCATCCTTTCTCTAGCTCGAGCCACTTGTGACAGACAACCTTGTTTCCTTACCAATTCCAGCATGTGACTTTGGTGCCCTGTTGTTACTTGTGAAAAACCTCTTCTTCTGTTGTCTTTGATGTAGTCAAAAAACAAAAAAAAACAAAAAAACAAAAACAAAAAAAAAAGCCAACCATGTAGTTTACGTAAAAATATCTGATTCACAAAGAAGCCAACTATATGTCTTGTGTTGGGACAGTTCATAATGTAGTTCCTAGACCACTTTTGCAAATTGTTCTTGTCACCAGATGTGTTCAGACATTGCTGTGCAGTTGTGGGGGAGGGTGGGGGGAAAGTGAGGGGGGAGGTACTTTTCGGTCTTTTGTTTTTTTATCTTCCCCAAGAGGGGACAGTCTGGCCAACTTGCTCCAGTAATGCAATAAAGACATTGCAATAAAGTACCTTTTTTGTCCTCATGCTATGGAGGGGTGGGCTGGGTGAGGGAGGCAAGCAGAGGTGTTGAAAGCCCTGAAACTCCCAAACCTTCTCTGTCATGAGCCCCAAAAGATTGGTCCTGGGGCTGAACTGGAGTGCCACCGGAGATACTCTTCCTTCCCTGAACAAGAGGAAGTCACCTCTACCAGGCATGATGCCAGCGTCTCCCCCATCCAGCACAGGACACAGGGAGACTCAGACACTAACCCTGAGAAAGTTAAATCCGAGAGCTGTTTCCTTCTTGCCCCGTTCCTAACTGCTAGAAAGCCCAGCTTACGGTTTCTCATCACACCTTTCTGCCCAGAAATAAGTGTTTCCATAGTCTGTTCTGGGGGTAAATGTTTGTTGCCCAAGGCTCTTGTCACCGTCCTGCCACATCACTTTGTTAAGATTTCTCTATGTTAGGAACATAATTAACAAAATGTGACCACCTCTTTGTACAGGACATTGCAGTTTTCATGCAGTCTCTCAGGCCCCACCCAGGTGTGTAGTGAATTGCAAATCAGATTGGGTAGGGGGTAGTCCACTGTCCTAAATGCTCTTGCCTTGTCCTTTCCCCCCATATGCTAGGGAGGACCTTCCCAGATCCCAAGATTTGTTCCCACTCTCTGCATGGGACACTCAAATTACTGTCTCCAGTCTAGTCCTGACTTCTGAACTCCACCTGCTGGCTGGATACCTCCGCTGGGGCCTTGAGTGTCCCACAGGCAGTGCAGAAACCTATGCTTGGCTATGAATTCCCTTACTTTCCTACCACCAAACCTAAAACTGTCCCGTGTCCACATGACTCCTCTGCCTCTCACCTGTTAAATTACAAAAGGTGGCCCTCCTCCAACTAAAAGCCAACCTTTCCACATGTATTTTTGTATCCTGTTTTCTCCTTCCTCCTCAGGAATTCCCCCATGATCAGGTATCAATTCTTTCACTGTTGTTCTCTCAACCAGGTCATCTGTTGACATTGAGACATGGTTGGGTATGTCTCAGTCCACTTCCTGACCTCTACTGAATCCAATATTCCTTTATCTCTTTGCCCCCATTGAGAGCCAAACCTCTTAATAAAAACTGTGTAAATCTATTTCCTTTCCTCCACTATTTCCGCACAGGTTCCACCACCAGCTGAAACTGCTTTCCTTGAGGTCTTCAATAACCATCAGTTGACTACTTGCCATGAAAAACTCTCCCGTAGACTCCATGATGACTCAACATCTGGTTTTCCTCCTACATCTCTGTTCCTTTTAATTTTTCGGATTCCTCTGGCTGCCCTCTCACTGATGGCTTTTTCCCTGGCAATTTTATCCACATCCATGATTTCATCTACCATCTTCAGGCCAATTATGTCTTTGTTTCTCCTGCTCAGTCCTCTATTGGGAGGTACCTCATGGCATACTACATGGAGGGTCACCACCTAGCCCAGGTTCTCTTCTATTATTTCATATTTCAGGGTGGAAATATATAATTCACATATGATTACATAAGCCAGAAATGCAGCCATCATCCATAAGGCCTTCCTCTCTCTGATGTCTACACAAAAACATCACCAACCCATATCAATTTTACTTCCTAAATGTCAAAGACCTCACTTCTCCCCAACTTCATTGCTTCACTACTGCTTCACTTCATTGCTTCACTCTAACCTTAACACTGGAAAGGTTCTCCCTTTCTTCCATTCTTGCCCTCCTCAGGTTCATTCTCTTAACAACCAGAATTAGCTTTTCTTTAAAAAAAAATTTTTTTAATGTTTATTTTTGAGAGAGGGGTGGGGGCAGAGAGAGAGGGAGAATCTGAAGCAGGCTCCAGGCTCCGAGCTGTCAGCATAGAGCCCAACACAGAGCTCAAACCCACAAAATGGTAAGATCATGACCTGAGCTCAAGTCCAATGCTTAACCCACTGAGCCATCCAGGCACCGTTCTCTCCCCACCCCCTTTTTTTTTTTTTTTTAATATTTCAGAGTTAGCTCTTCAAAATACAAATCTGAACCTGTATAAAACCATTAATTTTCAATTGCTCTAAGGATAAACCACAGAATTCTTAAAATGGCCTGGTTTCTCCCATGTTCAGGATCTCATCCCCCACTTCAGTTATTCTTCCCTGACTCCCTCCCTTTAGACTTGGGTTTTCTTCCTTCTGCAAATATTCTTTATACAACCACCCATCTGTTCCTATGCCTTTACCAACTATTTGCTGATAGTTGTCAAATCTGTGTCCAGCTACTACACTTTCCATCATCAAGGTTGTTCTAGTTCAGACCGCCATAATGGATCACTACATCATTTTCTCTCTGGTCTGCTTATTCCACTAGAGCCTCCCTTCTATACTGAAGCCAGTGATATTCTAAAACACAAATGGGATTATAACACTTCCTTACAGTTATCTTTCAGAAACCCCTCCCCTCAGGCTAATCTGGTGGTGTTTCTCAAAGGGAACACCAATGGCACTTGAGGCAGCTGCCCTGTGCATTACAGGATGCTTACCATCTCTGTGCCAACTCCTTCCTCCATCACCCCCCACTTCCAACCCCCTAAGAGAGGCAGCTCCTCTCCCCCACAAACTGTTGCAAGATGTGCTTGCCCCTACCTCCTTCACCTATGGTATAGTGCTTCTAACCAGATCCTGATCTACATGGGAGGCTCCCCTAGGCAACCAGTTACCTGTGTTCCCAGTGTCCAGTACAGGCTGGCTGAGGGTCTGCTGCCAATGAATGACTGAAGGAAAGAGGAAGTGAGTTCAAGAAGGGACTGAAGGCTGAGGGGCCAGACATCTACTTGTAGAATCTGGCACTGTGGGCAGGGTACGCTCTCTGGCGGCCACAGCCTTCTCCATGCAAGGTGACAAAGAGCTGAAGGGTGCAGGAGGCACCCAGCCAGTGGCCCTGAGGCATTTTCCTGTCTCCAGTCCTCTGGACGCCTCTCCTTCAAACCTAGGCATTGGATTATGGGACAATCAGTGCAAGGTCACAGTTTGAAAAGTCCTGCATCACCATGGAGGTACTCTACCACAGCCCTACTTCCTGCTCCTGTGATGCCATCTCTTGACTCCTCCAACACAATGGACCCATAGATGTCCTCTCCCCTCCCACACCAACTGCTCACCCACTCGCCAATGCAGTCCTACTCACAGGGGGCTGCCCACCTTGGTAATGTCCACCTCCATTGCTAAGGCCCAACTGACAAAAGCCCAGGAAGGACTTACTGGCTACAGACATTAAGGCATTAAGACATCTGTATTTTCACTCAAATGAGCTTTCAGTATTTTAACAAGTCACTTCTCCCTCCATTTCAAAACTCTTCCCCCTCTTGGATTTTAGGACTCTCTTCTTGGTGCTGTTCCTAAGTCTTCTTTGCCTTAAACACTAGTGTTCCTCAATGTATCACTATTGCTACATTAATGGCTCTCAAATTTCTATCTTCCATCCAGATTTCCCTACTGAGTACCAGGCCCATGCATCTAGTTACCTTCTGGATGTCCCTCAGGTACCTCAAATATATCAAGTTTAACTTCCTCCTACCACTTTTTCTCATTTTCTGGCCATGAAGCCCTCCAAGTTTGGAGATAAATACGGGTTATTGAGTCAGGGGAGACCTAGGTTCTAACTGTAATTCTGCCCAAGCTGTGTTACTCTCTGAAAACCAGAGTTCCCTCCTCTATAAAGCCAGAGTATTAGTTGCTACATGGTCTTCTGTAACTCCCCATCACTTACAGAAAGTCTAAGCTCTTGGAAGATCATTAAATATGGCCCTTGCCAAACTCACTAGACCCGTTTTCACTTTGTTTTCAGTTCCCTGAATATACCAAGTATATGGTTAAGTGCTGTACTCTTTGTTTGGATACTCAGACTAATCC
Organism: Hyaena hyaena; assembly: GCF_003009895.1. NCBI lineage: Eukaryota > Metazoa > Chordata > Mammalia > Carnivora > Hyaenidae > Hyaena > Hyaena hyaena. The sequence continues at coordinate 550,978 of NW_024081132.1, forward strand.
ACCCACTCTTCTAACCCAGTAACTACCTATCATCTGTCCTTCAGGTTGGAGCTCAGACGTCGTCATCTCTGGGAAGCTACGTTGAGCTTAGGCAACCCTCCCCTGACAGGGGAAAAGTGTGTTATTCACCACTCTATTCTCAGCAGCAACAAAGACCTTGAGTTACATTTGTGTTGACTGAAAGAAAGAAACAAAAGACAAAGATGGTTTCCAAGAGCGTGTATTACACAGGTCTGAGTGCAAGAAATGGCAAACAACTGCTATGTTTGCTTTAAAAGCTCATCAGGCACCAATCCCAAGTCCTGATGCTTTTGAGGGCCCACTGGGTCTCGGCCCCTCTGGAGTGGGCTGGGCCCAGGCTCCTGGGTGAGGGGGCAGCTTCTGCGTGGAATGTCCTGCCTCCTATCACCTGAGGCATCAGGCACTTTGGTGATGCCCAGGGCTGGCTCTTCTTTCTCTATTTGTGCACATTCAGGCTCCCACAACCAGCTTTGGCGGGGAAACTCACAAGGTGGATGGACCGGCCCAGGGGCACCAGGTGGCCATGACTTCCCCTCGTCTCTGGGAGACAGGTTCTCAGGGTGGGCTGGAGTAATGGTTTCCAAATCCTGGGAGCTGGCCATCCCACCTTCCATCATTGCCTTTCTGCTTGGGGATGCCCTGTCTGGACTCTCAGTAAGAAATTTCCAGGCCCATGGGCCTGGCTCTCCAGAGGTTGAGGGGACAGCAGAGTGACTGGTTGGGAGAAGTCCTGAAGAGCTGGGACAAAGTGCTGTTAGTGCCTGGGTGTGGAAGTGCTGGGCCTTCCAGCAGCCTTCAGGAGGGATAGGGTCTGTGGGTTCAGCCTTACTTAGGCTGGGGGGGTGTGATGAGGAGCTGGCAGCCTCCTCAAAGGCTTGTGGGATCCCAAGCCTCCTCTGAGGGACACTAGGGCCTTCCATTCTGGGATCCTTCAGTGTGGTCTCTGTCAACAGGCTTGGGACTGATGGGCCTTGGCTCTTGGGATCCCTGGACAAGAAGGCATCCTCTTCCTCACCCTCTCCTGCTCCTCTGAGGGGTGGGTCCTGGCTCACTTCTGGGCTTGGTGCCAAGTTTGGTTCCTGTACACCTTGGTTGTTCTCCGGCCCCTCCTCGGCGTCATCCTCTGAGGAGTCAACCTCACGGATGGCTTCCTGCTTCTGCAGTGACTCTCGCCGTTCAGCCCGGTCCTGCCGGAGAGTGCCTAGGGCCCATGAGGGAGAAGGCTGCAACACCCCCTTTCCTGGCAGCGCCCCCTTTCCAGACAGCACACTCCGGGTCCCAACCACCTCTAGAGGGCTGACTTCCCTGGGTGGCAGTTCCTTCTTCAGCTCGGGGTGGGGCAGGTCAAGGCTCTGCTTCCGAGAAGTGGCTAGTTTCTTCTCAGAAGCAGCAAGCGCAGCTGCCAGTTTCTCAGCTGACTGTACCCTCTTAAGTAGTGGTGAGCGGGGCGGCTCTGCACTCTTGGGCCGTGAGAGCTGCCTGGCCAGAGGAGGTGACAAGTGAAGCTTGGTGGGGAAGGCCTGGGCTCCATGGCCAGACAGGGGCGATGGGGAGCGCTGGGGTGAAGCTGCTGGCGGTGGGGAAGGGGTGTGGGCCAGCGGTGACAGAGGGATGCTGCCGGCCGACTTGCGCCGCGGAGAGCGGTACTGGCGCTGGAGCTTGGGTGCCAGGCCGTGTAGGGAGCTGGGTCGCGTGTGTCCAGAGCCGGCTGGAGAACTGGGCACGCTGGAGCTGGGGGAGCTGCTCTGTGATGAATTTCCTCCCACTTCGCACACACAAACAGACACACAAAGGCAGTACAATGTTAGCTGACAGAAGTGATGAGGGGCAAGGCAGGGCTAGCCCTGGAATGTCCCGGGATCATCAAGGTGACCCTAATCAGTGGACCAGAGCCCAGGCTAGAGAAATAAAGTCACCCTCCAACCCTGTCACCTCCTCCCTGCTGGGTCTCGCAGGGGGTAGGGTGAAGCAGTTCCAGAGTGGGCCCACAGAGAAGCACAGAGGGCCTATAGGCTCTTTCCTACCTCCCAGGGGCCATCTCTGCGATGTGCAGGGAGCACTTCCTACCTGAATGCAGAGCATCAGGGGTCACCCGGTAGCCCTGAGTGGGAGATCGGGGGGAAAGGCTGTGGCTGTGTGTAGGAGAGCCTGGCCCACTCTCCCCTGATGATAAGGAGCGGTTAAGGGAAGAAAGGCTACGGCTGGTGTGCAGCAGAGATGCCTGCTTGGTGATCTTCCGGAACAAGGAGCTCTTTTTCTTGCTGCAGAGATAAGAGCCAAGGGCCGTGTGAGTTGGTGCACGGGGCATAGCATCTACCTGGCCCAATGGCCAGGGTTCCCAGCACACATGAGCACCTAGGAGGCTCACTCAGTCCAGCTCACCTTTCTTGCCCATCTTTGCCTCGGCTCCGCTTACTCCTTCGGGCCATCTTGGCCTTGTAGCTGCCCTTCCGAGCTGGCCCCACTTTAATAGATGTGTTCTCCAAGGGCGTTGTTGAAATAGACACCTTGTTTCCACTCTGGGGAACAGAGTGTGAACCCAGGCTAAGGCAGGGAACACATTTTTAATCCCACCCTTACCCTCAGGTATGGCTACCCCATGGCTGTAGCTTTTGCTCCTGCATTGATACATGGGAACCACAGGCCTGTTTTCCCAACTTCACAGATTAGGAAATGGCTCCAACTGGAGACTGGATGGTCTGGGGTTGGGAAGGTGGAGAAAAGGCTTATCTGTCTTATTCTTCAGTTCTTTCCATGGCTCAGAAGGATCCCTAGGCCTTGGTCAGTGAGGACGTTACTTTCCAGCAAAAGCCCACTGCTATGGGTGCGTCTGTCCTCAGTGCCATGGGTGTACATACCCAACTCTCCCAATTCCCCACGTTAAGTCACAGACTCATAATGCGGGGTCGTTGGGGGACCACAGCAGGCACATACCCAGCACTAACCTTTAGAATCAGCTCCACTACTTCCGTGTGCACTAACCCATGCACAGGCTCCCCGTTGACATGAGTGATGAGGTCACCCTGACGAAGCCCCGCCTCACTGGCTGGACCTCCATCCTCCACGTGCTGCCCCAGAGAAATAACAGTCCTCAGCCTGGAGCCTAAGTGTGAAGCGTGGGGCCTAGTTCTGCTGTTCCCTACCCCCCCCCCCCCCCCACACACACACTTTGTACCCGGAGGATAGTTTGAGCAGGGACAGAAACAAGGACAGACAGGCAGGCCCTGGTAGGGGGAAGGCAGAGGAGTGACGAAACTGGGAGACAACAGGTCTGGATGGCCAGACATACCCACACCATGTGGTGCACAGTGTAGACGTCTGAGTCACCCATGTAGACACGAATGGCCCGTAGGGTGAAGCCATACTTCTTGCCAGCTCGGTGGATGACAATGGGGGGCCTCGAGCTGCTGAGAGCTGGCAAAAAGTCCCTGCTTGGAGAAGAGTCCCTGGATGATGGGTTGGATGACTGGGAATGTGGGGACATGGGGCTGGCCAATGGAGAGCAGGTGTGTTCTGGAGAAAGAAAGACAGGACTGAGCATGTCAGAGGACCCTGGCCTGGCCATGCTTCCAGCCCAGCCCCATCTAGACTAGGTTGCTGATCCGACACAGCTGTAGTCACAGGCAGACACTAAGCCCAGGGATGCCTTCATCACAGACTCGGAGCAGCAAAGCCCGCCTCACGTGCCCAGACCCTCCCCGGGAGGTGATGGAAGCTAACACTCACTGAATACGTACTTGTATCCCTCAGGGGCCCCCTGTATGTATTCAAATGTTGCACTTACCCTATGAGCTACCACTAGTAAGGTCTACCTTTTTTGATGAGGAACTTGAAACTCAAGAGAGGTTAAGCAACTTTGTCAAGGTCAGGAGCCAGGATTTGAATGTAAGCTCTCTGCCTCAGAGCCTGCACTCGTTACACGGTGCCATCTTGCCTTGTGGCATATGCACACACAACCTGACACCCATGCACACCTTCAGAGACCTCTAATCTCCTAACAAGGAGGCAGCAGTGACACACAGTCTCTCAGACACCTGCTCCTTAACACAAGACATACAGACATACCCGCTGTGTGCAGACCACTGCCCCAGGCCCAGAGACTCCAGGGCCCTTCCTGTGAGTTTTATCCTAGTTCCCTGGGGGCCTTACCTGCAGGAATGAGAAGGGACAGGGTTGTGGCTGAGGCGGACTTGATCACTTTGTTGATGGGGCGAGTGGTGCGCTTTTCTGCAGAGTCCCCGGAGAGCAGCCGGTGGCGGGCCCTGCGTACCGCCAGGTCACTGATGGCCTTGGCTGTGGCTCCCTCGGTCAGCTGTGGGGTCCCGCGGCCTCCTCGAGTCTCCAGAGCTGTGGGCGCAAGTGAGCACTAAAACCTGCAATGCAGCGGAGCGTCCCCCCGCTTGCCTGCCTGCAGCGCCCTCCATCCCAGGCCTTCTGGTCACTTGCCGGGCCACACCTGGACTGGAGCTGCAGCTCTGGCCAGTGGGCTCCTCGTCTAGCTTCAGCCGCCGCTCCACTGGCCGTTCAGGGACAGGCCCAGATACCCCTTCTCCAGAAGGGGGTGTCAGAAGCCATGTACCCTCCAGCTGCTGCCTCCTGGGGGTGCTGCTAGCCTCCTCAGGGCCCTCAGGGAAGCGAGGAGCATCCAGGAGGCCTGAGCAGCGGCGTCGCACTGTCAGTGGAGGGCTTGAGTCGCTCTCGGTGTGGGAAGACTCAGACACTGACAGCCGCTTCCGCAATCTGTGAGACACAAGGCCCAGGGTGAGACAGGCAGGCAGTCTCCCTCCTCCAGCTCAGGCTCCCTGAGGGGCTCACGAGAGCTGTAAGTCATAGAACTTTTTTCCTCAGACATTCCTTCGGGAGTCATCCCTGTGATGCCCCCTCACTACCCCCCAGCATCTGAATCTCGCCCAAGATCTGTGACAACTAATGGATGGCTACGTTGCCCACCCTCGGTGGGTTCTGGATGCTCACATCTCAGGGGAGCCAATCACCCAGCTCCGGTCTCGGCCCTTCAGCCCTGCCAGGCCATCGGAGCGGTCGTCCTTCTCTTCGCTCAGGCTGCGTTTGGTGGGGGGTGGCACCCGGCGCTCCTCGAGCAATGAGAGCCGCTCCATGCTACTGTACACCTGTGGGCACAGAGTCTGTGCCGGGGACAGAGCCCAACAGCCGCACCTCCCCAAAGTATCCTTGGCACCTGAAACCCAGGAATTGGAACCAGTTCTCCCCTTCCCTCCTCCATACCAGGTGAATATTCCAGAAAGTGGCTACTCCACTGGCCTGACTGGGCCTCACCCCCGGCATCTCTGATGTCAGGGCCTGAAGTGGTTCCTGCAGTACCTGTCATATGCAGGCCAGGCCCTTTCTTCCTCCTTCCCTAGGGATAGCCCCATCACCTGCTGCCCCCACCTGGCCCAGGCATGTTGCTTGACTGGTCCTCTCCTCCCAGTCCTCCCCAGCCTGGGCCTGCTCCATCGCACCTTGCTGAACCTTGGAGAGCATGATGAGAACTGGCGGATCTCCAGGCAGCCATCCTCACTCACTTCTTCCTCGTCCTCTGAGTCCACGTGGTGGTAGCGCTCAGAGCGGGCTGGGTTAGACACACAGGACAGTTCCCTTTAGAGGCCCCGAGTGGTGCCTCCTTTTGACCTTTATCAGATCTCAGGGGGCCTGGAGAAGTCACTCCCAGTGCCCAGTTCAGGGTGCACAGACGTTTCTGGGCAAAGAGGTAGGATCCCCACTCCTCCCCATCCCACCAATGGCCTTACTGTCAAAGTAGCTGGTATCATCCTCTGACTCCAGTTGAGGAATAAATTCAGCCTTCTGGCGAAGAAGTCCTGTCCAGTCCAGACCAGTAAAGAATGGGTGCTGCTTCACCTCAGAAGCACTGCCTGGGGACAGGGAGGGTGTGGGCGAGGGCGCTGGATGAGCTGCATGGAGTCCAGGCCAGCAAGTCTGGTGGGAACTGAGACCTCGAGAGGCCAATCCCAAAGGCCTCAGCTATGGCACCTTTCTTCTTGTGCTCACAGGAGCAGGGCAGTCTCAGGACCAGACCACACCTATAGCCTGAGCTTCCCAGTTATATGGACTCTACCTCCCTCTTCCCTCTTCCAAGTTGTGACAAAAGGTCAGTGGGGCCTGTCCTACCTGTCCCCAGTCTCTCCAGAGGGTTCTGGTGGAGCAGTTTAGAGGTGAGGTCCTGGGCGTCTGGTGGCAGTGCATCCTCCCCCTCAGGCCACACAATCTCATCTGAAGAGTTGGGGGTAAGAGGGAAGGAGTGGGTTAGAAAAGGGTCTCAGAGGTTGTGGGCAGAGTGGGGAGATAAAGAAGAGGTTTCTATGAGAAGACATGGGTAGGGAGGCATAACGGCCCCAGCCCAGAGCCCCTGAAAGCCTTGCCTGGGACGCAGCTCCTTAAGTTCTCTAGGTTCCTGTCCTCCTAGGGGGTCACACACACCCTAGCCTGCAGCTTGCTCTTGACCCAGGACTGTCCTGTCCTAAAGCTCCAGCTCACCCCGCCTTTACACTTCAGACACTAGTACACTCACACATACACAAATGCACACTCACAGCACACACACACATACACAACACAGGCATATGGGGATACGTGAACACAAATGGAACAAGCCCCATGTGACACACACGGTGCACAGGTACACACACGCATGCATCTAAGAGGCAAGTATACTACACACACACACTAACTCAGAACAAGAACTCATAAGCCTCACAGGTGCATGTGTAAATCATATTTGTGGGTCCAGACTCTGTCTCCCCAGTGTGCCAGGGTGATGGTACCTACCACTGATCACTTGCCCAAAGAGCTCCTCCGGAGTATCTCCAAAGAAAGGGACGCAACCCACCAGGAACTCATACAGGATTATGCCCATGGCCCACCAGTCCACTGGCTTCCCATAGCCCTGACGCAGGATCACTTCCGGCGCAATGTACTCCGGGGTCCCGCATACCTGGGCACAGAGAAGTTGGGCTGGCTCATTGGCATAACAGCCGAAGAAGTGGGGTTGTTCCCACCTCTGGAGAAGAAAGTCTCTAAAGGAAGACTCGGCTTACTTTGGTTAAAGAACAAGATCAACAGGAACCCAGGGTACCAGAGCTGGAACTGTTGGTGGAGTGAATTTATGTACTTCCTAACTAACCAAAACATATAATTCTAGCCTGGAACAACCTCTCCCTGGGCCCTCAACACCTCTTTCTGGCATCTTGTTCCCACAACTGGCCTCTGCCCTCCAGCCTGCCAAAGACAGACCCTACAGTCACATGACTACTATAGGGACTTGCAAGTAGTCACAACCTGAACTGTCAAGTCAAGGAACATCCAGAGGCTATTCTCAAGAAGCTGGGCTATAATCCAGTGGACGTGGAGTGGTGTTCCAAGAACAGGCTCCAGAAGAACCTTGCCCTTGACGGAGGCTAGGAGGTAAGAGTAACAATGGTGATACAAACTATTTTCTCCAAACCCTGAGGAAGATGATGATTTTGGATTTAATAGCCATATGATTTTTGTGGCCCACCCTATTTTCCAAATGTGCTACTTGCCTCAATACCTCTCTGGAACCAAAAGGTGGAAAAGATAGGAGCTCCCAGTCTTAACATCTAGCTAAGTATGTGGCCCCTCACCCTACCCTTATTCTGAAGTCTGGAACTCAACCCCAAAGGTCTCAGCTATCTTTCCATACCTGCTTGTCCAGGAACTCCCGGGCATCCTTTTCAATGTGGCCCTCATACAAGTTTGTTGTCAGGCTCATGAGGCCAATTTTAGAAAGGCCAAAGTCAGTAAGCTTGATGTGCCCCATGGATGTAATCAGGAGGCTGGGAAATCAGAGAAACAAAAGACTGGAGTTATTTCCTAGTTTTCCAAGAGTGCTGATTTTATATATACCAAAATTTCCCACTCAGGCTTCTACAGAGTTCCTGTGAGATATAAGCAGGGTAGCTTCATCAGGGAGATAGCTATGAAAAAAAAAATCTCTGGCTTTGGGAGTACTACATTCTGAATAAGCAACTAACCTGCTCTTTGCCCATTCCTCCAACTCATTAATGTTTACTCCCCTCAACTATATTCTATGCTGGGGGCAGGAACCAGCCAGCTGATGGACAGACTCTATTCCACAGAAAGATCAGCCTCATCCCACGGCTCTAGCCATACCCAGTCCTCTTTCTTCACTGGGTGTCTCATGATACCCAGACTCAGGGAGAGGAGAAATGGGTACATCATCTTGCTCCACATGCACAACTGGTTTTAAAATTTTTTTAAAGCTTATTTATTTTGAGAGAGAGCAAGAGTGCGTAAGGAGGGGAGGGGCAGAGAGAAGGAAAGACAGAATCCCAAGCAGGCTTCACATTGTCAGCGCAGAGCCTCATGCAGGGCTTGAACTCATGAACTGTGACATCATGATCTGAGCCCAGATCAAGAGTCGGGTGCTCAACCGACCATGCCACCCAGGTGCCCCTCCATAGCTGGTTTTAAAGGAGGGCTGGTAGGGAGAAACCAGAAATAAGATCTCACAGAGAATGGTCTTTTTCTTCTCCCATCACATACTCTGCCAGGACCATTTCACTTCATGACAAAGGCTTCACCCTGCCACCCCTTTATTCTACAATTCCCAAATCAGCATCTGACTTCTTTTATGAGCTTCATGCCTACTAACTGCCCAGATGTCTTATGGGCACCATGAACTCAACCTGTCCAAAACAGAGTCACACTGCCTAAGTGGTCTTCTTCTCAGAAAATGATTTCTGTTATCTCTGAGCTCTGTGATAAGTAGTTTATTATTTATAAAAATATTCTGGCTCCCAAAAGGTCTTATACAGTAACTAATGCAACAAAGGTGGGTATTATTATCCCCAATTTTTAAGAGAAGGAACGTGAAGCTCAGAGAGGTTTAATGAACAGACCCAAGCTCACAGAGTTAACAAGGGGTCATGTGAACTCAGTGTCTACTGTCAAACTCTGTCTAGCGTCAAAGCCACTTTCCACCACAGAGGCTTTTCCCCATGCATTAGTCCTAAGCTAGAAGTCTGGACGACACCCCAGACTCCTGCTCCCTTGCTTCTCTCCCACCACTCACACCAACCTTTTGGTTTCCTTTCTACTTCCTAGCACTATCTCCTCTCTTCTGCAACCTGCAGGTCTGGTTATTTCGGGCCTGGTCTACTGTAACAGTTTCACCACTTTTTCCAATGCACAGTGCGCTTTCTAAACCTAAACCAAAATCTGGGCATGTCGTTCTATCATACCCTTGGCTAACAGGCCCTTTGAAGACTTGTTAGGATGCTTTTTTATTTTATTTTAATCTTATCTTATCTTATTTTATTTAAAATGTTTATTCTTGAGAGAGACAGGCAGACAGACAGACAGATGGTGAGTGGGGGAAAAGCAGAGACAGAGAGGAAGACACAGAATCTGAAGTAGGCTCCAGGCTCTGAGCTGTCAGCACAGAGTCTGACATGGGGCTCGAACTTATGAGCTGTGAGATTGTAACCTGAGCTGAAGTCTGACACTTAACCAACTGAGCCACCCAGGTGCCCCCGACCCTTTAAAATAAAACCCAAACCTAACAAAAAGACCCCTGATGATCTCATCCCAGCCTATCTCTCTAACATTCTCTCGTACTACTCTGACCAATTAACAATCTCCATTTCCGCATACTGTAGTTCCCAGGTCTTATTCTCTCACACCTGGGTGGGTGCCTTTGGAAATCCTGCTTCGTAGCTTAGAAAGCTCCTCTTCCCATCTGACTTGTGCCTTCCGAGAAGCAGCCTATACTCAAATATTTCTGTTCCCATACTACACTTACGTTCTATAGGCCAGGGACTACTTTACAGCCCAGGTTACAGTGCTTGCCCCAGAGAGGCCAGTATATGTTAGAACACTTGTGCATCCAGCTACTAGATGTGCTGATTCTTTTGTTCCTGCTTGGTTTCTTTAGTGGAGCTCCTCAGTGACTCTTACATGTCACCAAAGCCTTATGATGTGCTTGCCAGACTTACTGGCAATGGTCTTTGCATTTGGGGTGGTCAGGGGCTAGAGTACTAGGCCAAGATGGACAACCACAAGAGCACTATTTCCTAGCATCCATTCTGGGATAGATTCAAACATGCTGTGTCTGCCTCCATTTATTTAGAGACCCGAGGGAGTCCTTGGACAAGGGACTAAGAGGGTAGGCATACTTGTCAGGCTTGAGATCACGGTGCACGATGCCGTAGTTGTGTAAGTACTCCAGGGCTAGCACGGTTTCTGCGAAGTACAGACGCACCATGTCCACAGGCAGGGCCCCGATGTTCTTAAGCAGAGTAGCACAGTCTCCTCCTGCAACAAGCCCAGGCCACCATGAAGGAAAGATCCAGTTCCCTATTCTAGACGGTCTCAGGCTTTACAGTCTCTGAGGCCCCAGAGAATGGCCTGGGGCCAGAGACTGTGAATCTAGCCCTTCCACTGCTGGTACTGGGGAGGAGGGGCAGACAGAGTGTGGAGACAAGTAGGCAGCAGGGTGAATCTGCCAATGGCTGTCAAGGCCACTGTTCAGGCCAGAGAGGGTAGGAACCCAGGCATTTGTGCCTGTGAGTGCACTTGCAGGGATGGAGCCGAGTTATTTTAGGGTATGAGTCTTGTATATTATAAACACATCTGACCGAGACTTCAGCATTTGTTCACTTATTTCCTTCCTGACAACTATCCTTTGGTTTTCGAGTGAGGTAAAACTGTAAACTCCCAGCATGTAGCCTCTGAATTAAAAGGGGAGTTTTGTTCAGTTTCAACGTCAAGGCTTAGGCAAAATATCTTTGGCAGTTGTACACAACCGTGAGAGGGGATGTGGGAAGGACACTGGCAAAGCTGCTGTCTCTCCCCATGTGCCCCGTGATGCTCTTCTATTCCACTCCCAGAACATTTTGTGTTCTTAAGGGGTGCTCCCTTCACAAGCCAGGGCAATGGCATTCCTTTCTTCTGAGGGTCCAGATGCAGTCCTCCCAGCATGCAACCTTGGTCTGTGTGGCCCTGCTACCTCCTTTGTTCCTGCCTGGGGCCAGCAGTAGAGACCATCCAGGCTTTGGAGTGCAGGATTCTACAGCTATTGGACTGATATATCTTGTCCCAGAATGTCTCTCTTTGCACCTGACATGGGCAGCCTCATAGCAGCTACTGCTCCAGAGGCCTCCCCCTATGAGGGGCAGAGAGCCTCGTGCCCACCGTGGCCAAATGGTCTCTGAGATCCTAAGGCAGAAACCAATGCCAGAGAGAGACTGGGAAGTTGGGCTCTGAGACTTCACCGCTATACAAAGCTGTTGGTCCCAGCTCAGGGCTAAGCCTCATGTTGTACCTTGGCCTCCATGCCAGGCCACCTTTCCCAGTACCTTCTACATACTCCATCACCATGCACAGGTGGCGCTTGGTCTCAAAGGAACAGAACATGCTGACGACAAAGGGGTTCTCAGCAAAAGTCAATATGTCACGCTCCACAAAGGCCTGCTGGATCTGGTTCCGTAGGATCAAGTTCTGCTTGTTGACCTTCTTCATGGCAAAGCGCTGCCGAGTGGACTTATGCCGCACCAGGAATACAGCCCTGGGAAACACAGCCCAGCCCAGACCCCATGGGCCCTCAGCACCGAGGCTGTGCTCCCCACCACCCAGAGCCAGTGTCCAAACTGCCTCCTATCATACCTTGTAAATGCACAGAGCAAAGGAGCAGGGGTGAGCTTATCGATGAAAAGGATGTGGGCCCCCTGCCAATATAGCTCTGCAATTTCCCAATATACCAAGTCCTGAGGACAGAGCTCAGCCCTTCCTCAGAGCTCAGTATAGGAGGAGTGCTAGCAAGAGAGGTGGGGACCTTGTCTGGGAAAGGAACAACGCCCAGATGTCAGAGGAAACTGAGTTCTTGTCTCTCCAGGAGGTTTTGGAGAGGGAGAGGGTCTATCCTGAGGCAGTTGCTGCCTGGAGGATTGGGCATCGTACACGTCTAGAAGGAAGAGTCCAAGGGCTGACTTAGCTCTAGTCCTGGCTACACCCTCCCCTCTGCCTTTACCCATAGGCGCCATTGCTGATGAGCTTAATGGTCTCGAAGTCCTCTTCAGAGGGTGTCTTTTTAGCCAGAGATGCCCCACGGCCCTGTAAGACAAGAGCAAAGGCAGGAGGCAGGCATGCTTCTCAGAGCCCACGTGCCTGGGGAAGCCAGGCCCCTGATCAGCTCAGCTCTCGGTCTTGCTGTGGCCCCCACCCATTCTTCCTCAGTCAGGAGCTGAATGACTTCTGAGTTAGTACGTACAACCACCCACCCTCCATCCCTCCTTTAGGTATTCTCTCACAGAGGACTTGCGGATATTTGCTTCACAGGGCCCAGTCTTCATGACTGGGGCAAAAGCTAAAGGTCTTTACCTCAACTGAATCATCTGTCTCTGGAGTGTCAGGACTGTCATAGCTGCTCAACTGGGCCATTTCTAGAAACAAAGCAAGGGCACAAGAGAAAAGTGTGCACAGCAATGTCAGGCACTTGAGTAGTCCACTCACATTACATGATAGGTACTTGCAAGGTAGGACTTCATATTTCCCACATCTGTGCAGTCCTGTGGCTCTATCCTCAGAGGAGTCACAGATTTTGGACTTATTTGCCAAATAATATTGCCACTCCTATTTCTAGAAGTCCAATGCCATTCACTAGGCCTGGCAAATTCCAAAATGTTTCCGTCAAATTTAGGACAATTACTGGAAAACAGGCCCTAAGGGTGGGCTACTGGTCCCTATCCTGCTTTGCCGGATGGGGTTGGGGAGCAGAGAAGGCAGGAGCAGGGTGAGGACAGGCCAGGAACTTAGAAGCCTGGGGTTCATGAAGGGGCACAGTGTGACGCCCCAGGTCAGGGCCACACCAAAGACACAGGAGGACTTGTAAGGTGGCAGACAAGGAGGTAAGCATGCAGAGGAGGGGACCATTTTTGAAAATGTAACTGTGGTCCTTTGTTGTTGACCTCTTTTGATATTAGGTCCCAAATCCAACCCAAACTGGGCTCACAGCAATCCAGCCTGGGTTAGTGTCAGGCAGATCTGAAGGAGGAGCTGTTTTATAATAGAGAATACAGGCTTCCTCCAATACCCCTGAGGCCCCTGATGCTGAGTCACATCCGTGTCCAATCTAAGTCTCTTCTCCAAGTGGCTTTCCTGAGGTTAGAGCTTGTTGGCTGTGGGGCCTCTTTGCAGGCAGCATGCTCACCCTCTAGGGGATCCCGTGTGAGGCCCAGTTGACTAACGATGTAGCGGGGAATGTCACATTTAATCCCTTGTCCCTCTTTGGCATGGCCCTCGGCTGCTTCTAACAGGTGGTAGAACTCTTCAGGGTCAAACTCCTGTACCAGGGGAGAGAGGTGGTCAGTGGTGAGGGCTACACATGAGGGCTCTGGTTTTCACAGCACATACCCAGAAGAAGATGAACAAGAAAACTTTCTCTTTATGATGGCATACCCCTGCCTCCAAATGCCCTGAAACATCATGATTCACAGATCATGAGAATGGGGACAAAGCTGTCTTCCAGGTCAGCTCCAGACTGGACATCCTAAGCATGTGCTGTCTTCCTGACAATAAGAACCAGAGCTTTTGGCTTCAAGAGAGCTCAGCCTATTCACCTGGGCCAAAGCCTTCTGCCAGCCAGATGACACTGTCACACACATGCGCACAAGTACGTACAGGCCTGCCTTCAGATATTTACCAAGCACCTCCTACGTGCTAGGACCAGAATGCCATGTGGACAACATAGCCATCCTTGTCTGCACAGAGCACAGAATAATGAGGGTTCTATTTACTGAGTCCCTACTAAGTGCTACACTTAGTAGCTAAACCCTGCTAACACCTCTATGATCTCAGTGAGGAAATCAAGGCCCAAAGAGATGCACTGATTTAATCATGGTCACAAAGACAGGAAGGGACAGAAAGCCAGCATTCAAACCCAGGCCTGACTCCAAGCCCTGTCCAACCATGGACTTCATGTTCTTGAGGAAGAGGCCCTCTGCTTTACCATAACCCCAGATTCCCTCACCTCTGGTCTCAACATTTTGGAGACTCATTCACTGTCACAGGAGAGTAATCTTTTTTCTGAATTTAAAATGTGAATTAATCTAATAAGCCAGATCTGGAAGTCCTTCTAACTTCTTATTCTTCCTCAGTCCCTGTCAGGTCAGAGTGTCTGCCTCCTAAACCCCTAAGGCTCCTCCATCTACCTCTTCTCTTTGCCCCTACCACAGGCCTCCTCAGGCCACTCCTACTCTCACATGAACTGCTGCTTCTGGACTATTTCCCTGGTCATCCTGCCCTCTCTTCCAATTCACCATCTATGTTGCAACCACAATAATCTTTCTCAGGAGTAAATCTGATGGAATGTTACTCAGAAACAAATAGGAACCCATTACTGATGCATGCAACATGTATAAAACAAAAAAAATTATGCTGAAAGAGTTTAGAACATACTACATAATTTCATCTACACAAAACCACACAAAGGGCAAACTTATCCATAGCGGAAGAGAGTAGATGTGCAGCTGCCTGGCAGTGGGAGGTGAGGGATGGGAGAGAGACTGACTGCAAAAGGCACAAGGGGACTTTTTGAGGTGAAAGAAATGTTCTCTGTCTTAACTGTGGCGATACGAAAGTGTGTATTTTATTAAAACTCACTGAACTGTATACTCAAAAAGGATGTATTTTATTGTATATAAATTATATGTTAATAAAGTTGGTTTAAAAAAAGTAAATCTGGGGCACCTGGGTGGCTCAGTCAGTTAAGCATCCGACTTCGGCTCAGGTCGTGATCTCGCAGTTCCTGAGTTCGAGCCCCACATCAGGCTCTGTGCTGATAGCTCAGAGCCTGGAGCCTGTTTCAGATTCTGTGTCTCCCTCTCTCTCTGCCCCTCCCCTGCTTGTGCTCTGTCTCAAAAATAAATACACTATAAAAATTTTTTTAAAAAGTAAATCTGACCATATCACATTCTTACCTAAACTTTCTGGTGGCTCCAAGTGGCCTTCAGGATAAGCCCAAATTCTGGAGCAGAGAACCCAACCCTACATGATGCCACCATGCCTATCCTCCAGGTTTCTCCCTCATCAATTCTTCACACGCACCCTGCACTCCATTGAATGCCCTTCCCAGGCAAACTCATAATCATCCTTCATGTTCCCCAAGGACCTTCCAGCAAACGTCCATCCCAAGGGGGACTAAGGCACCTCCTTCCTTCTCCATGTTCTTGTCACACCTTGGACTTCCCTCAGTTGCAACACTACCTGCAGTATCATAATTATTATTTCTACGTCTCCACACCTCCTACCCAAGGCATTGAAAGACCTGTCCACTGCAGAGGGAGCACCTTAGTCTCGGGGACTCTGCTATGTTTAGGTCTGTGTCTCCAGTGTCTGGCATGGAGTAGGTGCTCAGTAAAGTATTGCTGCATGATGAACTGATGGACTCGACTTGTGCTAACAGAACTGTCCTGTGCTCTTCACCACCCAGAGCCCAGTCACCTGGGGCCTGCTCAGTGTGTGTGGGCCAGACAACTATACATTAGGACCAGCCATTTTCCTCACAGGAGCTCGTTTGGGCCCCAATGCCAGCATACCACATTTAAATATGGATGTCAGCAGCAGAAATGACAGTGGTGCTACCATAGTTTTGCTGTTAGCAGGATACTTCCTCTGTATGCCCCAGCCCTCCCAACCTTCTCTGGAGCCCACTCACCAGGCATTCCAAGAGCCGAGCTGGGCGGGCAATGACAATCATTAGCTTCTTCACCAGCTGCATCACAAAAGCCACTTCTGAACTCTCTGAGCGCTCATGAGCCTGTAGAGAAGACAAAGGTTGGTTAAGCAATCCACTGGCACTTTGTGGTTAGGCTAATGCAGGACTGGGCTGGGCAGAGTGGACTCTAGGGAGACACCAGTTGGTAGCACAGAGACTGCTGCAAAATGAAGGACTTAGGGAAGGTCTGTGCGTCACAAGAGAGAGCAGGAACTGTGTGAACTTTAGGACACTACATGACACTGGGGAATGCCACGGAGACATGTGGCTTTACCTGTCCCTCCATCCAGACCCTAGCTCAAGGGACAACTCTCAGGGGAGTTTCACTATTCACTCCCCACCCCAGGCAGAAGGTCAGGAATAGAAAGACTTCAAAGCAGGAATGATGCGACCAGACAGGTATTTTAAAAAGATCACTCTGGCTGTAGTGTGGACGGTGCACTAAAGAGCACAAGCCTGAAAGCAGGAAAACCCATTAATGGATTACTGTAATAATGTGCACAAAAAAGGCATAAATCAAGGCAGGAAGAATGGAAAGAAACAGACAGCCTAGGCCATTTCAGAGGTAGATGACGGAGTAGAGCAGAGGGTTGGATGAAGCAAGAAGAGAAGGGAACTGCAACTGCAGTTTTAGGAAAAGTTCAGTGATCGTATAAATAATATAGGAAACATATCAAGATAAGTAGTTCAAGTGAGGGAAGATGGAGAAGCTCCATTTTGGACTTGCAGAGTTTCAGGTACCTAGATTAGATACTTTCTTGGGTATTTACTCAGCCCAGGAGCCTTTCTCTTTTTCATGGAAACTGCCCTTCTAGTAGCTACAACTGTACTGAGTGGCTGCACCTTCCACCCCACTTCCAACAGCTGACAAGTGTGGATTACTCTCCTAAAATTTAAAAATGGATGGCAAGACAACTGTTATCATCAGTGTGCTAGAAGCATATAATCTACTGTTGGATGAAAAGGGATGGCCACATCTACCAAAGAGACCAAGGAAAAGCAGCACAGAGGAAAATGGCATGAAGGAGAATCATTACTTCCTGGGCTTCCCACAGCTTCTGGTTTCTAGTTTTGGTCCCTTAAGACTGGGTTGCATTCCTGTCTTTAATTCTCTAAGACCCACCCACCCTTTTCATCTTTATAATTAGTTTCTCCTTCCTGCTTAAACTACTTTGAGTTAGCTTTCTATTACTTGCAACCAAAGAATACTAACCAATCTGGAAGTCAAAATGGAGGAGTCCAATAAGCCATGGACTGGAGCTCCAACATTGATGTGGGGCTAAAGAAACAAAGAGAGAAGTGGCCAGGTGGTTGTCCTCAGCACATGGGCGACAATGGAAGACATAGAAGGAGATGAAGCTGTTAGGGAGAGTGTGAAGAGAGGAGAAAGAGGAGAACCGACACTCAGGGTCGTACCCTGTGGAACACCAGCATTTAATACTTTTATGTATTTTTTAAGTTTTTTTTTTTTTTTTCAATAATCTCTACACCCAACATGACGCCAAACTTATGGCCCCAAATCAAGAGTTGCATGCTCTTCCAACTGAGCCAGCCAGGTGCCCCCTAAAGCCAAAAGAATGCCAGCATTTAAAAGAAGGAATTTGTGAAAGGGCAGCAAGACTGGAGAGAACAGTGTCATGACCCCAAGTGTGAGAAAAAGGTCCAGGAGAGTCACACTGTAGAGCTCGGCAGAGTTGTGAAGTCTGAGGATCGAAAGAGGCCATAGGATCTCTTTGGCAACTGGCCATCTGGTTGCTTGGTAACGTCTGCCTGAAACAGTGTTAGTGGAATGGTGGGAAGGGAAAGTAGAAGGAAGAAGACTGAGCAGTGAATAGGCTGTTAGTAAAGAAAAATAGCAAATAAGGACCATTACAAAAAATTGATTATGAAATGAAGAGAGAGGCTGGGCACATCATGAAATTTTGTTTATTCTTTTAAGACTTAACCCAAATATCAACTCTGTGAACCCTCAATGAGGTCCTCTGCCTGTACCTCCCACCCCACCCAAACACATAAGAACAGGAACTAACTGCTCCCTCTTCTGTTTCATTTGCTTACACGACATGGTGCCACATATTTTTGTTTGTTTGTTTGTTTAAAATTTATTTTAGAGAGAGAGCAGGAGAGAGGGGAAGGGGGCAGAGAGAGAGACAGAGAATGAATCTTAAGCAGGCTCCATGCATGGAGCCTGACTCGGAGTTCAATCCCATGACCCTGGGATCATGTCCTGAGTGTCAGACATTCAACTGACTGAGCTACCAGGCATGCCCTACACTTTGTTTTATAATTAGTTGTCTGTTTCTATAGCTACACTATAGAGCCTTACTTCTTTAAAACTTTGGTTTCCTCATCTGTAGATTTAGAGAATCTAAATTTAGAGAATCTTACCTACAGTGTTGTTGTGAAGATTGAATTAGATCAGTTAAATGAGATAATGCAGTGTCTAGTATGCATTAAGTGCTCTACAATAACAGTGATGTTTATTTATTTTTTTTTGAGACTGTGCAGTTCAACTTTTTATTTTAATAAAATCAGAATATGCACAGCACATGCAGTGCTAGCATCTAAACTAATACAATAAGCAATTACTAAAGCTACAGTGACTTGAGGTTCAATCTTTACATTCAGCAAGTTTAAATCCATTCTTATGTGATTTTTGAAACCTTGTTAACTGAAAATATTGCTTGCTGATAAAACTTGCTCAAATGCTATTGCTGAATGTACAAGTCACTGAATATGCCAATACAACAAAGATAACCACATGTTTGAGGATTGCAATGTGCCAGACATTCACTGAAAAAAAAAAAATACACACAACTAAACAAAACTCACGCAATGTTTATTTTTTTTTTTTTATGTTTATTTATTTGAGAGAGAGAGAAAAAGAGTGTGAGTGGGGGAGGGGCAGAGAGAGAAGGAAACAGAATCTGAAGCAGGCTCCAGGCTCTCAGTGGTCAGCACAGAGCCTGACACAAGGCTCGAACTCACGAACCACAAGGTCATGACCTGAGCTGAAGTCAGATGTTTAACTGACTGAGCCACCCAGGTGCCCCATTGATGTTTATTCTTTTAAATATAAATCTTACCATGCCATTTTCCAAATTACAACCATTAATAATTTTCCCACTGCCTTCATGATAAAACCTATGCTCCTCACAGACACTTCAGCCTTTGCCCCTCCCCGCTGCCTGTCCCATTCTAATTTTCCCTGCAGACATCCTTCACCTAGTCATGCCAACCTACTTCATCTGCAATTCCTGGAATGTCCCAAGTTCCTTTATACCTCTCAGAGTGGCCTGATTCCAGGCGCTAGCTGGTATCAGCTGCTGGTGGGCAGACTGACCTTACGTGGTTGTTCCTGTGTATCCTTTGATGACTCTCTTGACGCATTTACTGTTTACATTTGTTTTGCTTACACAGGTTTGTAAATATTATTGCCTAAGATATTTGTATATAACTTGTAGCTTTTATTTAGTCAAAATTCACATGTTAATGACTTATGATAGTGTCCTACTCCTGCCATTATGTGGTTAAAAAAGAAAATAATTCCTCTCAAAAATTTTAATGTGGAAACAATAAATTTCACAGGAGGGGAAAAAAAGGAAAAAAGAACAAAAATTATTTTCCTAGTGACTCCTACCTACTCGTCAAGACTCAACTTTTCCAGAACTCTCCATGCAATCAGCATATCTTCCTCTGTGCTCAGAACTGACCTCTAATATTTAGTGCTCATCAATTCACAATTACTATAATACACAAAAGTGCGATAATTCACGTAGAGCACTCAGTGTGGTGTCTGGCACACAGTATACTTCCATAAATGACAGCTGTTATTTTTACTGTAATGATAGCTTTTCTTTTTACTTGTTGATGGGTCTATAACCCCACTTAGTAGCAAATTCCTTGAGCTGGAACCTGCAATTAACTTTTTTCTGAATTCTTAGGGCCTAGAAAATTAGGGAGCAGATGAACTTACTGACTCCATAGTCAGTGTTCTTGTTGCACCAAACAACCTACTCCCGGGGGAACAAAAGTTTGGGAAGACACCTGAAAGGTGTTGGGCAAGGCTCTCACTTTAGCATTTAAGGATATCAATCTTAGATATACAAGCAACCTGGGAAGTCACTCTACCTTGATCCCTTACCTGATGCCACAATCCCAGATTCCTATCCACTGTTGGAAAGTTATTCTTGAACAGAAACAAAGAGCTGCCAGGGATCTGCATGCGAATTTAGTTTTCTAAAATCATATTTCTACAATGTCTAAATTTAAGTATTACTCTTGAAACCAGAAAAAACCATTTTCATAGAAGGAACTACTTTTTCATCTATTAAATCAAAACTTTTCTCACTGTAACTCTTGCCCAGTGGGTTAACAGAACTTTTAGAGGATGGAGAACAATTTGCTACCTATTATGTATGAGAAATCTTCCAATATTAGTAATAATCATGGTCATTTTTAATCATCTTGCCTCTAGATTCCAGTGTTTCCTAAGTAAAAAAAAAAAAAAAAAAAAAAAAAAAGAATAAATAAACTCCCTACTCCTAATTTCTAGACCAACACACTGAAGTCCTGTTTGATCATTAGCTAGCCCTGGCTTCTCAGCTCAGTTGGTACTATCCCAGAGCAAGGTCATGGGTCTAGAGGTAATAGGGGCCTGGACTGGGAAATACTCTAGTACACAAAGAGGCACATGTCCTTCCCGCTAACTGTACTAATGGTGTAGTATGGGACAACTGTGACTTGAGGGGGCAAGCATCCAACTACCTATGTCTAGAGGCCAATAGGAAAGCAAACTCTGGAGCATGAAGCAGTAGTTAAGAACTCACTGGACACTCTGGTCTTGACCATCTCTGGGTTATTTTATATCTAGCCTCCTAGGGAAGGCTTTTCACACTGGGGAAGATCAGGTCTCTAAATACCTAAATCCTTACTAACAAAGTTCTCACCACATAAACAGAATGTCAGCAAATAGATAAACCCATAGTGCAAGCCCCAGCCTCTTTTCCCTTGGCTGAGCAGCACCACTCTGAAGGCTCTGCTTACACCAGTATTTCTACTAGAAGAGAACCCATCACAGCCACAGGGGCCACTTCTAGGCTTTGGGTGTTTATGAATACTACCAATGTTGGAGCCTCAGGCAGAGTAACTGGAATCAGAAAAAGAAAAACCCCACAGAACTGAGTTCTTCTCACGCCACACAGGTTTCTCTTAGTAATGCAGGGCACTGAGGAGGAACCAAAGTCCATTAGCAACCACACTTTGGGGTGGCCCTGCACATGAGTAAGGAAGCAGACAAGTCAGCTGAGATGACTGGAAACACTGTCTTAGCCTTAATCTTAGCCTGGAATTAATAATACACTACACCTCACAGAGAATTTACCAAAATTCCAGCACAAGAACACTCACATCTTGCAGAAGTTTCTCTAAATTCTCTTGAAGCTCGTAGAAGTAGTGTGATGTAATGAGACGACTCCGAGATTTATCCAGGCAGTCTCGGGCCATCTCAATCACCTGATGATGAATAAAGCTCAAGGTTCCATCTGCCAAGGGCAACACACTGTCCGGAGTGTTGGAGGAAATGAATTCTGCAAGACGCTCTTCCATTTGTGCGGTGGCCTGCAAATAAAAGCAGAAAAAGTGACACTTCCCTTCTGGTTCCAGCTCAGTTGGGAGCTCAGCCTGAAGGACCTGGTAATAACCTGAGGACAAGCTCTGTGATCCTGGTTTCCTTGATGTTGCATTTGGGGAATGTGACAACTAGACATATGAAAAGGTCACCGTCAAGTCAAAACATTACAGTCAAGGCCTTTTCTCACTGTGACCTTGCCTATCTCCCCCTACTACTTGGAAGATGTGTTCTTTTGCTCTGAGGACCTGGAAGTGTCTGTTGCTCTCCCCCTTTGGCATGCTGCTTCATGCCTGTTCATGCTGTTCCCTGCATGTAGCTTTTTCACCTGCCAAGGCTGCCTGGCAAACTTCTATCACTCCTTCTAATCTAAGTTAACACATCACCTGCTTTCCTCTGGGAAGTCTTCAATTCCTCCATGTAAATAGGGTTTTATTTCCTCCATGCTGCCACTGGACCTCCCAACTGTATAAACTTAGTGCATAGACACTGATAGTTTCTAAACGTTTCTCTGAACTGGGAATTACAAGTCAGAGAGAATTTGATTTTTTTCAGGATCCTCTTACTTGACCTTAGGACTTAACTGGACTAAGCAGATGCTCAGAGAATGTTTATTGAAGGTGTGAACCTGACTCCTCACAGACCCAGACCTTCAACAGAGAAGAACAAAAGTCTGGCTCAGAAGCCTCTGGGGGACCAAACTGCACAGTCATGTCAAACGATAAATACACACCAGTTAAAAGTTCCTAGCTGCCTGTCTAGAACGCAGCCTTTTTTTCTTTGCCCTCAGGTGGCAATTTCTGATTTCCAGTATATGTTTAGGTGGATGTGTGTGTGTCTGAAATAAATGAATATCTTTCATTTATTTCATCATAACCATTTTTGCCACATTTTTACTGTATAACTAATTGGCCATAAGGCAATTTTGCTATAAAAGAAAAAAAATACCTGGTTGACAGTTTCATTTGACAGTTTGTTTTCACGTCTCCAATAACGCAGTACTCCCATTTTTGTATCATATAAATCTTAGCCTTCATAATGGTCTATACAGTGGCACCAAGTTTTGAACACACATTTTCCATAGAACTTTGGAACATCTATAAATGGACATGTGACAATATGCTAAGAATGAACAACAGTGTGAAGACTTTCACAACACAATACAGAGTTATCAATATGTGCCCGAGTATCTAGAAACTGATGCTTCTCTTAATGAAGTATGAAATTTTAGTCAACAAAGGAAGAGTGTAATGCTAAACAAGGAGATGAATCAATAAGCAAAAACAAAATGTATAAAATGATGACCAAAAGACTTTGAAGACAAATGCTTAGGTACAATCAACAAACTAAAATCAGTTATTTGTGCTGTATTTCAATGAATCTACACTATATATTGAGAATGTATTCAAATATTTTGTGTAGTTTGTATTTTGTTTGCAAATAGGCTTTTAATTTTGTGATTTTTTTTTTTTTTTTTTTTTTTGGTGTTTGACTATGTCCTTTTTAATGAATGTCCTTCATTTCTTTGTGATCTTATCTTTTACGGCAAAATTGCCCAATGGCCAATTAGCTATGTAGTAAAAGTGCTTATGGAGAAACTACCCAGAACCATGTATATAAATACACATCTAAGTGTACACACACACACACACACACACACACGGTATGTGGAGAGACAGAAGAAACAGAAGGAAAGGAACCTTAACATATTTTCTCTAACAGTTTGTCTTTACATGAATGGTTTGGAGACATGCATATGAAGCAAATATGCGATGTTAAAATGATAACATAATATCTAAGAAGGAGGAGGAAACATGTGAGATGTATTTTAAAGACTACATACTCCCAAATTTCTTTATAAGGATCAAGCATAACAAAATGATTTCTTAGCTGTTCATTCTGCCTGTCTTCCTCACTCATACTCTCTAATTCCTGCTCCAAGGCATGGAGAGCATAGACCACAGGGCAACAAAGAAATAACAGCTCACATTGAGTGCTTACTATGTCCTGGGTACAGTTAGAAAAGCTTAATGTCCATTAACCTTCAGAAACTCTCTATGAGATAGATACTCTTATTATCCCAAATTATAGAAGAGGCAAATGAAGCACAGAGAAGTTAAATAACCTGTCTAGGATCATATAGCTAGTAAATGGTAGAAGCAGATTTGAACCCATTCAGTCTGGGTCCAGAAAGTGTCCTTCCTTACTGCTATGCTTCACTGTGTATGTCAAGAGGGAAATCACAGGGTTTCATATCATTTCCCTAGGCCACCCATGTGTGTCCAGAAGACTATACTGGAGTCTAGAAAAAGGACACTCTCAAAAGAGTAGAGAACCAACTGCGCATTAGGGACCTTAGACACAAATGAACAGGTAGACCCAGGGAAGCCCGGATAGAGGATGAAAATAGAGGCTTGAGGACCTCATGCTCCTTGCTGTCATGGACAGGGAGCCTGAGTTGGTTCCCTGGTTCAGTCAGAGTCAGCTGTGTTCTGTAGGAATAGGACCTGGCACAAGATGACCAGGTCAGAGTGTATAGACATGCTGTGTGCAAAAAGGGAAACAAGGGCCTTTGTTCCATATACTTGGTGGTTTCTAGCCAAACCGTAGAGCTGTGAAGCCTACTTCTCCACTATCCCAGGAGAGTAATCTGCCTTCCTCTTTCAGCATTTTCCTGCTTGAAAACTCTGTCTCTCATCTTCCTGCTCCCTCTGGCCAACCTGCCAGTCCAGCATGTCTGTCTGCTGTGCACTCTATGGGCCTGGTAATGAGGCTCTGCTTAAAAATCTGCATCAAAGGAACGTGCTCTCTGATAGCCAATCCCATTCTATGGGGACTCTGACTTACAGACCTGATGTGCATGGTTAGAAACAGGGTCCCCAATTCTTCCCTTCCTCATTAACATATAGTGGAACAGCTTTCTAACATTTCTCTCTCGATACCTCCCCAGGGAGTGGAGAAATAGAGGCCCTGCAAGCAAGCCCCAGACTCATAGTCCTCTGCTGCCTGCCTCCTCTCCAGTAGTCTGGAAACTTGTGTTTGTATCCTCCTCCTGGTGGAAGAGCCTTTCTGCTCTTCTTGATTACCTCTGGAGAGAGCATTCCATCCCCTCACCCCCTGTCTTCCCACAGAGGCAGCCCTCCTCAGAATCCTTACCTTGGGAAATCTTTCTTTGTACACATGATTCATCATTATTATTTCACTATCAAAGGAAACTGGGGACCGTCCAGGACTAAATGAGAAAGAAACAATTGTGTTACTTCAGTGCCACGGAACTATCAAGAAGAAAGATGACCATTCCCAGAGTCCCACTCCCACTGTCTGCAGCACCCACACACTCCCACCTTAATGAGCGCTGAGTTCTAGAGTCTTCCTTTCTCCTGAAGCTCCCAGCACACCTTGTTTAGTTCAAAATGCTGCCATCTGGAACTAGGCTACCTTCCTGCAAGAAACCTAGCTTTCACAAAGAACTCTGCCAGCGCCTGAAAAGGCCTAGAAAGGAGGAGACCACATCTGAGTCTACTTGTAGCCTTCCTAGGATGATCTCCCCCAGAACAGGACTCCCTGGGTCTTCTTTGCTTTGGCCTGTAGGATCGAGTATACTCCAGCATGTTCTAGGAATCAAATCAAATCAAACCACCACCAAAACAACCAAAAGGAGACAGTGTATACCTGTATCTTTTTCCAAACACACTGGAGCCAATGAGGCTAACTTGAGCTCTGACCTGGGGGATAAATGAGGCCAATCCAGCTTGTAGTGTGTTATAAGCCCGGGTCATCTAAATGCTCCCCTTTGGCCCATGTTACATCTTCTTAAGGGATTTCAAAGTTTGAGCCACACAAATGAATGGATATTTGGGGTCCTGACATGTGAACCCCAGCAGAGGTAGGTTCAGAACGGTTCCTCTTTGCCTTTCCTCCCTGGAGTGGAGCCATGGGCTGCCTGCTGTATCAATATACATTACCAAATATTTTAAGAGTAATATAGCAGGGATTTCCCTGAGTTACTATAGTCCCCTCAATCTCAAATGGACTAAAATGTACCCCTTACCCTGTGGATTCTGGAGAGCACCAAGATTCATGTGTTCCTCCGAGTGAGACAAAGAAAGGCACTGGGATCCAGACTCCACAACACTCATTTGTGTTTCTGATCCTCTACACTACAGTCCCAGTGATCATCTCCATCAGTCTCTGAACTTGAACCAGTCTTTATGATCTGGCCAGCTCACTCCCCAATATTCACAGTAGCAACATCACCTGGAGGTATTCTTCCTGGGAGGCCATGTTTCTCTGGGTCCCCAACCCAAACATATTAGTCAACTTATTATTTCCCATAGGCTCTGGAAAGCTAAGCTCATTCATTAAAGTCATGCCCATTTTAATCTCCACCCTCTTCCTTAACCTGGAATTTTGGCGCAATTTTATCAGCTAATGCCAAAGAAAAGAGGGAATTAGTCTAAGGAATTCACAGATAAATAGCTGCTGAGGTTTGCTTGGTTTGATGAGCCCAGGCGATTCAGGGAAATGAGTTAGATTCAGATGGACATTTAGTTCTGCTTCTGAAATGGGCTTCTTCCCCAAGTCAGCCGCAAGTGTCTTCAGCGGCATCTTCTGTAGCTGGCCTAGTTCATATACCCTGGGCCAGTAGGTTCTATAGCCGGTTAACTATCAGAATGGATCATACTATTACTCACCTTTTCCTGAATGGAGCTTAAAGTACATTTCTACTGCTAATTACTTTTTTTAATGTTAATTTATTATTTTTGAGAAAGAGAGAAAGACAGCACAAGCAGGGGAGGGGCAGAGAGTGAGGGAGACACAGAATCTGAAGCAGGCTCCAGGTTCTGAGCTGTCAGCACAGAGGCTGACACGGGACTCAAATTCACGAACCTCGAGATCATGACCTGAGCCAAAGTCAGACACTAAACTGACTGAGCCACCCAGGCACCCCTCTACTACTAACAACTTTCAAAGGGAAAAAGAGAGGGACCACTTGACAGTATCATCAAATATGCTTGAGCATCACTGGACTTGATTCATTTGAGCTGTGCCAAGGTGCTGTGCCAGGGGTTGGCAAACTGGCCCACAGACCAAATCTGGCCCATTGCCTGTTTTTGTAAATAAAGTTTACAGAATGTCTGTAGGTGCTTTCGCACTACAATAGCAGAATTAACTAGATGCCACAGGGATTGTATGGCCTACAAAGCCTAAATTATTTACTATCCTGCCCTTTATAGAACATTTGCCAATCCCTATGTTGTGCAAACAGGCTGAGCCCCATCGGTCCTGAGGTAGCAATCAGAGAGTCCCCCTTACCTGAGGCTGCGAGAACGGGGCCGCATGGCTGGGGACTGCCGTCCCTCCTCATCTGGTACACTCTCTGTGCTGAAATGCTTTGTTAAAAAGTGCAGCTCATCAGCTGTAGGCTGGAAGGGCAACTGGTGAAGCTTTTCCTGTGAGGAACATGATGACTAGAGGGAAAAACATTAAAAAACAGCATTACAGGCATGTCTAAGCGCACACCAGGAACAGAGAAGACTTCCCAGTCAATGTGAACCCAAAGGCAACCAAAATCAGGCCTTCTTTGCTTTGTTTCTTTTAGCCTCCACTGTGTAGGATTCCCCTCTCAGTTCCTTCAGAGCCTTTAGTCCTGGGGAAGCCAAGATAATAATAGCTGACTTGAAAACAATTAAGAATTCCAAACATGGCCCAATGACTGAGATTCCCGACAAGAGCCCACTGCCAACCACAACAGACCTTTGAGGGAGTGAGCCATGCTACAACAGGCATCCCACCAGACATAGCAACTGCTATGACAGCCCTATGCAGCACCAGAATCGGTGAAGTTCCCCTTTCCTGACGAGAGAGCAGGTACCGTTGGCTCAGCTTCTGTTCACCATATAATGAAGAATCTGGGGTTCAAATATCTAAATCCATTTAGAGTCAGAGCTGCAGCATCACACTGAGGAAACTGTTGCCACAAGTAAGCCTCAACACCAAGTGAGAAATCAGAATTTTTTGAACTACCAGCACAGGCTTCCGTCATGGAATGCTATAATATATGAAACTGTAAATAGCTAGTAAGAGGTCTCCACAGGCCTCTGTCTTGGCCACATTTTTGGAAACAGTTTGGATAAAAATTGCAAAACATATCTTCACCCAACTGCTGCTAAGATGAAGTAAAATTGGTTTTATAAAGTATCCCAAAAAAATAAGCTGCAGCCAGGGGTGAGTCTATTAAAATTTATTGAACAGGTATATGCCATATATATCTTTATCTTGCCTTAGGTCTTAAAAAGTCACCTGAGTAAAAGATTAAGGGGTGGTGGTGGTGGGGGATGTTTGCCAGGCAAAGATCTAAAGCTTAACTGCTGCTAAAAGACCAGTGAGATTTTTGGATTTATTTATGAGTAATATCTAGGTCAAGGGAAGAAATGATAGTCCTTTTACCTGCTTGGTATTCATGAATGTCGAAGATGCCTAGGAAGACCTGAGGAATGGTGGGAGACATGTGGAATGGGTCATCCAGCCTGCTGCCCAATCCAGCCTGCAAAGTCTACAATGCTTACTATTTGGCTCTTTACAGAAAAAGTTGTGAACCTTGTCATCCTGGCTTCAATTAAAACTTGCTCAATGAGGAAGACTTGTTTTACTGTCAATTGTGCATAGCAGCAATTATGACATCTGTTGTGTTTTAGGCTAAAACCTTCTCTAAAAGAAATAGAACTAGAAGTTTTAAAGACAGACCCAGCATTTTTCTTTTTTTTTTTTTTTTTGCTGATACATATCAAGCTTCAACATAAAATAATGGTCATACTTCCCTTCTTTTTTGAAAGGAAAAGGTGAAAGAGGAGAAGGAGGGTCCACTCGGTCTTTGGGACATGAAAGGGTCTATCTGCTCTTGGTTACAGGTCTAGAAATAAATTGGGGAAAGATCCATGCTTAGGATCCCCCATGTCTGGCAAACCAAAAGTCCATCCTCAAGCCCTCCTCTGACTCCACTAGGAAGAACTGATGCCCAGAGAGCATGCTGCTCAGTTCTTTCCAAAAGTGTTCAATGGATCTGGCTACAGCCGGTAAAGGCCAACACTGCCCCAGTCAGCCTCATCCCAAACAACTTCTTTGAGTTTGGCTTTGTAGGGAAAATGGAGAACCACTTTGCAACACTGTAAAGACATGTAGCAGTAATCTGTGGGAAAGTATTTCCTCGAGGTGGCGGAGGTAGAGCCAAAGATTTGGCTACTTACTGAGACAGTAGAGCTAGGAGTGTTGGTTCCATAGCCTGAAGAAGGCAAAGAGGCCAAAGACCAGCGCCGTCCATCAGTCCTATGTAAGATTAAGAATATTAGGCAGTTTCTACAGGACCCCACCCTGAGCCCCGGACCTGCCTGTCTTTCCATTAGCTTTTTTTTTTTTTTTCCCCAAGACTCTTCTTGGTCTCTACACAGTACTGCTTGGTCTAGTACATGCTTTCATGTCTCTCTTCCACATGGGGCCTATGGCTGTGTTTTTTCCACTGACT
This sequence comes from Hyaena hyaena, assembly GCF_003009895.1. Classification (NCBI taxonomy): domain Eukaryota; kingdom Metazoa; phylum Chordata; class Mammalia; order Carnivora; family Hyaenidae; genus Hyaena; species Hyaena hyaena. The sequence goes on from NW_024081132.1 coordinate 579,940, forward strand.
AAAAAGGAGTCTGTGACTTTGAATAAGAATGTCTGGTATATAATACTGTGGTTCTGAAATAAAAATCTTTATACTCTCAACCTATTCACTTTTAGAGAAGCAATGACAGGGGACTCCAGCTAAAGGCATCACCACAAGGAGAGAACTGCCAATGAAATGCAGCTATTCTTTTCAGAGGGCTCCAGGTGAAAGGCTCTTTGGTCTTTCCCAGGCCACTAGGTTGATGAGAAAGAAGTGGATCACCATCTGTGTATGAGTATGAATTAATCATTGGTGAATAGTCCAAGGTTACCTAAGATCCATTAGGGCCTATAAAACCAGTCTTTGATAGTCCAAGGTTACCTAAGATCCATTAGGGCCTATAAAACCAGTCTTTGACAATGTTTGTAAAGAGTGACAGTAACCTCATGAAAGAAGAGTGAAGTGACATAACCTTGGATGTGTATAAGATTTTGGAGCGGACTTCCTGCTGCTCTTGAGAGGAGGCAACTCAAAGCTCTTCTCACAGAGAACCACTTATTTGCTTTGCTGTGGAGGAGAAAGAGCAAGCAGGTATCTGGTCTGAAGCTTTTATTACATGGACAAGTGACTCTTTCCTGAACTATGGGATATGCTGTAATACAAGTGTTTTTTCTTATGAAGCCTGGGGGGGATAGCTTGGTCTGGCTGAAGATGGAGAAAATTTCTTTGCTGCTACCACAGAACCTTAGTACATTAGCAATGGAAGACCTTTAGAAGTTAAATACCCTCAATCATCGTTTTCTAACATGTTTTCTAACACTAAGACCCAGGGATTTGTGTGATTTAGTCCAGACTTCACAGTTAAGGGGATTGGGGAGAAGCAAGGAGAGAAAGGAGAAAAAAGAGACTCAATCTTGCCAGGATTTTTCCTTTTGATGCACTCCTCCCACCCCCACCAATATTCAGCAGCTTTTCCTACTATATTCTGCAAGGGGGCAGTCCAGGGTTTCATGCCACATGCACCTGATTCAAACTTCATGCCACCCAGGCAGCTAACTGCTGGAACCTAGTCTCTGAGGCAAATAAATGTCCAGGAGGCTGCCAAACATGATGTTCTCTCTGACCTCTTTGTTGGGTCCTGAGAGCTCTATTTAAGAAAGCAAGTCAGTTCCAGGAAAATGGAGCTCAGCAAAGACAGTACTAATCTAACTCAGGGAGAAATTTCCCAAACCCTTGTCAAATAGACTTTTTCACAGGTCATTCTTCCTCCTTTAGATAGACATGGAAACAAACTGCAGGGCGGCCATTTTCTGTAATCTGAAGAGCAAGGACTACCAGATTCAGAAAGAAATGCCGCTACAGGATGCCTCCATTTCCCCTGCCTGGTCATCTCATTTTGTGACTGAGGAAATTTGTGGGAATGAGGGTAACTTGTCCCTAGGCTCAGAACCTTGGAACTATTCAGCAATTCTTGCCTCTAAGGATATGGGCTCTGAGCCTTGGTTCCAGCAGGGGGTTCCCTTAGGGCCTTTTTGCTACATATGAAAGGCCAAATGTTCATACCCACAGTCAGAGAAGACTCATCACAACCAGTTCTCACCAAGCACAACACCACAAACCATATTGTCTGGCCATGCATAGCAGTTTCCCAGTCCCTCTCCCCATCAAGTCCACTATTACCTGTCAGCTCTGTGGCCATGGCTGTAGTGAAAAGACATACATTACAGTGAGAATCAAATGGACCCAGAGTGATCTATTTGACCCCTGGTGTTTGGTCAAGTTTGGCAGGGGCAAACTTTTTGTTTAGGAATGTGTGGAAGTTTGAAGTGAAATTGCAGGATTGATAGACCTATCCTTAGCATTTCATCAAATCTGTGTTTTGTGTGATACTGCAAACCCATGTGGTCCTATAAGGCTCAAGCCAGACCTTCGTAACCTAGCAAACACAATTCCTGAGTACCCTGTTTGGCAGGGTTGAAGTCCCCTTCCCCACCCCTACCAAAATCTAGCTCCTTTTCCTACTATGTGCTGTTATGGGGACAGCCCAGAGTTCCATGTTCCATGCACATGACTCAAACTTCATGCCACCCAGCACGGAACTATTTGGATCTCAGTGGTAATATCAGGCCCTTAAATCCCCTAGCTGATCCTACTCCTAAAGCCCAGATAATGAAGCAGACACAAGGGCACCAATGGAACATGCTATTCCTTCTGCCTAAAATGGTCTAAACCTATGTTCTCACTTTCAACATGCAGGCTCCTTCTTATCCTTCAGATCTTAGCTTGAAAGTCAATCCCCTTCAGAGAGGCCTTACGTGACCAGCCCGTATATATTCTTCAGCCCCATTCCCTTCCTATGCTTTTATGCAGCACCATTATCACAGTTTATAAATGTTTGCTTGTTTATTATTCTTCCCCACCACTCAAACAATAAGCACCAAGTGAGTGCTTATTATAGATCAGGAGACACAGCTTTCAACATATTAAGGTATCTCTATTAAAGATACTTTTATTCTGGCTGAGGGGAGATAGAAAACAAGCAAATAAGAAAACATCAGGTATTGAAAAGTACTTGTCTGAAAATAAAACTAGATAATTTGATGGAAAATGAGTGGGCTCCTTTATATTGCAGGTTAGGGAAGGCCTCCCTGATTAAGCTGACATTTAAGATGAGAAATGAAAGACAAGAATGAGTTAATTAAGTGAAGATCTGAGAAAACAGCATTCTTGCAAAGGGAACAACAGGTGCATAGACTCTAGTAAGTCTACTAAGTTTCAAGAAAGTAGGAGCTATGGTGTTTTTGTTTTTCTTTTAATTTATGGCTATTTTGTTACCACTATATAACTAGTTACCCAGCATAGTACCTGGGTATACTGGATGCTTAGTAAATATTTACTGAATGAACGAGAAATGACTCAATGTCACTTATAGAGATTGGTCACAGATCTTGCTATCCCAGCACAGATGTAATCTGAGGCTACAGTTCACATACAAGGTAGGAAGTCTGGGATAAGAAAGACTTTCCAGCTGGACTATGAAGACAAATGTATCAATCCAGCATATTACTATACTGGAAATATTCCTAAATGAATGCCTGGTTAACTGATTTTAAATGTATACAAGGTAGGAGAGATCTGTCCACAGGACAAACTTAGATGATATTTGTTTTGAATAAGGCAACTGGGTCAGGAGGAGCACGCAAGTCAGCTATCCAACTTCTCCCAACCTATCCATGTCCTTTGCAGCTATATAAAATCATGGAGAGGAAGGGGGTGGATTTCTTCTGGGTCTTCATTTGAAGAGTGAGTTAATGCTGTTTCAAAGAATGTGTTCTTTTTCTATTATCTCTTTTTAAAAAGGAGTCTAAGTATAGGAACTGGTCTGGCCTCAAGCTGCAAATATCATTCTGTGTTCACTAAAGGTTCCAAATCTGGAGCCATGATTTTTCTGGAGGACTTAATGCCAAATGCTGATTCTAACCAAGAATACTTTTAAAAATAAAAAATAAAATTAGAGAACATGAACTCTACCAAGAAAGAATTTTAGAAAAATTTTTGAAAAGTAAGTCTTTTTCCATTTTATATGGAGCCGTGGTATGTAGTTTGAATGAACTCATCTCAGTCAGCTCAGTACTTCTCAAGAGGCCCTGACAATGACTGAGCTGTCAGGATTGCTACCACGTTCCAGGAATAAGTTTGTAACACTTCCAGAAGGGTGAAATGCAAGGAGGAATATAAGCATGGCCCTGTAATGCAACAAATCTTTCTAAATTCATGGGAGGATAAGTGAAGCCTCTGTAATCTCTTTATCCCCCAGGAGAGATCCTTCCAGCTCCTTGGAATTAGCAGAGTAAGAAGAGTTAAGAGTAAAACCTTGGGTTCCCCTGAGAGGAGAGGCCATTTTCTCATTGATCATACTAGGATAGTTCTCAGTCAAGAGTATTATGTTTTGGAACATATCCTCAGGAAACCAGGGACTTGTGCTTAGGATTATAAAAACAAATCCACACTTCTTATATCTACTTGTCCATTTAAACTAAATGCAAATACCTAGGGCTTTTAGAAAGCAAAACTTGAACAAGATGATTATGACCTGGGTGAGGAAAGCAGGGAAGGAATTTGATGGCTGGTAGCCCACACTTGGAAGGGCAATATCTCAAAGGAGGAAGTCAACATTTAACTGACATTCATGCAAATGCCACACACATTAGTCACAGAGGAGGCTTTCTATCAACTTACCTACGGGCAGGAACAAAGGAAAAGTGAGCAGGTGCATTTGGAGAGAAATTCCGAGGGCTATCCAAAGGACTGTTACCTGTGGGTGGGGAAAGAAAATAAAACCCTCTGTGAGGTCTGTTTCTGAGGAGGACTGTGACAACCTTTAGGGGAAAAAAATCTCCCTCTAGTATCGGCAATTAGCACTCACGTGGTTATGTTTTCAGGCTCACCCTTAGTTTAATGATTCTCTCTTTGTAAAAGTCTGGTAGTCCAGAGGTTTCTTCCTTGTTCCCAGGTTGCCTGTAACCATCTATGTCTCTCAGGCATCCATTCTTTTTTTTTTTTTTTTTTTACCATTCCAAAAATATTTATTTATTTATTTTTTTTACAAATACTTTATTGTCCATTTAGTTTCCACATAACACTCAGTGCTCATCCCCACAAGTGTCCTCCTCCATGCCCATCCCTCCTCTCCCCCACATCCATCAAAACAAAAATTTTTGTCAGCATTCAAGAGTCTCTCATGGTTTGCCTCTCTCGATTCCCCCACCATTTCCGCCCTTCTTCTCCCCCTTGTTCCTCCGTCAAGTTCCTCCTAATCCTCCTATACGTGCAAACATATGATATTTGTCCTTCTCTGTCTCAGGCATCCATTCTAGTTCCAGCAGCAACTTGCCATTTTCTGCCCTCCTAGGAACACCTCAGGCTCTAATCTGCCTAGTCAAATAACCCAATTTACCAAAGGCTTAAAGAATTCATTTGGTGTAGATGGCATGGCATATCAAACATTTCTCAAAGGGTAACAGGACTCCTGGTCTCTTGCACATATATCTACACATACTGCATCCAAGGCTAACCCAGAGATATGCATGCTTGAGAGAAATTTAAGTTCTTTGGTGAGGACTTAGGAGAGCAACATTCCTTAGAAGAGACCATATACAAGGGCTCCAAGATTGCAAAGCATGCCCAACTTCCTCACAGCATAGGAATTACCTCCATTTTCCCTAATTATTAGCTTTCACATGTCCCCTGTAACTTGCTAACCTATAGCACAGAAGGTTCAAACAAAACTATGGTTACCTTTGCACTAGTTACAACAATTCTTGGACCTAAGACTGCCATACTTCTCTGTTCTAACTTCCACCTGGGGGTTGGTATTTAGAAGCTCCTAGCTGGCAGAAGCTGTCAATGTGTCTCTACCCAAAGGTCCATGTCAAAGTAAGTACCATATACCATACTCCATTATGCACTGACTACTCTGCCAATCTCTGTCTGCCTACCACTCCCAGTTCTGTACTCACCTCCCCACACAGCACCTCTGTATCTGTTAGGTAAAGCCACTCTCAGGGCACCTGGCTGGCTCAGTCAGTGGAGCAATGTGACTCTTGATCTCAGGGTTGTGGGTTTGGGCCCCACAATGGGTATAGAGATTACTTAAAATATTTAGAAAACAATAATAAAATAAATAAACGCACTCTCTATGGGAAAACTAATTAGAAAGAGGCATTTCCAACTTCCACTTATTCCCTTGACTGGGAGCCTCAGTGAGGTACACAGCCTTAGTAGATCTGCCCTCAATCTAGTACAACCTCTGAGATTCCCAAGCTCTGTGTCTAGGACTATCTCTTATGATCTATTCCTACCTCCTGGCTAGCACAGGCTACCAGGATGTGAGAGAAATGATCTTCAGTAGTTGTTTCCTTAGCCAGGACTTAATAAGTATCAGGCCTCCTCAGAATTATCAAAGATTAAAAAAAAAAAAAACCCAAAAAACAAATCTCTATTCTTTTAAAATAGAGTCATTTCAAAAATTAACAAATACCTTCAGTTTGATCCTTGAATGTAAAGCTAGATGCCCTTTGTTTCTTCCCCAAACTACTCAACGAAGGCCTCAAAGAAATTCCTGAATATCCTACCAACAATTACTGCCCTTCCAAGGAATATGTGTGGTGCTGCTTATGGGGTAGGACACAAAGAATCCTCCATGTGCTAAGAGCAATGCAAGGGATTCAAAAAACACACACATGTCAAAAATAACTTACACTAAGAGGAAAAAAACCCCCTGCAAATCATCATCATCAACAATCATCATCATCAGAGTATCACTAAGCTATGAGACAAAACTTCAAGCAGCCTAACAATTCTCAAAGAAGAGAGTGAAGGATACAGAAAACACAGTTGAAGAAATAATGGCTAAAATTTTTCTAAATTTGATGGAAAAAAAATTACACAAACATACAAGTGTGAAATCCAAGATTTCCAAGAACTCTAAGCGAAAGAAAGAGGAAGAAAACTACACCAAAGCACATTATAATCAAAATGCTCAAAACTCTTGACAAAAAGAAAAATCTTAAAAACAGTTGGATAGTGGGTGGTAATGACATGTTATATAGAGAGGAACAAAGATAAGGATTATAGCATATTTCTTATTATAACTAATGTAGAAATACAATGGAGCAATATCTTTGAATTATGGAAGGAAAAACAAACCCTATGAACCTAGAATTCTATACCTAGCTATTATTCATTTGGTGGCTTTTGTCCCCATTTCCTGGGAGTGAGCCTTTAAACCATGGAATTTCCCAAGTGATAGGAGTGTCTTTCTTATTCATGGTGGAGCCTGATAGTTTATGCAAATGAATGACTCAGGATGGTGGCTGGCCCAGCCAGAAAGACCAACCATGTAGTTAGAGGTGCTTTAAGCTATTCATCAACAGTTTGACTTCAGGGAATGGAGGGGGAGCTAGAGACTGAGTTCAATCACATATTCAGTGAGTCCATCAATCATGTCTACATAATGAAACCACAGTAAACACTGCGGACACCAAGACTTTGGTGAGCTTCCTGGCTAATAGTCTGCATATTGTTACATATCAATGTGTTGGGAGGGTGATGGATCCAGACTTCATGGGGAGAAGGCACTGAAAGCTTCACATGTGGGACCATCCCAGACCTCATTTTATGAATCTCTTGTGCGATGGTTCTGATTTATATCCTTTTTTTTCCCCCTAACAATAACACTCTATCGGTAAGTATAGTGCTTTCCTAAGTTCTGTGTGTTGTTCTACTGAATAGGAGGAGGTAGTGGGAACCTTTGAATTTATATCCGGTTGGTCAGAATTATGGGTGCCCTGGGAACTCCAAGCTTGCAGCTGGGTGTCTAAAGTAAAGTCAATTTTGTGGAGGACTATGTCCAAAACCTGTAAAATATGGCTTAATTCTGGGTAGTTAAGAGTCATTATACCAGTGAAAATAAATATTTTAAAAAAACAAGGTGAAATAAATATCTTCTCAGATTAAAACAAAAATTCCCTTAACAGCAGACTGCACTACAAGTTAAAAAAAAAAATGTTTTTGAGGTGCCTGGGTGGCTTAGTCGGTTAAGTGTCCGACTTTCACTTAGGTCATGATCTCACGGTTCGTGGGTTTGAGCCCCGCGTCAGGCTCTGTGCTGACTGCCAGCTCAGAGGCTGGAGCCAATTTCAGAGTCTGTATCTCCCTCTCTCTCTGACCCTCCCCTGCTCATGCTGTCTCTCTCTCTCTCTCCTAGAAATAAATAAAAAATATTTTTAAAAAATGTTTTTAAGTCTTCTAGACAGAAAGAAAATGATACCAGGTGGATATACGGTTGTATACAAAAGGATGAAGAGTACTAAAAAGTTAACTACATAAGAAAACATATAAGATTTTTTCTTATTATTTAAATCTCTAAAAAATAATAAATGTTTAAACAAAAATAATAAGGTGGTGTGTGATTTGTAACATACTAGAATAACCAGTTTGAAAACAACATAAAGGTTGAAAGAGGGAAAATGGAAATAGTATTATTCTTATACTATACGTGAAGTAGTATAATAGAATAAGATATATGCTATACACACTAATGCAACCACTGAGTAACAGAGTTATAGCTCATAAGCCAATAAAGGATAAGTGGCATAAAAACCATCCAACTCCTTGGGGCGCCTGGGTGGCTCAGTTAGTTAAGTGTCCGACTTTAGCTCAGGTTATGATCTCACAGTTCGTGGGTTTGAGCCCCGTGTTGGGCTCTGTGCTGACAGCTAGCTCAAAGCCTGGAGCCTGTCTTTGGATTGTGTCTCCCTCTCTCTCTGACCCTCCCCTGCTCACGCTGTCTCTCTCTCTCTCTCTCAGAAATAGATTAAAAAAAAAACATTAAGAAAGAAAAATTTTTAAAAAAACCATCCAACCCAAATAAGCAAAAAAAAAAAAAAAAAAAAAAAAAAAAAAAAAAAAAAAAAAAAAAAAAAAAAAAAAAAAAAAAAAAAAAAAAAAAAAAAAAAAAAAAAAAAAAAAAAAAAAAAAAAAGAAAGCAAAAGGAGAAAAAAACAGATGGGACAATTAGAAAACAAATAGGAAAAACATATTTAAACCAAACCATATCAACAATAGTAAATGTAAATAGTCTAAAAACCCCAATTAAAAAACACAGATTGTCAGACTAGATTAAAAGGAAGACCCTATTAAGGAAACTGAATCCGTATTAATAACCTTTGAAAGAAGAAAACATCAATCTCAGATGTCTTACAGATAAATTCTACCAAACAATTAAGATAATTTTTCTCAATTGACTGAGCCACCCAGGTGCCCTCATTCTTTATTTTTTAAGTTTATTTATTTTGAGAGAAAGAGCTTGCACACAAATGGGGGAGAGGTAGAGAGAAAGAGAGGGAGAGAGAGAATCCCAAGCAGGCTCTGAGCCACCAGCGCAGAGTCCAACACTGAGCTTGAACCCACTGAGAGATCAGGACCTGAGCCAAGATCAAGAGTTAAGATGCTTAACCGACTGAGCCACCCAGGTGCCCCTATATGCATACATTCCCAATGAAACTTCAGCAAATCAAATCCAACAATTATAAAAAGGATAATACATTAGATTTATCTCAGGAATACAAGGAAGTAAATTTATCTCAGGAATACAAGCTAGTTAAAATCTGAAAAATCAATCAATACAACCCACCATTATAATTGGCTGACACAGAAAAACTATATGATCATCCCAAAAGACACAGAAAAACATTTGATAAAAATCCAACAACCTTTTTTAAATATTTATGTACATATGTACATATGTATGCATAACCATTGAGATCAGAAAGAAATAAAATTGTATTTATTCATAGACAACATGATTGTCTAGAAAATCCAACAGAATCTATAACAAAGTTACATGGATTTAGCAAGTCTACAGGATACAAGTACAATATACAAAAATCTATTATATTTCTATATGCTAGCAACAATCACAAAGTGAAAATTAAAACTACCATTTATTGCATAAAAACATGAATACTTAGGGATAAATGTATCAAAAAATGTACAAGAGCTATATAAAACACTGTTAAGAGAAGAGCACTAAGAGGTACAAACTTCCAGTTATAAACAAGTCATGGAGATGAAAATATACCATAGGGAGTATCGTCAATACTATAAAAACACTGTATGACAGATGGTGACCTCAGTTATGGTGAGCACTGATGTACACAACTATTGAGTTCACTGTGTTTTATACCTGAAACTAATAAAACATTTATGCAACTATACTTCAATAATAATACATTTTAAAAATAGATTTAAAATACTTTTTAAATATTCATAGCAGCACTCTCAACAATAGCTAAAACATGGAAAGAGCCTAAGTGTCCATCAACGGACGAATGGATCAAGAAGATGTGGTTTATCTATACCATGGAATACTACATGGCAATGAGAAAAAATGAAATCTGGCCAAGTGTAGCATCATGGATGGACCCTGAGGGTGTTATGCTGAGCGAAATAAGTCAGGCAGAGAAGGACAAATATCATGTTTGCACGTATAGAAGGATTAGGAGGAATTTAACGGGGGACCATGGGGGGGAAGAAGGGGGTAAATGGTGGGGGAGAGGGAGAGAGGCAAACCATGAGAGACTCTTGAATGCTGAGAAACAAACTGAGGACTGATGGATGTGGGGGGAAGGGGAGAGTTGGGCATGGAGGAGGGCACTTGTGGGGATGAGCACTGGGTGTTATATGGAAACCAATTTGACAATAATCTATTTGTAAAAAATAAATAAATAAATAAAATACTTTTTAAAATGTTAAGAGAAATTAATGATGGCCTACATACAGAGAGAAATATACTATGTGTAAGAACATTCAATACTGTTATGAAGTAAATTCTCCCTTAATTGATCTATAGGTTCAGAACAACCCAATCAAAACCCCAGCTGCCTTTTTTTTCTAATAGACGATTTTTTAGAGCCATTTTAGGTTCATAGCAAAATTGAGGAAAAGGCACAGGATTTTCCTAATACCAACTGCCCTCACTCATGCACCACTTTTTTCTATCAGCTATCTTTTGGGCAAACTGTTTTTAAAATTCATATGGAAGGGTGCCTAGGTTGCTCATTTGCTGAGAGGCTGACTCTTGATTTGGCTCCAATCGTGATCACAGGGTCGTGGGATCAAGCCCTGCATCAGGCTCTGTACTGAGCATGGAACCTATTTAAGATTCTCTCTCTTTCTCTTTCTCTGCCCCTCCCCCAATGTGTACACATGCTCCCTCTCTCAAATAAAAATTAAAATAAATTAAAAATAAAATTCATATGGAAATGCAAAGGGCAAGTAGACAAAAAAAAAAAAAGAACACACTGTATGATTCCATTTAGACAAAATTCTACAAAAGTCAAACTAATCTATAAGTTCAGAGCACACCAGTGGGTGCCTGGAGATAGGAAGAATTATAAAAGAACAGGAGGAAACTTTCAGACATTACAGATATATTCACTATTTTGATTGTGGTGATGGTTTCATAGGTGTCAAATTTATCAAAAGGTATTCAAATTGGAAAAGAAGAAGTCAAACATTCACTCTTCACAGATGACAGGATAATCTATGTGGAAAACCCAAAGACTCCACCAAAAAACTGTTAGAACTGATACATGAATTCAGCAGTCTCAGGATATAAAATCAATGTACAGAAATCTGTGGCCTTCCTATACACCAATAATGAAGCAGCAGAAAAAGAAATCAAGGAATCGATCCCATTTACAATTGCACCAAAAACCATAAAATACCTAGGAACAAACCTAACCAGAGAGGTGAAAGATTTATATGCTGTAAACTATAGAAAGTTTATGAGAGAAATTGAAGACACAAAGAAATGGAAAAACATTCCATGTTCATGGATTAGAAGAACAAATACTGTTAAAATGTTGATACTACCCAAAGCAATCTACATATCAATACAATCCCTATGAAAATAACACCAGCATTCTTTATAGAGCTAGAACAAATAATCCGAAAATTTGCACGGAACCAGAAAAGACCCTGAATAGCCAAAGTAATGTTAAAAAAGAAAACCAAAACCGTAAACATCCTAATTCCAGACTTCAAGCTGTATTAAAAAGCTGTAATCATCAAGACAGTATGGTCCTGGCACAAAATACAGACACTCAGATCAATGGAACAGAACAGAGAACCCAGAAATGAACCCACAAACATATTGCTAACAAATCTTTGACAAAGCAGGAAAGAATATCCAAAGGAAAAAAGTCTCTTTAGCAAATGGTGCTGGGAAAACTGGACAGCAACATGTAGAAGAATGAACCTGGAGCACTTTCTTATACCATACCCAAAACAGATGAAAGACCGAAACGTAAGACAGGAAACCATCAAAATCCTAGAGAAGAAAATAAGCAACAACTTTTTTGACCCTGGCCACAGCAACTTCTTACTAGACATGTCTCCAGAAGCAAGGGAGACAAAAGTAAAAATGAATTACTGGGACCTCATCAAGATAATAACCTTCTGCACAGTGAAGGAAACAATCAGCAAAACTAAAAGGCAACCTGCAGAATGGGTAAAGATACTTGCAATGACATATCAGATAAAGGGTTAGTATTCAAAATCTATAAAGAACACATCAAACTCAAACCCAAAAAACAATCCAGTGAAGAAATGGGCAGAAGACATGAATAGATACTTTTCCAAAGAAGATATCCAGATGGCTAACAGACAGGTGAAAAGATGCTCAACATCACTCATTATCAGGGAAATACAAATTAAAACCACAATGAGATACCACCTTGCAACCGTCAGAATGACTAAAATTAACAACTCAGGAAACAATAGATGTTGGTGAGGATGTGGAGAAAGGGGAAAAATGCAAACTGGTGCAACTACTATGGAAAGCAGTATGGAGGTTCCTCAAAAAATTAAAAATACAACTACCCTGCATCCCAGCAAGTGGATTATTAGGTATTTATCTAAAGGGTGAAAAATGCTGATTAAAAGGGGCACAAACACCTGAATGTTTATAGCAGCACTATTGACAATAGTCAAATTATGGAAAGAGCCCAAATGATGTCCATCTGTTGAATGATGAATGGATAAAGATGTGGTATGTGTACACACACACACACACACACACACACACACACACAGAGAGAGGAATATTACTCAGCAATCAAAAAGAATGAAATCTTGCCATCCGCAACAACGTAGATAGAACTAGAGTGTATTATGCTAAGTGAAATAAGTCAGAGAAAGATAAATATCATATAATTTCACTCATTTGTGGAATTTAAGAAACAAAATAGATGAATATAGGGGAAGAGAGGGAAAAATAAAATTAAGTAAGAGGGAGACAAGCCATGAGAGACTCCTAAATACAGAGAACAAACTGAGAGTTGCTGGAGGGGTGTTGGGTGGAGGGATGGGCTAAATGGGTGATGGGCATTAAGGAAAGCACTTGTTGGGATGAGCACTGGATGTTATACGTAAGTGATGAATTACTAAATTCTATTCCTGAATTCATTACTACACTATATGTTAACTTGGATTTAAATAAAATTTTAAAAATTAAAAAGTTTATCAAATTACATACTTTAAAACAAATACTTTGTAAGTTAAATTTTATTCATGGCACACAATTTTTTGCCCCCCCCCCCCTTTTTGAGTGTAGTGTGATTGAAGATGGTTCACATTTTTAGAAGTCTTAGGTCTTTTTGCAATTTAATTTTTAAATTTATTTTGTGAGTTGGTTTTATTATAGATGAAAAATAAATGTCACAAAGATATGTAGCTCCCAATGGAAAAAGTCCATTACTGGCTATTTATTAGACCATGATACTAATCTTTCAATTCCACCCAAAGGATGGTAAATTTCTATCTTCTTGTGGTAACAAGTAGTTTTTCTTCAAGACAAATAGAAAGGTTTATAAAGTTATATTTTTAACAAATACGTTCAAAATCTATTAAATCTTTTATTTGGAAGAGGAGAAACATGTTATTTCCAATGTTTTTATGAGGCAGATTTACCTGTTTTAATAGGTGGCACCAATTTGTCAACAAAACCACATACAGATGGGAACACTTCCAAAGACTCATTTTCAAAATGCTCTCTCCATGGCACAAATTTCTTTCAAAATGCAGTTACTTTTTCACTGTTACATGCCACCTTCACTTTGAAGGGATAGACTAAGAGTATCTGCCACTGCTGCCCACCCTCCATCCCTAACCCCTAGGCAGCATACTACTAAAAACCAGAGCTTAAGTGTCCATCAATGGACGAATGGATCAAGAAGATGTGGTATATTTATATAATGGAATACTACATGACAATGAGAAAGAATGAAATCTGGCCATGTGTAGCAACACGGATGGAACTAGAGGGTATTATGCTGAACGAAATAAGTCAGGCAGAAAAGGACAGATACCATATGTTTGCACATATAGGTGGATTAGGAGGAAGCTAACGGAGGACCACGAGGGAGAAGAGGGGGAAAAATAGTTGGGGAGAGGGAGGGAGGCAAACCATGAGAGACTCTTGAATGCTGAGAACTGAGGGCTGATGGGGGTGGGGGAGAGGGGAAGGGGGGTGATGGGCATGGGGGAGGGCACTTGTTGGGATGAGCACTGGGTGTTATATGGAAACCAACTTGACAATAAACTATTTAAGAAAAAAAAAACCAAAACAGTTGTTAGCACAGAAAAGTTCACCAAATGTGGAGCACTTGACATTTTGTAAAAGAAATCTGCTACAACATTTAGTTTGGCCATTCTTTTAAGTATTTGTCACAAGACAACCAGTAAATTTCCTTCTTATACAAACCATTTTAAAGGTTTCCTCCATACTGTATTACAAAGTTTCATGAAATGCATCTGTAAGAGAACTGGTGGTTGCCAGGGTGGGGATGGAGATGGGTGAAGGGATTAAGAGTACACTTATTCTGATGAGCACTGAGTAATGGATAGAATTGTTTAATCATATTGTATACCTGAAACTAACATAATACTGTATGTCAACTATAGTGGAATTAAAAAGAGAGAGACTTGAGTAACAGCAAAAATGGGTGGGGGGGGGGAATGCACCTATAAGCTGCAATTGTGTAACCATATGCTCAAGGAAAAAGATGTATAAAGTATATAGGGACTCAACTCTATTCATGGTATATTATGTACACTTTGTGACATAGGGTCTAATGTGGGTATACTGGTGTCAATCCATACTTAAGTACTAGTAAAACCTGATTTAATTCTCATTTTTCTTTGTAAAATATAAGTAGTTTTATTATTTCCCCCTCATACCCAAATAGATCTTTAGAGAACCACTTCGGAGAATGTTGCTATTCAAAAATTATAGGTAATAGAATGACAAGTATTAAGTGATACATTAGGGAAAAAATGTCCCATTTCAAAACTAAAAAAAATTTTTTTAATGTTTTATTACTTTTGAGAGAAAGATATATGGTGTGAGTGGGCAAGGGGCAGAGAGAGGGAGGCACAGAATCCAAGTAGGCTCCAGGCTCTGAGCTGTCAGCACAGAGCTTGATGCAGGGCTTGAACCCACAAACTGCGAAATCATGACCGGAGCCTAAGTTGGACACTTAACTGACTGAACCACTCAGGGGCCCCTCCTATTTCAAAATTTAGAATGGACTGAGTAAAAAGAAAAAAGGAGTTAGGGGGTTTCTTCAATAAGTCAAATGTAAGGTGATTAGGGCCTCCATATGACCATAACAAAGTCAGAATATATTCACCCAGAGTTAGTTTATCAAAGGCTTTGTCTAAGTCTTTTTTTTTTTTTTTTTTTTTGGTGAGAGCAAGATAGTACTACAGTATGAGGGGCAGAGAGAGAGGGACAGAGAGATAGGAAGAGAGAGGATCCTGTACTGACAGTGAAGAGCCCAACATGTTGTGAGCCAAATATCTCACAATCTGTGAGCCAAAATCAAGAGTCAGACGCTCACCTGATTGAGCCACCCAGGCACCCTGGCTTTTTCTAAGTCTTAAACTGAGTATGTCCCCTGTTTCTCCTCTGTTGACCTATTTCTAAATCCTTGATGGCATCTACCATAACTAAACACACTGTACGGTTCATCTTTATTCCTGTGTCAATAAGGTAAGTACTTATTAATTGATCAATTTTTAAGGTTTATGCATTTGTTCATTAAAACTCTTTAGAGTTGGCTCACAGTTCAACACTTTAATATCAAATATGGCCAACAAAGTAAGGAAATGGTTTGCAAGTTGTGTGGTAGTTGCCAGGACACAGCCAAAACCCATTGCCTGTGTCTGTGATGGTAATGTCTGGCAAAAAATATTCTGTAGTTCAAAGCGAAATAATAAAGTCCCACTATCTGAAAGCTGACAAAATAATAAACAGATTGTAAGAAGTATTCCTTCCAACTGGCCAGGATCCACTAGACTTTTCAAAAGATACTATTCTGACACTAACTGGGTATACTGCAATTTAATTCTGACACCAACCACAGAGTTAGTGCAGAGCTGACAGATTGGGGCAAGGTCCACAAGCCTACCTCATTTCCTACATCAGCCATAAATCTTGTCGGGAGAAAGGTGCCAAAGCCACCTGTACTTTGGACATATAGACTATAAATTCAGAGGTTTCTACAACTCCCTCCTCCATATTCAATAATTCACTAGAACAACTCTTGAACTCAGAGAGTGTTGTAATTACTAGTACAGTTTTATTACAAAGGATGCACATAGGGAAGGTCAGGGAAGGAATGCAGAGTTCCTGTGTCCTCTCCTTGTGTAATCAGGGTGTGTTGCCTTCCAGGCACACAAATGTGTGTACTAATCAGAATGTTCTACTCTGAGCTTTGGTGTCTACAGTTTTTATTGTGGTCTCACTAAAACAGGCACAGTTGATTGGCCACAAAACTGACCTCAATCTTCAGCTCCTATTCCCTCCCCAGGATGGCCCAGAGTTCCAAATTTCTAAACATGCAATTAGTGTTCCTTCCTAGTGACCAAGCCTCCATCTTGAAGCCACCTAAAGGGCTACTTTGAACTGCCCATTAGCTAACCAAGACACTCCTATCACTCAGGAAGTTCCAAGGTTTCTAGAAGCTCTGTCCCAGGAACCTGAGACAAAGACCAGAGAAATTGTTTATTATACCACCAGATGCCATGGCCTAAAAAGTCTGTGCTACTTTTCCTATGTTTTCTCTATTTCTGCAAAATTCATTTTACCTTAAAAAGGCCAAAATTACTAATATGATGGTTTTGAGAGAATAAAATCAATAATTGGAATTGGTCTCATTTTGAGGAAAAATTAAGATGTTAGAATGGTGGTGGGTGAGGGGATGGGTTAAAAAGGTGACGGGGAGTAAGGAGTGCACTTGTGATGAACATCGGGGTTGTACAGACGTGTCGAATTACTGTACTGTACACCTGAAACTAACATTGCACTGTATGTTAACTAACTGGAATTTAAATAAAAACTTAAAAAATGGAACTATCCTATAATCTGGCAACTGCACTACTAGGTATTTATACAAAGAATACAAAAATACAAATTCAAAGGGCTCCATGCAGCCAATGCCCAATTTGCCACGTGGACCCAGTAGCTGTGGTTCAGGAACTCCAGCCCGGGAGGACAGTGTGCATCCCTGTGTCATCATTCCAGTTGTGCTCTGGATCTACAAAAAATTCCTGGTGCCATACATATATCCTCTGCCTTCCCCCTTGGTTAGTCGCATGCGGCCTAGAAAAGCTCTTTGAGAATCCCACAACAAAAACAAAGGCAAAGGAGACTGCAAGAGTGCAGGCATGAGTGGACTGCCAACAAAAGGGCCAGTGGAAATCTCTGATAAAAAGAAAGTAAAGTGATTGTTCCAAAGGATGTCGTGGTTTTAAAAATGGACCTGATAATATGAAGCACCTTGCTTAAAATGGTCTCGGACCTTTTTCTCGGAGACTAGGATTTGGGATAGACAGCTTAGATACTTAACTGATGCTAATCAGGAAATACATGATATTTGTATTTAACATGTGTCTAGTTATATTTAATGATCTCATTCCTGAGTTCCTTTTTCATTAAGGTAGCTTTCATTTCTATTATAGTAGTTATGAATAAATAGAAGGTTTGTACAAGTAGGCACTGCTACTAAATCAATACTCAGAAATCCTTGGGCCTCTAGCTTTTGTTCAGGCTCTTGGAATTTGAGCAGAGTACAATGTTACCGTGAAACAGTGCAGTGAGACTGTGTAGTGAAAGGAAAAGGGGTTTGGCGGGGGAGGGGGGTGATGATGAAGAATGGAAACATAAAGATGTAATTACTGTCCAAAACAACAGAGAAGATTACTCAGGAGAGTAGTAATTACTGCTTATGGCTCTGAGAAAAATAGAAAAGACAGAGAAACGGGAAACATCTTTGAAAAATGGAATATCTTTTACAGAAATATCTAACGTACATTATAAAATTCTAATCCTTGTTGCATTCTTTCTATTCTTACAAAGCATATCAAATATTCTGTTCAGTAGGGGAAAAAAATAGCCTTAGTATCCATCAACTGATGAATGGATAAAGAAGATGTGAGATATATACACACTGGAATATTATTTGGTCATAAAAAAGAATGAATTTTTGCCATTTGCGACAACACAGATGAGCTAGAGAGTATTAAGCTAAGAGAAATAAGTCAGAGAAAGACAAATACCATATGACTTCACTCATATGTGGAATTTAAGAAACAAAATAAATGAGCGGTGCCTGGGTGGCTCAGTCGGTTAAGTGTCCGACTTCGGCTCAGGTCATGATCTCACAGTCCATAGGTTCAAGCCCCACGTTGGGCTCTGTGCTGACAGCCAGCTCAAAGCTGGGAGCCTGTTTTGGATTCTGTATCTCCGTCTCTCTCTCTGACCCTCCCCTGCTCACGCTGTCTCTCTCCTCTTAAAACATTAAAAATATGTTTTTAAAAAAGGAAAATTAAGATGTTAGAATATTAGCATTTTGAAGAAAATATTTAATTAAGAAAATTTTAACGTTTATTTTTGAGAGAGACAGAGTGCCTCTCTGTGGGGGAGGGGCAGAGAGCGAGACACAGAATCTGAAGCAGCTCCAGGCTCTGAGCTGTCAGTACAGAGCCCAAAGCGGGGCTCGAACCCACAAACTGCAAGATCATGACCTGAGCCAAGGTTGGCCACTTAACCAAGTGAGCCATGGAGGCACACCGAAAATATTTAACTCTTAATAATCACATTATTGAGAAGAACTCTTTTATAAAAACAGCCAGGAATGGATCAAAATGACAAAAAAAAATCTCATCAGGACAAAAAGTCCGGCAGCCTACAAAGCAGGTTTTTCTATTTACCAAACAGATTAGCAGTTGGAGGAAATAGTTCAAAGCAAGTAGTCATCCAGCCCGGAGAAACAAAGTTATATATAATGAAACATATAAACAAATAGAACTGGGAACAGTCAGTTGACCTTGAGCCAGCTCCTTCACTTGCACAGTTTAACTAGTTATAAAGGAATATAAGTATATAGCAAATCTCTATGTAATCACCACCCAAGTTAAGAATACCATCTTCCAAAATACCTTTACATAATCTTTCCATCGTCCCTCCCCTATCTCAATAAAGGTAAACATTGCCCTTACTTTTACAGCAATCATTTCTGTATAGATTTATCAACTAAGCATGCATTTCTAAATACTTTAGTTTTTTTCTCATACAGTTTTTAAAAATAAGATATAATTTATATATTATAAAATTCAAATTTTAAAGTATACAGCGCAGTGGTTTTTAGTATATTCACAAAGATGTACAACTACCACCACTATCTATTTCCAGCACATTTTTATCACTCAAAAAGGAAACTGTCCCTTTAATCACTCCTCATTCTCCTCTCCTACCAAGCCCTTGGCAAACCACTAATTTACTTTCTGTTTTTATGGAATTGCCTATCCTGGACATTTCATGGAAATGGAATCATACAAATAAGTGCCATTTCATGTTCTACTTTGTCTATTTTTAAATTTTGTATGAAAAAAAGGTCAATCTGTTTTTATAAAATGGCTGTACCAACTTATACTTCCACCAGCAGTGTTTAAGGATTACCATTGTTTCATATACTTATATATACTTGGTTTTGTCATTTTAAGCCATTTTTGGTAGTCACATAATAAGAGTCTCACTGTGATTTTATTTTGCATTTCCATAATTACTAAAGAAATTAAACTATCTTTTCATGTATTTATTGGCCATTTGTATTGCTTTTGTTAACTAACTCCTGTTAGTTGGCTATTTTTCAATCATTCTATTTTTTATTTTATTGATTTGCTGGAATTCTTAAAAGATTTGAATCCAAGCCCTTTGTCAATTTTAAGCATCATAATTATCTTCTCCCACTTTGTGGCTTGCTTTTTCACAGTATCTTTTTTTTAAGTTTTTTAATTTATTTTGAGAGAGAGACAGAGAGACAGAGAGAGAGAGAGAGAGAACGGGCAAAAGCAAGGAGGGGAGGAGCAGAGAGAGAGGGAGAGGGAGAATCCCAAGCAGGCTCCACACAGACAGTGCAGAGCCCCACAAGGGACATGAACTCACTAACTGTGAGAACATGACCTGAGCTGAAAACAAGAGTCAGACACTTACGTGGCTGAGACACCCAAGTGCCCCCACAATATATTCTGATGACTACAAAGCCTTAATTTTAAGATAGTCAAATGTATTAACCTTCTCCTTTATGTTCTTAAAAAAAAAATTCCCTGTATGCTCTTTTAAGATATTCTCTTGCATACTTTGTAAAAGTTTAGTGTTTTGACTTTCACATTTAAATCTATAATTTAACGTATATCAAATCATGTTATATACTTTAAATATCTTACAATTATATTTATCAGTTATACCTTAATGAAACTGAAAAAAAAATCTAAAATTCACCTGGAATTCATTTCAGTGAAGCAAGAGTTAAATCTGGGGCACCTAGGTAGCTTAGTCAGTTAGCATCTGACTTCAGCTCAGATCATGACCCACCATTCATAGGTTTGAGCCCCACATAGGACTCTCTGCTGTCAGCACAGACCCCACTTCAGATCCTCTGTTTCCCTTGTGCTCGCACTCTGTCTCTCTCTCTCTCAAAAATAAATAAACAATAAAAAGGGGGAGGGGGTTAAACCTTTCAGTTTCTCCATATGGTATACAATTGTCCCAGTGTTACTTTCACCATAAATTGAGTGTCCATATATGTATAGATTTGTTTCTGGGATCTTCTTTTTCCTTCTTTTTCATCTACTCTTCAATATTCCTTATTTAAGTTAAGGGTATCATTACTCATTAATCACCCAAGCAGGAAATCTAGAGATAATCAACTCTAATCCCTGCTTATTTAATCTCATAAATTTTTCTCATATTCACAGATTTTCTCCATTTCTAACACTGCCTTCCATCTTGACAATGGCAATGGTCTCCTAACTGGTTCTGCAATTGTCAGAGTAGTCTTACTTTTGTACTCCCAAACACCCTGGACATATATTTAGTATAGCCCTTAATATATTTAATTAGGTGAAAACTTGACTGCCCCCATGAAAACACAAAGCTTCCCCTGCAGCTCTCTCAAATAAGAACTGTTAGCTTTCTTTCACACATCCTTTGTATCACTGGGCATAGAGGCGGGGTAGGTATTTTGCTGGCTCCATATGTTCTCTTCCAGGTAGTCTCCACCCTAACACCACTGAATTATCCATATCAGTGTCTAGAAGCCATCCCAACTTAAATTCCCAAGGATTGAAGATCCTGGAATAAAATGTTTATTTTGGGGGGGATGAAGTTTCTACTCGGCACAAGGTAGAAAGATTAGAGGTAGTGCTTAGAGAGCAGTAGGAAGAATGAAATTAAAATTAGTTTAAAACAGTCTAAGTAACTTAAGTACTATGGGGGAGAAGCTCACTAGAAGACAAGAGATCAAACAACTAAAAGTTCTAAAAACTGAAAAATCAGCATGTGTATTCAAACTATCAAGAATAACTGAAGAGTAATATTGAGTCAGTAGCTAAGATTTTTATAGGTGCATTGATGGCTAGTGATATAATTTAATGGTATAAGATTAAAAGTTTGGGGGCATTAAGAAAAAGAGAGAGAGAATAATGAAATGGTAAGAAAGATACCTCCTCTTGCTTTCAGGCCCAACACTCTAAGGTCATGGGAGAGGTAAAAGCTAACACTTGAAAGGGCCATAGGGCAATCTATTCTATTCCCTCCCTTTCCCACAGGATTCCACTAGAACAAGACTGAGCAGGGGTGCCTGGGTGGCTCAGTCGATTAAACATCTGACTTTGGCTCAGGTCATAATCTCATGGCTCCTGGGTTTGAGCCTCATGGGGCTCTGTGCTGATAGCTCAGAGCCTGGTGCCTGCCTTCTCTCTACACACTCCCCACCTCAAAAATAAATAAACATTAAAAAAAATTTTTTTAAGAACAAGATTGAGCATATGGGAGATTTCGCTGATAATAAATTCCAGAAGGTACAATGGAAGGGTTTCAAGAGTCAGAGGGTTGAGAAAAAAGGGACAAAATGGAATATTCAGGAATTTATAGGAATTAAGAATGTAGCAGATGGGAGAGGAGCATGCCAGGAGATTCCTGTAGTGACTGATAAAAACAGGAATAAGCGATGATGAATTTAGCCTGAGTAGATTCAAGGAAGATGGAGTGATGAGCCTGCAAGTGTTAGGGAGTAAAGAGGAATGAATTACTGGGGCTTGCTCCAAAGTCTCAAGAAAGTCATACTCTAAATCCCAGTACACTAGTTGAAAATTAGATGATATTTAACAAACATCCTAGAAATACACATAAATATACATGCCCACTGACCAGTTAATCTTATTCCAAAAATTTACACAGTATATTCCATGACTCACCAGTTTCATGTCTACATAAACAGGCAGAGAATCCATAAGGACATAGTTGAATTCAATAGCACCACTAATCAACCAGATATAACTAACATGTAGAGACTACTTAATCCAATGACAACAGAATACACATTCTTCTCAAGATCACATGGAGCATTCCCCAAGATAGACCACATTCTGCGCCATAAAGCACATCTTAACAAATTTAAAAGAACAGAAATCATATAATGTCTATTTTTAGATCACAATGGAATTAAACTAGTAATCAGAAACAGAAGATAACTGGAAAATGGCAAAATACTTAGAGATTAAAAACACACTTCAAAATAACATATGGGTCAGAGAAGAAATCTCAACTATTTGGACCTCATCAAGATTAAAAGTTTCTGCATGGCAAAGGAAACAATCCACAAAACTAATAGGCAACTGATGGAATGGGAAAAGATAGTTGCAAATGACATATCAGATAAAGGGCTAGTATCCAAAATCTATAAGGAACTCACCAAACTCCACACCCAAAAAACAAACAATCCAGTAAAGAAATGGGCAGAAGATATGAACAGACACTTCTCCAAAGAGGACATCCAGATGGCCAACAGACACATGAAACGATGCTCAGCATCCCTCCTCATCAGGGAAATACAAATCAAAACCACACTGAGATACCACCTCATGCCAGTCAGAGTGGCTAAAATGAGCAAATCAGAGAACTCTAGATGCTGGCGAGGATGTGGAGAAACGGGCACCCTCCTACACTGTTGGTGGGAATGTAAACTGGTACAGCCCCTCTGGAAAACAGTGTGGAGGTTCCTCAGGAAACTAACAATAGAACTCCCTTATGACCCAGCAATAGCACTGCTAGGAATTTACCCAAGGGATACAGAAATGCTGAGGCATAGGAGCACATGTACCCCAATGTTCATAGCAGCACTCTCCACAATAGCTAAAACATGGAAAGAGCCTAAGTGTCCATCAACAGATGAATGGATCAAGAAGATGTGGTTTATCTATACCATGGAATACTACATGGCAATGAGAAACAATGAAATCTGGCCATGTGTAGCAACATGGATGGACCTTGAGGGTGTTATGCTGAGCGAAATAAGTCAGGCAGAGAAGGACAGATACCATATGTTTGCACGTATAGGAGGATTAGAAGGAACTTAACAGAGGACCATGGGGGAGAAGAAGGGGGAAAATAGTTGGGGAGAGGGAGGGAGGCAAACCATGACTCTTGAATGCCAAGAACAAACAGGGCAGATAGGGTGGGGGGAGGGGAAGGGGGTGATGGGCATGGAGGAGGGCCCTTGTGGGGATGAGCACTGGGTGTTATATGGAAACCAACTTGACAATAAACTATTAAAAACAAATTAATAAATTAAAATATTTTCAACTAAATGAAAATGAAAATACAGCTTACCAAAATTTGTGAGATGCAATGAAACACAGCTTTGAGAGAAAGTCATAGCATTAAATGCATACATTAGAAAAGAAAATCTAAAACTAATTATCTAAGCCTCCACCTTAAGGAACTAGATTAAGTCTAAAGCTGATGAAATGAAATAATAAATACTTGAGGAGAGGTCAATGAAATTAAAAACAGGAAATCAACAGAGAAAAATCAACAAAACTAGAAGCTGGTTCTTTGCGAAGACCAACAAAATGGATAAACCTCTAGCCAGGCTAAGAAAAAGAGACAGAAGACAGAAATCACTAATATTAGAAATTAAAGAAGAGACATCACTACAGATACCATGGACATTAAAAGGAAAATACAGCAATGTTATGAACAGCCCTGTCCATAAATATGATAACCTAGATTAAATAGACCAATTCCTTAAAAATCAACATCTACCAAAGCTCTGGTAAGAAACAGGCAATCCAAATAGGCTTCTATTTAAAAAAGGTAATCAATAATTAATAACCTTCCAAAACAGAAAACACCAGGCCCAGATGTATTCAATAGTGAATACTATCAAATACTTAGTAAGAAATTATACCAGGATCCCATAATCTCCTCCAGAAGACAGAAGCAGAGAGAACTTACTCCAAGAACCACCTGGTTTCTAATACCAAAACCAGCCAAAGACATTATGAGAAAAAAACTTAAGACCAATATCTCTCATGAAAGACGTAAACTGCCCCTTCCCCCAAATATTAGCAAATCAAAGCCAACAATGCATAAAAGAAATTATACACCATAACAAGGGGGGATTTATCCCAGGTATGCAAGGCTGGTTCAACATTAGAAAAACAATTAATGTAATCCATCAAATCAAAAGCTAAAGAAGCAAAATCAAATGATCATATTGGGGCACCAGGGTGGCTCAGTCAGTTGAGAGTCTGATTTCGGCTCAGGTCATGATCTCACAGTTAGTGAGTTCAGGCCCTGCATCAGGCTTACTGCTTCTGGTGCAGAGACTGCTTCAGATCCTCTGTCCCTCTCTCTTTCTGCCCCTCCCCAGTTCGTGCTCTTTCAAAAATAAATAAAGCATTTAAATTTAAAAATGATCATATCAACAGACACAAAAAAAGCATTTGATAAAATCCAAAACCCATTCATGATTTTGAAAACTCAGCAAATCAGGAATAGAAGGAAAGTTCATCAATCTGATAAAGAATATTTACAAAAAACCTACAGCTAACATACTTAATGGTGAGAAACTTAAACCTCTCCCACCATGTGGTACCTTACCACTGCTTTTCAACACTGCAGTGGAAGTCCTAGCTAATGCAATAAGGAAATAAAAGGTATACAGATTGATTGAGAAGGGAGAAATAAAACTGTCTTTGTTCACAGATGACATGACAGCCTATAGAGAAAATATGAAAAAAATCAAAAAAACCTCTTAGAACTAATAAGCTTTTACAGCAAAAATGCAGGACACAAGGTTAATGTACAAAAGTTAATACTTTACTATATACTTTCTTTTTTTTTTTTATTATGAATATTTTTTTTTTATTGGTGAGATAGTGTTTTTTTTTTTGTTTTATTTTTATTTTTATTAATTTTTTTTTTACAAATAGTTTATTGTCAAATTAGTTTCCACATAACACTCAGTGCTCATCCCCAAAGTGCCCTCCTCCATGCCCACCCCCCCTCCCCCCCACATCCATCAGTCCTCAGTTTTTGTCAGCATTCAAGATGTGGTTTATCTATACCATGGAATACTACATGGCAATGAGAAACAATGAAATCTGGCCATGTGTAGCAACATGGATGGACCTTGAGGGGGTTATGCTGAGCGAAATAAGTCAGGCAGAGAAGGACAAATATCATATGTTTGCACGTATAGGAGGATTAGGAGGAACTTGACGGAGGAACAAGGGGGAGAAGAAGGGCGGAAATGGTGGGGGAAAGGGAGAGAGGCAAACCATGAGAGACTCTTGAATGCTGACAAATACTTTACTATATACTTTCAATGAACATGTGTGAATATAAATTAAAAGCCTATTGCCATTCACATTACCACTCTCCAAAAATGTTAATACTTAGTTATAAATCCAACAAAATATGTGTAAGATCTAAATGAGGAAAACTGCAAAATTCTGATGTTAGATATCAAAGAAGAACTACATAAAGGGAGAGAGACTCCATATTCATGGATAGGGGGACTCAATATTGTCAAGATGTCAGTTCTTCCCAACTTGATCTATGGATTCAACACAATTTCATTCAAAATCCCAGCAAATTATTTTGCGCATTTATTACTTTCACAAACTAATTCTAAAGTTTATATGGAGAAGCAAAAGTCCCCAAAATAGCCAACACAATATTGATGAAAAAGAACAAAGTTGGAGAACTAATACTATCCAACTTCAAGACTTACTATAAAGCTATGGTAATCAAGACTATGTGGTACTGGATAAAGAAGACAGATCAATGGAACAATACAGAGACAGGACAGGCAGAAACAAAACCACATAAATACAGTAAACTGATCTTTGACAAAAGAGCAAAAGCAACCAAACCAAACAAACAAACAAACAAAAAAACCCACAATCTTTTCAATAAAGAGTGCTGGAACAAGTGGACATTCACATGTAAAAACAAAATGGATATAGACCTTCATAAAAACTCAAAATGGATCAAAGACCTAAACCTTGATGACCTTAGGTATGGCAATGACATTTTAGGCACAACACCAATGGCATGATCCATGAAAGAAATAATTAAGTTGGTTTTCATTAAAATTAAAGACTTCTGCTATGCAAAAAAGAATAAGGAAACAAGTCAGAGACTAGGAGAACATGTTTGCAAAAGGCCTCTGATGAAGGACTGTGATCCAAAATAATACAAAGAACACTTAAAACTCACCAAAAGAAAACAACCTGATTAAAAAACAAGCAAAAAAAAGTGAACAGACACCTCAGCAAAGATGGCAAATAAGCATATGAAAAGATGTTTCAGGGGTGCCTGGATGGTTCAGATGGTTAAGTGTCTGACTCTGGATATCAGCTCAGGTCATGATCTCACAGTTCAAGAGACTGAGCCTCGCGAAAGGCTCTGCACTAACAGTGTGGAGCATGCATGGGATTCTGTCTCTCCCTCTCTCTCTGCCCTCCCCTGCTTGTGCAGGCGCTCACTAGTTCTCTCTCCTTTAAAATAAACAAACATAAAAAGAAAAGATGTTCAACATCATATACCATTAAGGAAATGCAAATCGAAACAAACTGAAACAACAATGAAATACCACTACAAACCTATTAGAATAGCCAAATTCCAAAACACTGATAACATCAAATGCTGACAAGGATGTGGAGCAACAAGAACTCTTATTCATTGCTGGTGGGAACGCAAGATGGTACAGACACTTTGGAAGATAGTTTGGCAGTTTCTTACAAAACTAAACATACCCTTAAACATAAGATCCAGCAATCAAGCTCCTTGGTACTTATCCAAATGAACTGAAAACTTATGTCCACAAAAACTCTACATACAGAAGTTTATAACAACTTTATTCATAATTGCCAAATTTAGAAGCTACCAAGATGTCCTTGAGTAGGTGAATGGATTGATAAACTGTGGTACATTTGGGACAATGGGATATTATTACTCAGTGCTAAAAAGAAATGAGCTATCAAGGTATGGTAAGACTTGAAGGACTCTTAACATGCATATTGCTAAGTAAAATAAGCCAATCTAAAAAGGCCTCATACTATATGATTCCAACTATATGACATTCTGGAAAAGGCAAAACTATGGAAATAGTTAAAAGATTAGTGGATGCCAAGGGCTGGAGACAGGGAGGGATGAAAAAGCAGAGACAGAGAGTTTTTAGGGCAAAGAAACTATTCTCTATGCTACTACAATGATAGATACATGTCATTATGTACATGTCATATACAACACCAAGAGTGAACCCTAATGTAAATTATGGACTTAGGGGGATAATGATGTGCTGATGTAGGTTAATTGACTTTAACAAATATACCACTCTGGTGCAGGATATTGATAGTGGGGGAGGTTATATGTCTATGGGACAGGGTATAGAGGAACTCTGTATTTTCTGCTCAATTTTGCTGTAAACCCAGAAACTGCTCTAAAAGATAAAGTTTACTAGTTTAAAAAAAAAACAATGAACTAGGAAGTTTCTATTTCTAGAATGACTAAGTACCTACTAAACTGGCTTTGTTGCAGTTATAACCTACTTATATATAGTAATTATTTAATAAGTTGAACCGTATGGAATAAATAGACCTACTTTCAAATCAACAGGCGTCACATTACTCAAAAGATTCCAGACTTAAAAGTAAAGTTGAAGGGTCTTAGAACATTCTGTGGATGCAAATATCAGGATGTATTAAGACTGGAGGATATAATTTAATGTGAAGTTTGATTTCAATGGAACAGTCAGTGCTGCCTTTCTCAACATCTAGGTAAGTAGAGAGTCTACAGCCATAAATTGGGCTTTTAAGTCAATTCTTCTTCCCTGGGACTGAGGCCCACCTGGATTTTCTACAGGGATCTGGGGAGAGATGATGATGATGACAGGTAACATTTATGGAATACAAAGTATGTTACACATATCAACTCAAAGCTACAGTCTACAGCCTTAGGCAGGCTGAAAAGAGCAGATGATGTTCTCAATCAAAGCCTCTTGAATAGGGAAGATTTAGTAATGAACTCTACCTGCCAGGAATCTAAATAGAGAGATAATCATCTAGAGAGGAGCAGGCACTAGTAACTGTGCCCAGAACTCACATTATAGTTATGAAATAATGTATAGAGGCTACACAAGCTAAATTTATTTCTATATGATGAAAAGGCCAGGTCAGATATATGCTGTTTTTACAAAGTTCCAGTGTAGAGTACACATAACCCAGTCAATTTGAGGGGAAACATATCTAAACACAATGAGACCTTCACTTTACAGGCTCAGTATGCCTCTAATTCCCTGGGTCCCCCTGTGTTCTTGGTGGCGTCTTCTAATATGAGAGTTCGCGTTTGAGAGATTTATTGATTTCTGGAAAAGGGCCATGAGCACACTCAACAGCTGGATCTGAGCCCAGTAAAGTGAGACCTTTCTCCTAAGGACAAAAATCAATTTCAGAATCACCAGACTCTCAGGGTACTTAGACAACTACTCCACATGCACCCTCATTTTACTTCCTCCAAACACACAGTAAACTGAGCAAAGAGACAAACCCAAGTGAAACAGACCTGTCTTATCTGGCTTGATGATGAGCTGTCTCACTGCTGTGTTTTTTTTTTTGTAATGTTTATTTCTATTGTAAATTATATTTTTAGTATATGTGCTGCCGAAGCGAGCACTGTAAATTATATTTTTATTCTATTTTTTAAAATTCTCTTTCAATTCCTAAACATGCATCCTTATCTGAAATATTGCCCTATGCTCTGTGGACAATTTACAAACACATTTTTTTTTCAGGAAAATTTCATTTCATTTCAACTTGTGAATCCTTTAACTTTTTTTTTTTTTTTTTTTTTTTTTACATTCAAGTTAGTTAGCATATAATGCAATAATGATTTCATTTCAGGAATAGATTCCAGTGATTCATCCCCTACATATAACACCCAGGGCTCATCCCAACAAGTGTCTTACTTAATGCGCCTCACCCATTTAGCCCATGCCCCCACCCCTAACCCTTCCACCAACCCTCAGTTTGTTCTATTTAAGAGTCTCTTATGTTTTGTCCTCCTCCTTTTTTATATTATTTTTGCTTCCTTTCCCCTATGTTCATCTGTTTTGTATCTTAAATTCCTCATGAGTGAAATCATATGATATTTGTCTTTCTCTAATTTTACTTAGCATAATACCCTCTAGTTCCATCCACACAGTTACAAATAGCAAGATTTCATTCTTTTTGATTGCCGAGTAATACTCCATTGTATATATATATACCATATCTTCTTTATCCATTCATCTGTCGGTGGACATTTGGGCTCTTTCCATACTTTGGCTATTGTTGACAGTGCTGCTATAAACATTGGGGTGCATGTCCTCCTTTGAAACAGCACACCTGTATCCCTTGGATAAATACCTAGTAGTATAATTGCTGTAGGGTAGTTCTATTTTTAATTTTTTGAGGAACCTCCATACTGTTTTCCAGAATGGCTGCACCAGTTTGCATTCCCATCAGCAGTGCAAAAGAGATCCTCTTTCTCTGCATCCTCACCAACACCGGTTGTTGCCTGAGTTGTTAATTTCAGCCATTCTGACTGGTGTGAGGTGGTATCGCATTGTGGTTTTAATTTGTATTTCCCTGATGATGAGTGATGTTGAGCAGCTTTTTATGTTTCTGTTAGCCATCTGGATATCTTCTTTGGAGAAGTGTCTACTCATATCTTTTGCCCATTTCTTCACTGTATTATTTGTTTTGGGGGTTGAGTTTGATAAGTGCTTTATAGATTTTTGATACTACTAACATTTTACCTGATACGTCATTTGCAAATATCTTCTTCCATTCTGTTGGTTGCCTTTTAGTTTTGCTGATTGTTTCCTTTGCTGTGCAGAAGCTTTTTATTTTGATTAGGTCCCAATAGTTCATTTGTTTATTTCTATCTTTGAGAGAGTATGAGTGGGGGAAGGGCAGAGAGAGAGGGACGGAGGATCTGAAGCAGGCTCTGTGCTGATAGCAGTAAGCCTGATGCAAGGCTTGAACTCACAAACTGTAAGATCGTGACCAGAGACAAAGTGAGACACTCAACCAACTGAGCCACCAGGTGTCCTGCTTTGGTACTCTTTTATTGCCCAAAGTCCGACAAAGCCCATGGCTTACCAAACCGAGGCAGCAAGCTCTAAGAGGCTCCCCACGGTTCCAAGCCTGCTCCATTTCCATTACCCCTAGGTCTGGAATTTCCACTGTAAATATTATAGCAATGAACAGGGTTTAACAGTTCAGCAATCCCTTTAGCAAAGGCTCCCCTGGGATGCAAAAACACATGTCTAGGCTAAAATATATGGCTAACTCAAATTAGGTCTTCTGCCTTATAATTTTTCTATTTCCTCAGTCAGAGGCAAATAAATCAGTCCTTATACTAGCCAGAGGAGCTCAGGTTCCAGATGGAGAAGAATCTGAATACATGAGATCAATTGCTTCGATTCCAATATATAAAATCAATACCACATTCTCCAATAAAAAGCATGACTATGAACTCTGTATGCCTCAGTCAGCCACATGAAGTGACAATGTAATGTGCTGAACTACACAAAGTAAGAAGTAGGAAAGAAATTAGGCATCAATGGCCACTCTTTCACTTTGTTTCATTCCACCTTTCTTAACCTTCAAGCACTCACCTGTGTGGCCAGGAAGCGGTGAGTGTGGCCGTGGTAGGGTAGGTGATGTACTAGAGGTCATAATCAAACTCTTGCGGTTACTTGTCCGACAACTGCAATGAAAACACAAATGTCAGTTATAACAGGGGCCCACCACGGGCTCAAGGAACTTAAATGGCTATTGAAGAACAAAAGAGTGACACCACCACATGAGCGGAGCAGTACACCACTTTCAACTGAACCAGGTCAGCAAATCCTGTTTGCCCCAGAAAGATTTCATAATTCACTATGTTCCACCTTATAATAACTTGTCACCATCTTGACTTTCATCGTGTATTGCATTGCACTTTTCCATTGTTTAGATTTTGCTTCCCAAGCAAACACAAGGAGCTCCTCTAAAGGTAATAACCATTTCTTAAATAGTATCTAAAGAAGAATAGTCACGGTAAATTTGATTTAGAAAACAAAAAATACAAGTCATATTCTCCTATCTCATAAAAATTAATGTTCTTGCCATAAAAATGAAACCATTAACTTAACCTGTAAAATTTATTTTTTAAAAACTGCTTAATCAGTGAATGAAGTAATACTTTCATTTCACCATAAATTTCAGAACAGGCTGGGTTCCTTCTAAAAACTCTTTTCATTACAAGTTAATGCCTGAGGCTTTTTCTTGTAGTTGGAGAAAAACAAATCATGATGAAAAGCCATGAAAACTGTATATAAATTTATTTGAAAGGCATTTGGGAAGCTTGCCATTTACATTCATCCAAATATTTACTGAACACCTACTTTGTACCAGGCAGTATTCTAGATGCTAGGGAAACAACAGGAAACAAGAGAAAGTTTCTGTCCTCAAACTGGCATACTGCGATAAAAAAAAAAAAAAAGAAAGAGGGGTGGGGAGAGAGGGTAGAATGTTCAAGATAATAGAGTGAGTGACAGGAGGGGAGAATGACAGGAAAAGGAGTAGCTTATAAAGGCTATGGGGGTAGGTCACAGCCAGACTCTGAAGGGCTGGTAGACTGTTATAAAGAACTACCGGAAATGTGAGGAGTAACTCCTGAAAAGATTGAGATCAATTTCAAGAATGCAATTACGATTAGAAATAATAAACACTTTTCCCTAAGAAACCATCCAGATGAATCTAATCATGTCTTACAGCCCTCATTACCTCAGTCACTGTCATATGTCCAAGCTTCTCTTTCTCTAAATTTGACAGTTTCCCTCTATTCTCTGATCTTCCAACCAAAAAGCTTATGTTGTGCCTCCCATGAACTCATTCTGTCGTCAGCAAACTCTCTATAGTCTCAATTTCTTTGTTCAAAAACCACTTTAAATTCTAGTTCTAACTGAAACTTTGCTTAACCCCCATCCCAACACACACACAGGACACCACAGTCCTAGTAAAATCCCAACTTTTAAACCCACTTTCCATCCATTTTACAACTGTGCTCAGGCAGCTGAAGATGACTAAGGAAAAATCCAAAATCACGCTGGCTACGGTTTCCTTATATTTATGATAAACATTAAGTGGGTCTCATTAACCATACTATAGTCACCTAGGCAATGTGTGCTCGTTCTCTTTCCAAGACAACTAATTTGCATCTTCTCTCCAAATTTCTAGCATTCCTTCCCAAATCTCACCCTCATATGCTGACTTTGCTTTTTATTCAACTGGGGGTAAAAAGGAACAACAGAAAAACATTTCATATTTCTGCTATACAAATCTACTAACCTAAATTTGTCCCCATACATTCTAATTTCCTATCTACAACAGCAGAAGGGAGACAATGCTCCTATAAAAGGCAACTCCCCTGAATCTCCTCCTTAAGAAGTCTGCACCTCCCTCTCCTATGCCATGAATTTCTACTTCCAACTGAATCATTCTCATCATCATAAAACATACTGTCATTTTTTTTTCATCTTAAGAAAATAAAAAGAGGAGTGCCTGAGTGGCTCAGTCGGTTAAGCAACCAATTTTGGCTCAGGTCATGATCTCCTGGTTTCTGAGTTCAAGCCTCACATCAGACTCTGTGCTGACAGCTCAGAGCCTAGAGCCTGCTTCAGTTTCTTTGTCTCCTTCTCTCTCTGCCCCTCCCCCACTCTTTCTCTGTCTCAAAAATAAACATTAAAAAAAATTTTTTTTTAAAGAAAGAAAGTAGGGTGCCTGCGTGGCTCAGTTGGTTAAGCATCTGACTTCGGCTCAGGTCATGATCTCACAGTTCGTGGGTTCGAGCCCCACGTCGGGTGCTGGCAGCTCAGAGCCTGGAGCCTGTTTCAGATTCTGTGTCTCCCTCTCTCTCTGCCCCTCCCCCATTCGTGTTCTGTCTCAAAAATAAACAAACCATAAAATTTAAATAAATAAAAAGAAAGAAAATAAAAAGAAAATCTTTCATAGGCTTCCCTGACTTGTGCAGTTCTGTCCTCCCCTGTTTAAGAAAGATTCCATGTAGGGAATTCTCTACTTGTCACCTTCACACCTTTAGTCACCCCCATCTTACCATTAAAACTACTGTTTTCGAAATCACCAGTGATTTTGACCTTCATCTTATGTAACCTCTGAACATCATTTATAGTTTCAATCTCCTCTATTAAAATTTTTTTTAAAAATTTGGATATAATTTCCATTCAATAAAATATATATCTTAAGTGTTCTATTCAATGAGACAATTATATACATCCATATAACATCCAAAAGACAGAATTATTTTAATTACTCTAGAAATTCCCATGTTACCCTTTTCCAGTCAACCCCTTGTCCTCCAACTACTTTCTTCTATCCCCATACTATTAATTTCATTTTACTAGATTTCCTGTAAGTAAAATTGTACACTATGTATTTTTGTGTGTGTTTGGCTTCTTTTGTTCAACCTAATCTGTGTAACTCTTCCTACGATACTTTTCTTTGTTTAGTTCTTGGGACCTGATGATTTCCTGGTTTTCTTCCTCTCACTAACTGCTCATATTTTATTCTCCTTTACTTGTTCCTTCTCTTCCTGACTTCTAAATCATTTAGCACTAAGGCTCAGATCTGAAATATCTTTTTTCTCTCCCTATACACACTCCCTAAGTGATTGTTTTCCAGCTTTCCAGTTTTAAATCTTTGATGTTGATGATACCCAGCATTTTATTGCTGACTCTGTGCTGTCTCCTGTGAGTTCAAGACTCATATATTCAAGTGCCTACTTGACATCTCCAACTCGAAGTCTTAAAAGGCATCTCAAACTCAAATTTCAAAAAAAAAAAAAAAAAAGGCTCTTGAATTTCTCTCTAAAATCTGCTACTCCTGCCTACATTGTACTATCTCATTGTATGGCACAACCATTCCCCCAGATGCTTAGGCAAAAACCATTGTTCATTCTCTTTTCTTCACACCCACATCCAAATCAACCAGGAAGTTCTGTGGAATTATACCCTAAAAATACATCCTGAGTGCAAGCCATTCTCTTTATTTCCAATACTACCACTATTTCAGTTAAAGTCTATAAGAGGTTTTCTTCCATTTTGGTTCTTCCTGCTTATTTCCCTGCCCCTACCAGTCTATTCTTCACCCATAAGTCATAGTAATATTTTAAAAACCATAGATGAAATCATGTGAATTCCTTGTTTTGAAACCCCAATGGCTTCCCATCATATTTGGAATATAATTTGAACTCCTTAAACAGCCATTAAAATTAACCCTAGTGGAAAGAATTTTGGGGGGCACCAGGGTGATTCAGTCAGTTAAGCGTCCAACTCTTGACTTCAGCTCAGGTCATGATCTCATGGTTGTGAGATCAAGCCCCACATCGGACTCTGCACTGATGGAGCAGAGCTTGCTTGGGATTTTCTCCCTCTCTCTCTGCCCATCTCCCCCTCCCCAGCTCACGTGCACACTTGTACACACATGCGCGTGCTCTTTCTCAAAATAAACTTAAAAAAATTTTTTTTTAAATTTTTTTGGGGGAGCACCTGGGGGGCTCAGTCAGTTAGGCATCCGACTTTGACTCAGATCAGTATCTCATGGTTTGTGGGTTCAAGCCCCACATCAGGCTCTGTGCTGACAGCTCAGGCCTGGAGCCTGCTTTGGATTCTGTGCCTCCCCTCTTTCTCTGCTCCTCTCCCACTCATGCTTTGTTTCTCTATCTACCTATCTTTCAAAAACGAATATTTAAACAGAAAGAATTTTTTTTAAATTAAGGATCTTAGGTAAGGTTTTGTCTTTTGGGTTTCCTCCCTCCCTCCCTCCCTCCCTCCCTCCCTCCCGGTTTTTATTTTTTTCAATAGTTTATTGTCAAGTTGGATTCCATATAACACCCAGTGCTCATCCCACAAGTGCCCTCTTCCATGCCCATCACCCCCCCTTCCTCTCCCTCCTCCCCATCAGCCCTCAGTTTGTTCTTGGCATTCAAGAGTCTCTCATGGTTTGCCTCCCTCCCTCTCCCCAAATATTTTCCCCCTTCTTCTCCTGCATGGTCCTCCGTTAAGTTCCTCCTAATCCTCCTATACGTGCAAACATATGGTATTTGTCCTTTTCTGCCTGACTTATTTCACTCAGTATAACACCCTCAAGTTCCATCCATGTTGCTACACATGGCCAGATTTCCTTCTTTCTCATTGCCATGTAGTATTCCATTATATAGATAGACCACATCTTCTTGATCAAAAAACCATAAAATACCTATGAATAAACCTAACTAAAGATATAAGAGATCTGTATGATGAAAACTATAGAAAACTTAGGAAGGAAATTGAAGAAGACATAAAGAAAAAACATTCCAAGCACATGGGTCGGAAGAATAAATATTGTTAAAATGTCATTACTACCCAAAGCAATCTACACATTCAAGCAATCCCAATCAAAATTGCACCAGTATTCTTCTCAAAACTAGAACAAACTATCCTAAAATTTGTATGGAACCACAAAAGACTCCGAATAGCCAAACTAATATCGAAGAATAAAACCAAAACGGGAGGCATCACCATCCCAGACTTTAGCCTCTACTACAAAGCTGTCATCATCAAGACAGTATGGTATTGGCACAAAAACAGACACATAGACCAGTGGAATAGAATAGAGAACGCAGATTTGAACCCAAAAGGGTCTTCTTAAAAAGAATCATACCTATGCTTATTCAACCCCTTTTTCTAAGGGCAAATAAGATCTAAATATTCTCAAGAAAATAAACTCTCGGCCCTTTAGTTCTGAACATGAGAAATTTTACAGAATGTATATATGAAACTATACTGACCACTGAAGGCTTATTCAGATCAAGGGAATCTTGAGTAGAAAGTATCTCAGAAATTTCTGTGCTCCAGGTCACACTATTCCCTCAACAGTTACCCTTCCCTTCTTACTCAGTTTATCCAACTTTTAGAAAGCATGGACTCAGATAAGGTTTTATGTGAATTCTCCTTTATTCTTTCAAGCAGGACAATGTCTCCCTTTCCCTTGCACTCCTTTAGCACCTGTGGCTTATCCTACCCACAGTCTTAGTGTGACTGTGCTACAGTAGAAAGAGACAAGACTTTTTTTTTTTTTTTAATTTCTGAGAGAGAGAGAGAGAGAGAACACATGAGTAGGGGAGGGTCAGAGAGAGAGGGAGATATAGAATCTGAAACAGGCTCCAGGCTCTGAGCTGGCTGTCAGCACAGAGCCAGACATGGGGCTCGAACCCACAAACTGTGAGATCATGACCTGAGCCAAAGTTGGGCGCTTAACCAGCTGCACCACCCAGGCACCCCAAGACAGGACTTTGCAATTAGAAGATCGGAGTTTGAGACTGGCTGTTTGGCCTTGAACAAGCCTCATAAATTCTCATGCTCTGGTGTTCTAAAATATAAAATGAAGATAATATAAAACTTGTATGTCATTCTGGACTTTTCTCTTTTATATATCAACCCATCATAAATTTTGTTGGCCTTAACATCAAAATATATCCAAATTCTGATCATTTCTTACTTCCTTAACCACTACCAGCTTGGACCAAGCCACCATCATCTTTTATCTGAATTAAGTAAAATAGCTTCCTCACTGGTATTTCTGCTTCCACTCTTGTTCCCTTGTCATCTATTCTCAACAAAACACCCTTTAAAACATAAATCAGAAAAGACTTCCACTTCCATTCATGATGGAAGAACAAATAATATATTTACCCTCTCACTTTATATAACTAATAAGCTGAATTTAAAATAACGAAACAATTTTCAGACATTAGACAAGTAATAGTTCAGGACAGTGATCGCTGAGAGAATGGATTACCTGAGCTTATGATCTGAAAAGACCTCCAAGCAACAGTGCAGAGAGGAGGTGACCTTCACAGGACCTGGCAATGTCCCTGAATTGAAGGAAAAAAAAAAACCTACCTAAGAGAAGGAGGTGAAAATTCCTCAGTGTATACATAGGGTCAGGAATAGTTTGTGCTCCTACCAGTCAGAAGGGGAAAACCTGGTAATTCATGGGATAACAGCAAGAAAATAGTCCCAAATGCTATTCTAGTCCTACCTAACAAAGCTTAAAAGCAACCCTTAAAAAGATTAAACTGTTTCCACGTAACTTAACTGTGTCCCAGAACAAAGCTCAAAAATATTGAAAGCGATAAAAATGACATATCTGATAAAGGGTTAGTATCCAAAATATATAAAGAAGTTATAAAACTCAACATCCAAAAAACAAATATTACAGTTAAAAAGTGGACAGAAGACATGAATAGACATTTTTTCCAAAGAAGACATCCAGATAGGTACCAGACACATGAAAAGATGCTCAGCATCACTCATCATCAGGTTAATATGAATCAAAGCTACAATAAGATATCACCTCCCATCAGTCAGAACAGCCAAAATTAATAACACAAGAAACAACAGGTGTTCACAAGTATGCAGAGAAAGGGGGACTCTCTTGCACTGTTGGTGAGAATGCAAATTGGTGCAGCCACTCAAAAACAGTGGGGAGATTCCTCAAAAAGTTAAAAATAGAACTACTCTACAATCCAGCAATTGCACTACTAGGTATTTACCCAAAGGACATGAAAATATTAACTCAGACATATATGCACCCCCAATGTTTACAGCAACATCATCAACAACAGCCAAATTATGGAAACAGCCCAAATGTCCACTGACTGATGAATGGATAAAGATGTGGTATCACACACACACACACAATTACTCAGCCATAAAAAAGAATGAAATCTTGCCATTTCCAATGATGTGGATGGAGCTACAGAGTATTATACTAAACAAAATAAGTCAGAAAAAGACAAATACCATATGATTTTATTCATATGTGGAATTTAAGAAACAAATGAACATAGGGAGAAAAAGAAAAAAGAGAAGAAAACCAAGAAACAGATTTTTAACTATAGAGAACTGATGGTTACCAGAGAAGAGGTGGGGGGAGGAGGGGAATGGGTTAAATATGTGATAGGGATTAAGGAGAGCACTTGTTGTAATGAGCACCAGGCATTGTATGGCAACATGGAAATCATTCAACTCTACACCTGAGACTAATATCACACTGTATGTTAAATGGATTTAAAAAAAAAGGAACAAAATATATTCAGCATAACAGCTCAAATTCACACTGTTTTGTATATAATAAAAATTACTTGACAGGGAAAAAAGCAGGAAAATATGGCCCATAATGAAAGGGGAAATCAATAGACCCAGAAATGACACAGATGACAGAATTAATAGAACATTAAAATTGTTATTATAAATATATTTCATATTTCCAATAAGGTATAGGAAACAATCTATTATGCTTCAACCATACTTCAATAAAGCTGTAAGAAAAATATGTTTAATGTTTTTTATTTGAGAGAGCGCAAGCAGGGAAGGAGCACAGACAGAAGAACAGAGGATCTAAAGTGTGCTCTGTGCTGATAGTGGTCAGCCTGATGTGGGGCTTGAACTCATGAACCGTGAGGACAAGACCTGAGCCAAAGCTGGATGCTCAACTCACTGAGCCATCCAGGTGCCCCCGCCTCCAAATTTTTAAATACAAGTAGTATTAAAGTTACTCTTCTGTTTAAAATTCTCCCTGTCTCACTGAGAGTCAATGCTCTTATAGCAGCTTACAAAGCTTTATATGGTCTGGATCTCCATTTCCTCTTTCCCTTTTACTCACTCTATTCCAGATACACAGGCCTCCTCCCTTTTCTTAGAGTATGCCAATACTCTACAAATGTTATTTCTTTTGTCTATGTTTCCTCAGATAGCCTCATGGCTTGATCCCTCACCTCCTTCTGTCTTTGCTCAAGTGTAGTCTTCTCAATGAATTTTCCCAAATCATTCTATTTAAAATGTAACCTCCTCCCCAAACTTTCTATCTCCCTTTCACAATGTATTTTTCTCAACATAATTTACCACTATCTAATATACTATATATTTTGCACATTTTGTTTGTTGTCTCTCTTCCAATTAAATTAAAAAGATATTTTTTTTAATGTTTATTTTTTAGACAGGGGTGGGGACAGAGAGAGGGAGGCACAGAATCCGAAGCAGGTTCCAGGCTCTGAGCTGTCAGCATAGAGCTCAATGCGGTACTCGAACTTGGCAACCATGAGATTATGACCTGCCCCAAAATCCAATGCTCAACCAACTAAGCCACACAGGCACCCCTACCTCTCTTTCTAGGGGCACCTGGGTGGCTCAGTCGGTTAAGCATCGGACTTCAGCTCAGATCATGATCTCACAGTTTGTGCGTTCAAGCCCCATGTTGGGCTCTGTGCTGACAGCTCAGAGCCTGGAAACTGCTTCGGATTCTGTGTCTTCTGCTCTCTCTGCCCTTCCCCTGCTCATGCTCTTTCTCGTTGTATTCCTCAATTCCTAGAACATTGCCTGGCACAAGGCAGGCTCTCAAAATGCACTTGTTAAATGAATGAGTGGATGAATATGATTTGTTACAAGAATTAAAGTAAAACAGTATACTTGTATACTTGGCACATGACAGGTATATCAAACCATTATGTCTCAACTCCTTGCATATGAAAATGAAGATCTCTTGGCACTGCAGGGACAGATAATTGATTCTAACTTCATTTGCCATGATCTTATTTAAAATTTAAATAAAAATTCAAAACACTAAAGATCATATTTTCAGGCCACATGCCTTTTTACGAAGGTACACATAATCTCAGTTGGCAAATCTGCGACAGCTGCCAGGGGAAAAAGTCGTCAGACATCCTGGCAAAGATGCCATGACTCAGCTGAGATACAAAACAAGGAACTGGCTAATTTTTCCATTTTAACAGGCTCTGGCCATTTCCCCAAGATCCTAGAAAATAAAGATCAGGTCATAATTCCTTCATCCCAGTAAGATAAAAGTACTGGATGTTTACAGAGTCAGCCACACTCTCAGCTGATGGGCGGAAATCTGGAAGCCCCCTGAGCTGATGCTCTGCTGCCTATTGCAAAGACTGGGTTAAACCAGACTGTTGCTCAGTACTATCCCAGTCACTTGGTCACTTGAAGCAAGACCTGGCATTTCATCCTTTAAGCTTCACCATAGTCATCTCAGTGGACAGTGGCAGCAATAACTAAAGCACCCTGTGCCATCTCTTTGATACTGTTGAATTATGGTCCGATTTGGAGAGATTCCAGCCTGCAAAAATTCCTCCCTCCATCAATTAGCAGGTACTCATATCTGACTCCTGCTCCCCTTCCTGCAAGAGCTGCTGTAAACTCATTTAGGAGGTCTGCTTCCCAGTCTGAAGCAATACAGGGTATATAGAGTAGGATGCATGTTCTGCAGATCCCTTACACCTCTCCAAATGCCAAATTCCACAAGTCCAACTGCTCCTAGAAACTTAACTCAGTAATTGGCTAACACGTGGCTACTTCCCTTCAGAATTTAGAATGAGGAAAAGACCACTTCTGGTTCGTTAAGTATGATCAATAAAATATAGAAGGATCTGGGGTCATTGAAGTTCAAGGACTTCCAGATATTATTTCAGAGTAACAACCAGGATAATGTTCCTGTAAAGAATGAAAAGCTACACTTCCAAATTCATTCTATGAGTCAGCATTACAGATACCAAAACCAGATAAAAACACTACCCCCCCAAAACAAAACAAACTCACAGGCCACTATCTCTGATAAACATAGATATAAAAATCCTCAACAAAATACTAGCTAATCTGGGGTGCCTGGGTTGGCTCAGTCAGTTAAGCGTCCAACTTCAGCTCAGGTCATGATCTCACGGTTTGTGAGTTCGAACCATGTCAGCTGTGCTGACAACAGCTCAGAGCCTGGAGCCCGCTTCCGATTCTGTGTTTCCCTCTCTATCTCTCTCTGCCTCTCCCTGGCTAATGCTCTGTCTCTCTCAAAAATAAACATTAAAAAAAATTCAAAACACTAGCTAATCAACTCCAACAATACATTAAAAAATCCACCCACCACAATCAAGTGGGATTTATTTCTGGATACAAGGGTGGCTCAGTATTTGCAAATCAACCAACCTGATATATCACATCAACACGAGAAGGGTTTAAAACCATATGATCAGTTCAAAAGATGCAAAAAAAAGCATCTGACAAAGCACAACATCCATTCATAATAAAAACCCTTAACAAAGTAGGTTTAGAGGGAATATACCTTAACATAATAAAGGCCATATACGAAAAAGTTAGTTAGCATATAGTGCAACAATGATTTCAGGGGTAGATTCCTTAATGTCCCTTACCCATTTAGCCCATCTCCCCTCCCACAACCCCTCCAGTAACTCTTGTTTGTTCTCCATATTTAAGAGAACTGTTTTTATATTATTTTTGCTTCCCTTCCCTTATGTTCATCTGTTCTGTGTCTTAAAATCCTCATATGAGTGAAGTCATATAATATTTGTTATTCTCTGACTAATTTTGCTTAGCATAATACTCTCTAGTTCCATCCAAGTAGTTGCAAATTCTTGCCTAGATTATTTTGACAGCCTCCTAACCATTCTCCCTGGTTTACTCTTGTCTCCTATTCCCAGTCTGTTCTCAACACAAGTAGTCATAGTGATCTTTTTAAAGCATCAATCAGATTATTTCACTCTGCCCAAAACCTTCCAAAGGATAATTTCACATGGAGATCACTAGCTAGAGTCATTGCACTAATTATTCCCTCTACCTGAAATGTTCTTTCCCCAACAATGCAATGGCAAAAATCCCTTACTCTTTCAAGGGTAAACATTTCTAAAATGTTACCTATTCCATTTCCCTATATGATACTGTGACCTGCTTTCCTCTAACCCCCCCTTACTCTACTGTTTCTTTTCTCTCTCTCTCTCTGATGGCAGCTCTTCTTGGATTAATCAAGTTGTTTTTTAACCCCTGCTTCATTGATCTGGAAATTATCCACTGTTTCATTTTCTTTTTTTGAAAAACAGTAATTATTATTATCAAAGTTTTAACAAATAATCCTGTTTTAAAAGAGTCTAAGGTTAGCCAGTATCTAAACCTTTCTGTACAAAATTAAAGAATCCTAACTCCAATTCTCCCCTATCCCCTTTCAATTTACATGATATTTGGTCCAATATTTTAGGTCTAGCTTGCTTTTATATTGCCAAATCAGTAATTACTATTGTTTTATGCAAGAATTGTTTTCTTCGATTTACTCATATTTTCTAATTTCTTTGCTCAGCATTTCTTCTTGGATCTCACTGAGCAATGATTTCAGTGAGAATCCAGTATTGATAAACATTCTAAATGTTGATGTTGTCTGAAAATGTCTCTATTTTGCTCAATGATTTCCAATGATAATTAAGCAGGTATGAAATCCTACAACTACTTACTAAGAGTGACTTTTTTCTCAATATCTTAAATATATTATTCCATTGTTTTATGGCTCCCATTACTGCTGTTAAGGAGCTTACTCTTAGGATTGTTGCTCCTTTGTAGATAATTTTTTTCCTCAAGTTTTTTTTTTTTTTACCCTTAACTTTGGATTTTAGATATAATCCACATACCCATAAAAGCCAACCTCTTAAAGTATACAAGTCAGAGGTTTTTAGTATCCTCTCACAAGGGTGTGAAACCATCACCACTAATTCCAGAACATTTTCATGAAGCCCCAAAAGAACTCCATTAGTCATAAACAGACACTCTCTATCCCCTATTCCTCCTCTACCTCCCTTCCCAGGAAACAACCAATGTACTTTCTGTCTCTATGGATTCACCTATTCTGGATATTTCATAGAAATGGGATAATACATTATATGGCCTTCGTGTTTGGCTTCTTTCAGTTAGCATAATGTTTTCCAGATTCATCCATATTGTAGTATTTATCAATATTCATTTCTTTTTATGGCTAAATAATATTTGATTGTGTGATACACATTTTATTTATCCATTTATAAATTGATGGACATTTGGTTTGTTTCTATTTTTTGACTTTTTAAAATATTGCTATGAACACCTGTCTGTATATCTGTCTTGGGTGAACTTCCTTGCTAAACTCATTTATTAGAGTTCTTTTAGTTTTTGTCAATTCTTGAGGGTTCTCTAGGTGCTTTAAAGACCTCTCTTTCT
This sequence comes from Hyaena hyaena, assembly GCF_003009895.1. NCBI lineage: Eukaryota > Metazoa > Chordata > Mammalia > Carnivora > Hyaenidae > Hyaena > Hyaena hyaena. Next base: position 623,517 of record NW_024081132.1, read on the forward strand.
ATGGTGCTACAATTTTACTGCAATGTTTCTAGATGGAGATTTATTTCTGCTTATTATGCTTCATGATATTATTTTATTTCTAATCAATTCTGGAAGGTCAAAATCACTACCTATATGAATATTGCCTTTCCCCCATTTCTCTATATTTTGTTGGACATTCATATTGTATCTTCCATACTTCTTAGTTTTCATTTATAGTTTACATCTTTCATCTCTGTGCTGCACTCTAGATAAAATTTTATTCACTTTGGGGGCACCAGGGTGGCTCAGTTGATCTGACTCTTGATTTTGACTCATATCCCAGGGTTGTGGGATTGAGTCCCACATCAAGCTCAATGTGGAGGCTGCTTGGGATTCTCTCTGTGTCCTTCTGTCCCTCTCGCCTCCTTGTGCTCTAATTTAAAAAAAAAGGGGGGGGCACCTGGGTGGCTCAGTCAGTTAAGCATCTGACTTCAGCCTGGGTCATGATCTCACAGTTGTGAGTTTGAGCCCCACATAGGGCTCTGTGCTGACAGTGCGAAGCCTGATTTGGATTCTCTCTCTCCCTCTCTCTCTGCCCCTCGTGCTCTCAAAAATAAATACCTTAAAAATAAAATTTAAATTAAAAAAAATTTACTAACTTTGTCTATGGCTTTACTATATAACCTGTAAAGTTTTCAAATCTAAGGACACAATAAATTTATTTATTTTTAAGTTTACTTATTTATTTTGAGAGGGAGAGAGAAAGAGAGTGCACATAAGTATGAGAGGGACAGAAAGAGGGAAAGAGAGAATCCCAAGCAGGCTCTGTGCTATCAGTGTGGAGCTTGATGCTGGGCTCAATCCCTCAAACCGAGAGACCATGACCTGAGACGAAATTAAGAGTCAGACACTTAACTGACTGAGTTGCCCAGGCATCCCAATGACACAATATATTTAATTTCTTGAATTCTAATTTGCATTCTTCCCAGATATGCCTGGTATTTTTTACTAAATATATGTCTTCTTTCTCTTGTCTCTCCTTTTATATTTTTATTCATTTTAAATATATTTATTTTGTAATCTTTATCCACAATGTTACTTTTGAGGTTTTGGGGCTTATTGTTCTTTTCTTTTGAGTGTGTGTGTTTGTGGGGGAATGGTGGGGGGAGAGAGAGACTGACTCAAGCAGGCTCATGCTCAGTTCAGAGACCAACTCAAGGCTTGATCCCAAGACACTCGAATCATGACCTGAGCCAAAATCGAGAGTCTGACCCTCAACCGACTGAGCCACCCAAGTGCCCTTGTTTCTTTTTATTCTATTGAATCTCGGTTGTGGTGGATTGTTTCTTTTTAAAAATTTTTTAAATTTTTTTAAAATTTATTTATTGCTGAGAGAGGGACAGTGTGAGCAGGAGAGGGTCAGAGACAGAGGGAGACACAGAACCTGAAGCAGTCTTCAGGCTCTGAGCTAGCTGACAGCACAAAGCCCGATGTGAGGCTCGAACCCACGAACCATGAGATCATGACCTGAGCCAAAGTCGGACGCCCAACCAACTGAGCCACCCAGGCGCCCCAAGGATTTTTTCCTTTATGATCTGTTTCTTTTGTACTGTGAAAGCACTTTGAGTGTGGCTTTATTTATGGGAACCTTGTACTATGTGATTTGAAGGTATGTCATTTAAATGCAATTTTGAGTTTCTAACAGACTTGTCAAGGTTACTACTACCTAGAATCAGTTCCTAGACCACATACACATTATAAACTCCAGGCCCCAAATTCACTTGAATAAAGGCCTACAGTTAAAAATTCTCAAGGGAAACTTTACATTATTAATAGCCCTACTTATGCAGATGAGACTAAAGAACTTTTCATTTCTCCATTTCAGTGGGTAAACTGTTTTCCTAGTCCACTGTGGGCAAAGTCCTTTGAGGGTCCTAATTATATATGGGGTCTCAATTCTATGGTACCTTAGAGTCTCTTTACCCAAAAAAAGCTCAAGGCCTTATCATCTTTCCCCTAAAGGAAATCAAGACTACTACACCTCCCTAGCCTCCTTTCTTAGAAGTTCCAACACTGGTTTCCACCATTCAGGTATTATTTTTTTATTTTTATTATTTAAAAAAATTTTTTTAAACATTTATTTATTTTTGAGAGACAGATCATGAGCAGGGAAGGGTCAGAGAGAGAGGAACACACAGAATCGGAAGCAGGCTCCAGGCTCCGTGCTGACAGCTCAGAACCCATGAACTGTGAGATCGTGACCTGAGCCAACACTGGACGCTCAACCAACTGAGCCACCCAGGCGCCCCACATATTAATTTTTTAGATTTAGGTTCCTTGGCATTTTCTTCACAGTCTACTCAATTTAGCTATGCATGTAAAGCAATAATTATAATAGCTAATATTTATTAAGTGCTAACTAGGTACTTTTTAAAGCACATGTAATATATCATACCATAGGGAGTAGGTACTATTATTATTCCCTTTATATAGAGAAGGAACTTGAGGCACAGAGAGGCTAAGTAGCTTGCCCTAAGTCTCAATAAAGTATTAACATTTTCTGAAGCCCAATGTAACTTTCATCTCTTTGCACTGGGACTGTTCTGGACATCTCCATTCTGAAGATGATTCAGGGGTGCCTGGGTGGCTCAGGTGGTTAAGTGTCCAACTCTTGATTTCAGCTCAAGTCATATCTCACAGTCATGGGATCAAGCCCAGTGTAGAGCTCTGCATTGAGTGTGGAGCCTGCTTGAGATTCTTTCTGCCCCTGCCCCTGTTTGTGCTGTCTCTCAGAATAAATAAGCTTTAAATAATAATAATAATAAAAGATGATTCAGAAGGCATGTATCCATAAAAACAAGGGCATGATTCAGCTTGTAGCAGATTATAACAGCCAAACCTAAAAGTCTCAGCAAACCAAAAGTCCTGCAACGATACCAACTTATAGTGAAAAGAAACAAACACAGGTCTAAAGCTCAAAGGTCAATGTCTAAGGTATCACCACATGGATTTCAAAGATCCAGAAGGCAGAGTGCCTGGCTGACTCAGTCCATTAAATGTCTGACTCTTGGTTTCAGCTCAGGTGATAATCTCATGGTTCATGAGTTCTAATCTAGTCCCACGTCAGGCTCTGTGCTCACAGTACAGAGCCTATTTAGAATTCTCTCTCTCCCTCTCTGTCTCTGCACCACTCCTCCCCACTCCTCCCTCTGTCCCTCTCTCTCTCTCTCCCCGTCTCCCTCTCCCTCAAAATAAATAAATAAACTTTAAGAAAAATTTAAGGATCCAGAATGCTTGGAATGAATCGACAGTTTTAAAGTAAAAAACATGAGGAATGGGGAAACTGGCCAAATGCAGGTCAGTGCAATATCTTCTCTTGGAATTGTGTGACATACTGGGAAAATTCCCAATATGACAGTGGCAACATGTCCCCACTCCCAGTCTCAAGATGAAGAAAGAGCTGCCCACCACATGTTAGTAAATGTGCCCACCACCTACATACTGGATAATTCTATCATTGATGATTGTAGGTGATGTATACATCCCCAGAGTTCTAAATAAATAAACTTGGTAGTAGAGATGGGAGAGACATTTAAAAGCCCTAGGTTGGGGACTGCTTCAGAATTTGTGTATTCTAAACATGTCTATATTTCCAGTGTCTGGGACAATGGCTGATACATAGCTATTATCACTTGGATAACTAATGAATGGGAGAGAATGGTCCAGTCATACATTTTTAAAGCAGTACATCTCTTGGTAATCAAAGGAAAGTAGCCAATGAGACTAAAGATTTTTTCTTTGAATGAAGTTATACTTCCACTACAGAGGCCCTCCACAAATATGGGCCCTGGTAAAATGAAATAGTATAAAGCTTTTCCCAATTAGTGTCTGGGAAAATGTGGAAAATTTAGTTTGTCTTTACTAGTTCCCATAGTTAAGTCTGAATAACTAAAATGATGTTCATAAAAAAAAAAAAAGTGGCTCACAGCTCAAACAATGGCATGTTTTCTTCAAGACAATTATTGTACTTTGATAATTCAACAGTAGTGTTTTATGCATAATTATTTTGTCATGTAGAATATTTAAAAGATAGTCAATATTTTTAAATGTAATCTCTATGATCAACATGGAGCTTAAACTCACAACCCCAAAATCAAGAGTTGCATGCAATACTGACTGAGCCAGCCAGGTGCCTCTAAAGAATGTCGAGATTTAATAAAATTACTAATGTTTATTGCTGCAATAAGAACATTCTAAGTGAATCTAGTTGTGTTTTCTTTTTTTCCTGCAAATGAATGGTGGTGAAAAAAAACTACAACTACTAGAATATTTTGGTTTCATTTATGCTGAGGTGCTTCAGATGTTTTACCCACTGTGACGCTGTAAAATCAGTGCAAATGTTACCCAGTGAAAAAGGCAAATAATGTTTCAGTGTTCCTATAAAAATAGTTTTGGCACCGCAGTCCTTCTGAAGGGGTCTCGGCCCTTCTGGGGTCTGTGGACCTACTTGATCACAGTATTTTTATAAATTAAGCTTGCTAAAATTTTATAGAATTAAAACATATATGTTTATAAAGGAAATGGGCCCACAATTTTTTTTAATGTTTTATTTATTTCTAGGAGAAAGAGAGAGAGACAGCATGAGCAGGGGAGCGCCAGAGAGAGAGAGGGAGTCACAGACTCTGAAACAGGCTCCAGGCTCTGAACTGGCTGTCAGCACAGAGCCCGACGCAGAGGCTTGAACCCATGAACCGCGAGATCATGACCTAAGCGAAAGTCAGATGCTTAACCAACTAAGCCACCCAGGCGCCCCGTGGGCCCGTAATTTTCTTAGGCTGTTGTTATCTGGCTTTGAATCAAAGTTATACTATTATTATAAAATAACTTAGGCAGTTCTCCATCTTATTCTATTTTCCAGCACAACTTTATAAGACATGAATTACTCATTCCTTGAAGTTTCCTGAGCTCTGTTTGGGACCATAATGTAGAGGCCTAAGGACAGACTTAAAAGCTACAGAGAAAAAAAACTGCAATATAATGAGACTTATGAACCACAGACACTTCCAAATAGTTCAGTTCACTCTTTGGTCCTTCTACATAAACTTCATGCAAACATTTAGACTAGGAAGAATATACTTCTTTTTAAAATAATTAGTAATCCAAAAGGGACCAGAACAAAATCTATGCAAAGATACTATAGAAAATCAATATCCAGAATATATAAGAACTCCTATAACTCAACAACAACAAACACCACCAGATTTTAAGATGAGCAAAGGACTTGAAGGGAGGCTTGGGTGGCTCAGTCAGTTAAGCATCTGACTTTAGCTCAGGTCATGATCTCGCAGTCAGTGAGTTTGAGCCCCATGTGGGGCTCTGTGCTGAACGCTCAGAGCCAAGAGCCTGCTTGGGATTTGGTGTTTCCCCCTCTCTCTCCCCCTCAAAAATAATTAAATGTTAAAAAAATTTTTTTAATGAGCCAAGGACTTGAATAGACATTTCTCCTAAAATATATACGTGGCCAAAAAGCACATGAAAAGTTGCTCTACATCACTAATCATTAGGGAAATGCAAATCAAAACCACAATAACCTACCACTATATACCCACTAGAATGGGTATAATCAATAAGACAGAATATCTAGTGTTGGTAAGAATGTAGAAAAACAATCCAACAAATATTGCTGGTAGGAATATAAAATGATATAGCCACTGCAGAAAACAGTTAGGAGGTTCTTAAAAAGTTAAGTGTAAATTTACAACACAATTTCATTCCTAGGATTCTGTCCAAGAGAAATGAAAACATATGTCCACACAATAACATGTATGCAAACGTTCACAGCAATATTTACACCTAATAGTCCCAAACTAGAAACACTCCAAATGTCCATCAACTGGTAAATGGATTAACAAAATGTGGTCTAGCCATACAATGAAATATTATTCAGGAATAAAAAAGAATTAACTACTGATGTGTGCTACAACAAATAAACCTCAAAAAATAATGCTAAAAGAAACCAGAAACAAACTACAAAGTATATGATTCCATTTATATGAAATGTTCAGAAACAACAAATTTATACAGCCAAAATCAGATCAGTGGTTGCCTAAGGTAAACGGGTGCCTAGGAGAAACAGCACAATGGTACAATGGGCACAAGAAAACTCTTTGGGTTATGAAAATATTCTATATTTAGATTATGGTGATGGCTGCACAATTTTACAAATTTGATAAAACTGATGAGGTTTCTTAGGGTGATGGGGGTTCCGTTCTTGACAATAGCTAGGCCTCCAGTATCCTGTGAGTCTTCTTTAGCATATGAAAATCTCATTGGAAACTTCTCTTGACTTTACCTTTCCCAAATCTCAAATATATAACCTGTCTCTCCACAGGGTCCAAGGCAGCTCTTCCTGCTCACAGGTCTTCTCCCTGTGCTTTAATAGAATCGCCTTTTTGCACCAAAGACATCTTCAAGAATTCCTTCTTGACCGTCAGCTCCAAACCATGCCGCCCCCATCACCCCAGAACCTCATCAAAAACCACTGGATAACTTGGAATTGGTTACTTTTACAGTATATAAACTGTATCTCAGTAAACTTATTTTTAATTATACAGGCATCTAAGACTGTGTCTTATGTACTTGGTGGACCTAAGAATCCTTCTTCCTCCTCTTCCTTCCTGAATAATTCAGTCTAGAAGCCATTAGATGATGATGATGGCCAAGTGGCTAGAGGGTTGGGGGAAGGCACTACACATGCATTTTACATATATACATTCTCTAGGAACAGTGAACCCAAATATCAACAATCATGCCCACCACCCATATCCTGGGTTTTAAATACCATTCTTGGGGCACCTTGGTGGCTCAGTCAGTTGCGCGTCTGACTTCAGCTCAGGTCATGATCTCATAGGTCATGGGTTCAAGCCCCACATCGGGCTCTGTGCTGATAGCCAGCTCAGAGCCTGGAGCCTGTTTCAGATTCTGTGTCTCCCTCTCTCTCTCTGACCCTCCCCTGCTCATGCTGTCTGTCTGTCTCTCTCTCTCTCTCTCAGAAATAAATAAAACATTTATAAATAAATAAATAAATAAATAAATAACCATTCTTTACTAAAAGGAACCATGTTCTTTGGAGAAATGGCTAATACAAGGGCTAGGACAGGGAAAGTACAAAATAAGCCAGTCAGGCATGTCTTACAGAGCTAGAGAATTAGGAAGTTCTCAAAGAACGGTGGGGAAATGTCAAAAAAAAAAAAAAAAAAAGACAACAGCAGCTGCTACCATAAGAGACTCCTCTTGACTAAATATGGTATAATTTGAACATAAATATATATAATGTTATTAACAGATTACAGCCCACTAAATAAAATAAGAGCCCATTGAATTCATGCTGATACGAGCGAAAAAATGAACAGGGAGAAGAAAAAGCTTTCCCTTACAGTGCAGTGCCAACTGATGAGTGCAGAAAAAATGATGGAATTTGAAAAATAACCATTTGGCAACCAGCATAGGGTAATAATTCAGCCAAGAAACATCAATGGATGCTAAAAATAATGAGTTAAAATTTGACAAGAAGTGGGGTAGTTACATAATTTCAAGAAATTTCCCTCAAAATACTTGTTAATTAGAGAGGGTGGGGGGGAATAACATTACAGCAGAGAAACCTAGAAGATCAAGTGACCAAGGCTGATTTCACGGTAATGGGATAAAATGAAAGCCTGTATCGATAGGATGCAACAAGAACACACCTTTTTTCTTTTTTCAGGAACAGTAATATTCCTGTCAATGATGCTGGAGGTAACCAGAATTTGCACCCTAAAATATGGTACTTTGGCAAAAGGAATATTTTAAGCCAAACGCAACTGAGAATCAACAAATATGGGAAGAATTCTCTGCCTAAAACCAGGCAAATTTCCCTTTAAGGAGTATGTCCCTCTGTACCTGGGAGAGAAGAGTTACAATGTGTTTGCATAAACAGACCTTATGTTCCATTAGTTCCTCCACTTATTTCCTATTATTCTCTACAATTTATCATACCTTAACACCCAAACTCTTCCCTTTATAAAAGGATACATAAGCTTCTGAGTCTAACCAGTTCTTTGAGTTACATTTCTTTTCTGTGAATTCCTGTGTGTAAATATTGATAAAAACTGTATGCCTTTCCTCCTATTAATCTTTCCTTTGTTAGTTTAATTTACCGGTCCCCAGGCACTGAATTAAAAGAGCAGAGCAAAAGTTTTCCTTAACAGTGCATAACCTGAGCCAAAATCAAGAGTTGGAGGCTCAAGTGACTGGGCCACCTAGGCACTCCTGAAATTATTTTTTAAAAAGAGCTGCTAACCTCCAAAGGAATCACCTGAAATGTTCTCAGATTGGCTGTAATAGTGGTGAATAAGGTGGAAGGCTGAAAGCTTACTAGATAAATAGCATTCTCTCTCACTCCACCACGTGCTGTGAACTTTCCTACTGCCAATTTGGGCCTATACTCCCACCCAGAGGATCTAGTATATACAGCTGAATGAAATAATGGATGAATCCATCTCAATTTCCTAGGACAGGAAAACTAATTCCCTCCACATAAGGTTGGGAAATGCATTCTTCATCCTTAAGGAACAATTTAATATGACTTTTTAGTTAGCTACTTTGAGATACTATTTCTTACCCATCAGACTGGAAATAATTCAAAAGCTTGATAATATATTCAGTTGACAAGGATGTGAGCAAATACAGGAGTCCCCTTGCTTTTTAATTTTTAATAGCTTTTTATTTTTAATTGAAGTATAACTGACTTACAACAGAAGTCCCAAGTTATCAGAAGTTTCAGTCTTGGCAGTTTCAGTTACCCACAGTAGGGAAGACATAACGTCAGATAGTCAGCAGTACCTAATGCTACGTCATGGCGCCTGTATCATTCACCTCACTTCATCTCATCACGTAGGTATCTTATTATCTCACATCACCATAAGAAGAGTGAGTACAAGATATTTTGAGAGAGAGACCACATTCACATATACGAGGAGACTACTGTAGACATTATCTTATACTCACCGGTGGAAATACATGATGATATAACCGCTATTTTTGGACACTGGACAATAGCTAATAAAACTACATATGCATTTATTTTTTGACTCAGCATCCACAAATCTAGGAGTTTACCTAGATTTGAAGGCCCACCTGAAAATTAACTCTTCTATGCTAGATAACTCTTTCTATCTGATAAATCATTGAAAATTATTTGTGTAGCTGACTTTTCCCCTAGTGTGCTAGCTCCAGCTCCAAACCTCCTATCTATCAAGACAAAAGAAGTGACAGACCCAAGCACTTATGACAATCAGGATTGGCATTGGTTTCTCTTCCTGTAGCATCCAGAGGCATGAAAGATAAGCTGTTGCAAGAGCTCCTAAAGAACCCTAAGAAATAACATTTATCTTTGTGATTGCCTGGGCTGGTGGGTTCTTGCTATCTGGATCAGTTCTCACCTTTCAGAGCACCTATGTAACAAGGGTCTGCATAAAAGCTGTCCCAGGATGACTACTAAAAGCCAAAAGAGGAAGCCAAGCTTTTCCTCAGTTCAGTAATCAGTCAGCAGCTACTTAAATGGCAAGTTCCAAGGGCCTTCACACACACAAAAATCTTCTGTTGCACTACTCTGGGTATACAATCTTCACTACAAAGGAGTAGTTACCAGGTTTGAAACAAGACCAAGAAACTGGTGACATTGAGGCATCAGGTTGAAGGCCCAGGAAAGAATCTAGCTAAATTGACTTTAGAGTAAGGGTAACAAATAGATTACAAGGGGGAAATTCCTTTTGTGTAAGTATTGTAGCTAATAAATGGAAAGGGAATGGGAATATCAACTTTTTTTTGCAAACTTCTAATAAAATAATGGGTCTAATTATTAATGGCCAATACTATCAAAACATGGGAAAGATCTGACATAACCTGCCTCCTGACAATTATATACTACAAACCAACTACTAACGATTCTTATCCAGCTTCCCAAATCAAACTAGCATCAGATTAAGCCACCAGTTTATGAGAAATATAGAGGTCATTAGAACCATGCTAAATAACCTCTCAGGGATGCAATTAGCAAAATTCAGAATGTAGGAAAAGTCTATAAGAACAAATATTTACAGATAAAATGACAGTCTGGGATTTGCTTTAAAATACTTGGGTTGTGGGGAATAGGCAGAGATGCAGAAGGGATAATACACTGACCATGAGTTGATAAGTAAACACTCAAGATATAAGACTACTCTATTTTGTAATGTTTTTGAGAGTTTCTATAATACGGCATTTATTTATTTTTAACACTTATTCATTTTTGAGAGACAGTGCACGAGCAGGGGAGGAGGAGAGAGAGAGAGGGAGACACAGAATCTGAAGCAGGCTGCAGGCTCTGAGCTGTCGGCACAGAACCCGATGTGGGGCTCGAACTCACGGACCATGAGATCATGACCTGAGCTGAAGTTGGACACTTAACCGACTGAGCCACCCAGGTGCCCCTAACAACATTTAAAATAGAGTATTTCAGTGAAGAAAAATTTCCTACTTCCAGAAACAGAAATACCCTTTAGAAACCTTCAGCTTCTTGCTCTTAATCCAAGAACAAGCCTTTGGCATCTTGCCAAAAAGAGCTGTGTTTATTCCGAGATACCTGAAGCCAGTATCTATGAAAAATTCTCTGCCATACAAAGTTTCCTGAGGTTAAGTCACAGCTAGTATTCTTCATTACTTTACCTTTCTATGAAGAAGAAGGAAGAAGAAGAAGAACAACAACAACAACAACAACAACAAGGGCTGTGACTCCATCGGTTAAGTGTTCCAATCTTGATATCAGATCAGGTTGTGATCTCTCGTGGGATCAAGCCTGTGTCAGACTCCATGCTGAATGTGGAGCCTGCTTGGGATTCTCTCTCTCCCAGTCTCTCTACCCCTCCGCACTTGCATGCACGCATGGCTTTCTCTCTCAAAATAAACATTAAAGAAAATAAAGAACAGGGGCGCCTCAGTGGCTTAGTCGGTTGAGCGTCCGACTTTTGCTTAGGTCATGATCTCGCGATTTGTGGGTTCGAGCCCCGCGTCGGGCTCTGTGCTGACTGCCAGCTCAGAGCCTGGAGCCTATTTCAGAGTATGAATCACACACTCTCTCTGACCCTCCCCTGCTCACGCTGTCTCTCTCTCTCTCTCTCTCTCTCTCTCTCTCTCCTAGAAATAAAAATATTTAAAAAAAAAGAAAGAAAATAAAGAACAAAAACAAACAAAAAAACAAAAGTACTTTCCCTTTCTTAATAGGAGAACCCTATCTCCTGACGACACTCTCAAGCTGTTCTTTCCCTTACCTATGAGGAGAGGGAAAAATGAAACACCTTAAACCTGGTTTGATGAATTTTCCTCACTGTCAAAAATAGTCCAAAAAGAGTTTTTCTCATGTTAGTCCACATCCTGCTGCACCCCAACTGGCCAATTTTTAGTAGCAATTAGTGAAACCATATGCGAGGGCAGAAGAGCACCCAGCTGCCAGTAACTAAGCTTCCATGGGCAGGACATAATGATAAGTGATACCTACAGTTCTCCAAGGGAAAATAATATGAGAAAATGGAACAGAAACAAAATGAAGTGTGGGGATCAACATGTGAGTTTTCCAACAAAGACAGCAACAAAGTAACTGTTATAGAAGCCTAGGTAGCATTCTGAATAGTTTTACATGTATTGACTCATCTAATCCTTATAGCAACCCCTGTAGGGCTATTTTTATCCCAATTTTAATGATGTAGAAAACGGAGGCAGAAAGAAGTGAAGTAATTTGATTACAACAGGGCTAGGAAAAGAACAAGTTCTGGAGATGTTCCTCTTTTAGAGTCACTTTGAAAAGCAGTTGTTTAAAAACAGACAGACAAGAAAAGCAGGTGTTGGTAAAATGAAAATAGTGCTTTCTCTTTGGCAGGAAACAATCTTAACACTACCAAAAAGGGGTATCAAAGTCTGCCTAGTCTTGGAGGAGGCCCAAAAGAACACCTGTCCTTTGCTGTAAAAGTCTACAAAAAGCCTCTCACACATGTGACATGGGAGGGGCCAGAGGGCTGAATTAGTGCCAGCTGTAAACTTCAGTAGTGAACTTGTTTGCTGAAGATGTTTAAGCAAAGGCTGAATAGCTTTTTACTAGACACTGTATAAAAAAGAATTCCAATACAGTAGGGAGTGGGCTAGAGTTAGAACCCTTCCAATATAAGCTCAAATAGGGAGTTCTTGCTGCAAACCCTCCCACCTATCAAGCTGACAAAGTCTATGGCAATTTAAATCTGAATCAAAATATAAACATTCTATATGCCAAGAAGTTGGCAACACCAAACTTTTATTCAGGAGGCCTAGCTGGGCCAGGGAATAGCCAAAGACACAAATGCCTTTTTTTTTTTTTCTTCAGGGACTTCAATTATACCATAGACCATATCTAGGATCCTTTCAAATCAGGTTATGTCAACAATGCAATACCCATGTCTGAATGCCAATCAATAGGCTAGAATCATATTCTTGGAAGATGTACAAGTTAACTAAAGGTTATAGCTTAGGGGTGTCTGGGTGGCTCAGTCTGTTAAGCATCTGACTCTTGATTTCAGTTTAGGTCATGATCTCACAGTTCATAAGATCAAGCCCTGCATTGGGCTCCACACTGACAGAGGAGAGGCTGCTAGGGATTCTCCCTCTCCTCTCTCTGCCCCTCCCCTGCTCTTTCTCTCTCTCTCTCAAATAAACTTTAAAGTTAATGGTTAATAATTCAACCCAAATCATGAGCATATTTATTATGCCTCTTAAGGTTGATCAGACTCATCTAAGACATTTAAGAGTCACCATCAGGCTTGCCTAAAACAGACCCATCCATCCTTTCCCAGCAAGGAACAAACAAATGTAGTATACAGTTAGAGCAGGCATCATTTAAAAACTGTGTCTTAATTGTTCTCCAAATTATTATGGGCAACAATTTGTAAGGTCCTAAACACATCATTAAGATGCAGTCAATAAGGAAGGTTAAGATTCTGAGCAGGGTTCTAACAACCATGCAAAAGGATACTATTTTCTAGCCCTTCAGGCCAATGCACCCAAAAGCCTCAATGGCTATATTAGTTTGCTGGCACTGCCATAATTAAGGCCATAATCTAGGTGGCTCCAACAAAAGACATTTTTTGCCTCACAGTTCTGGAGACTGGAAGGTGTCAGAAGGGTGGGTTTCTTCTATGGAGTCACTCCCTGGCTTCTTTATGGCTGTCTTCTCTGTGTCTATGTCCTAAATCCCTCCTTACAGGATACCACTTGTATCAGGACCCACCCCAATGACCTCATTTAACCTGTAAAGACCCTATCTCCAAATACACTCACATTACAGGTACTGGGGAGGTTTAACTTCAACATATGAATTCTAGGGGGACACAATTCAACCCATAACAATAGTTATACTCCACAAGAATAAAAAAGAACTCAATAATGGCCACTGGAAGATAGCAGTGTAAAAATCCTAGTTCCCTCTCTCGTGTCATCCATTTTTATTTTATTATTTTTAAGAGATTTTATTGTTCAATAATCTCTAAATTCAACATGGGGCTTGAACCCACAACCCTGAGATCAAGAGTCACACTCTCCACTGACTGAGCCAGCCAAGCACCCTTTGGGTCATCAATTTTTAGAGGTCAAATTCACTGCCAGGAGCTCTCAATTTTTAGTTCCTCACATTGCTTACTAGAATCATTTTTCTCTTCTTTCAACTTGTATTTGCTCAGTTGCTTAATAATAGTGATGTTCAAAGGACCTATCTACATGGTAAGGATTTGTAGAATTTATGTGCATTGCTGTGTTCACTAAGCACTGATTCTGTTCTAGACTCTGAATGTGAAGAGAGAGAGAACAATACTAAGTCAGTGAATGACAGCAAGGAGCAGTAAAAGATAAAAGTGAGTAAAATAAGCCTAAAAGAGGAAAGAAGGCAATAAAGACAAGGGCCTTGAAATAACAATTCCTACCCCCCAGGATGGGAAGATTTAGTAAAGAATGTTATGAATGTCATTTGGGGAAGAGAAAACCTGGGGCAGCAAAATAATTTAGGCTTAAGATAATTTAGTATCTTAGATGGAGAAACAGAACAATACAGTTGATAGGAATATGATCTCTAAAGCCAGACTGCCTAGGTTTTACTCCCAATTCTGCCACTTGCCAGCTGTTTTATCTTGAGTAATTTATTTAACCTCTCTGTGCCTTTGTCTTCTCATCTGCAAAATGAGCTCAATAATAATCCCTGCCTCATAGAATTGGTGGGAGGATTAAATGACCTCAAATTTTTAAATACTTAGAATGGTACCTAGGAGCTATGAAGTCCTCAGAGTTTGTTAGTTTATTAACTAAATACACAATAGCACATGTTTCACCAGAAACATTACAGAAGAGGGTTTCAGACAAGAGATATTGGAATAAGATTCTATGGGATTGAATGCCAGTTTCTACTGTGTATTACTTATTTAACCTCTCTGTATCACATTGCCTTCATCTATAAAATAAATTTACTTGGATTATCTACTTCCTCAATAAAATATACTTGTATTACCATCTCATCACAGTATTTTGATGATTAGTAAAATGCTTTTCACACACAGTAAATAAATGCTTGGCAAATTTTACCTATTTATATTCTTCTGTTACTTCAGTTCCTAACCTTTCCTGAGTAAGGTTGATAAAACAATTAAAGAGTCTGTCTAGCTTCTACTAGGTCTATCTAACATGTATATCAGTCTACCAATAATCTCAAGAAGCAATCTTCACTTCTGATCATGGAAGCATGAGTTCAAAATATTAGGAAGATTGGATTTTTGCTTCCTGCCATGATGGGAAAACAGAGACCAGATTCCCCCTTGTGCCTTAAAAACTAAAAACAAAAACAAAAAAACCCAAACAGATCATACATATGAAACAACAGCTCTTAGACATTTGTACAGAAGGGAGACCTACAAGTCCTAAGATTGCCCCAGTTTACTACCTGAAGAACGTTTCTAGGAAGCAACACAAGGAGTATCCAAATTGCCTAGCAGTCTACCTGAGCTGAAGAGTCAGCAATGAGAAGCTGGGAGGTTAAGATGGCTAGATTTGGAAGGCAGAGTACGAGAAAGGAGAGAGAACTATATAGAGAAAGCTCAGCAAGAAGGTTCCTCTGGAATTTTCAGCCGAGTGATGTGGGTAAGAAAACTATCCAAGAATATGAGTAGGCAGGACACTCCCCAGAGCTCACACAGGGCCAGGAATAGATCATGTTCCTACCAGCATGAGTGGAGAAAAAACTCATAATGTATACGCATCAAGTACTCAGAAAGCACTGCTGCAGAATTAAGGAAAAATTAGCCCCAAATGCTGCTCTAGGCCCACCTAAAAAAGCCTGAAAGTAATCCTCAAAAGGATCAAGCTATGTATTTCCAGATAATTTAACTGCATCCCAGAATAAAATTCAAGAGTGTTTAAAGAAATACATAAACATATGCAGCAACCAAGGTAAAATCATCTTGCCAAATCACTGAACTGGTAATTTGCATGAAACAGATAAAAAAGAAGAATGGAATGAAACACTTAAAATAGTGACCAGACATGTGAACAAGTCTAGGGGGGAAAAACCTAACATAAAATATAATAAATTTTCAATCCTAAACTGCAAGTCATTGCTTCGGGTTGTGTGTCCTAAGACCATAGATATCAAGAGAGAATACTTAGAGCCATATGCCAAGAAGGGCACACCTAGGCTGTGGGTGTACCCTTATAATTCTTCTCAGCATCATACACCAGCATCTAATACCTTGAGAAAGGTGACTTTAGGAAGCGTCAGCCTCCAACACTGTCCTATGTCAATCTAACAATGCCCTAGTATCTGTGGAATTTGAGCTTTTATATCAAACAATGTCACTTAAGTTTATACAATAAGTTTTGCTTCTACTCAAATTTCTAGTTTTCCAGGTTTACTTTTTTCCCTAACAAAAAGTTTAACAAATACCTACTGACCAAACATATTTTCCTTTTTGAAAAAATTTTTGATTGATTTCCAAGATACCTCTCTCTTGATTCTTCTCATTCCTAAAAAGCTACTCCTTTTTTGATCTCTCCTCTGCTAGTTCCTCATCTCCCCAGTCTCTCAAAGTCAGATGGCCCCAGGGCTCAGTCGTTTGATATTTCTTCCTTCTTTATTAGTAGATACTCACTGGACGATCTCATAAATCTAATCATTTGTTTCACTTATACACTGACAATTCCTTATATTTCTTCAGCCCAGGCCTCACCTGTCTTTAACTGAATGTCTAATTTAGCTATTCTTACAGTTTCCCAGTCTCAGTTCATAGTTCTTCCAATTTCCTAGCTGCTCAACCTCAAATTTTCAGTCATCCTTCACTCATCTTTTTCTCAAACTCTGCATCTAATCCATCAACAAATCCTATTGATTCTACCTCCAAAATATATCCTCACATCTGACCACTTCTTACCACCTGTACCACCATGGGTTCAAACAACCATTGTGTCTTACCTAGAATATACAGTAGCCTTCTTTTATATTTTTATTTATTTTGAGAGAAAGAGACACACAGCATGAGTAGGGATGGGGCAGAGAGAGGAGAAAGAGAGAGAATCCCAAACAGGATTCACACTGTCAGCGCAGAGCCTGATGTAGGGTTTGAACTCACAAACTGTGAGATCATGCCCTGAGCTGAAATCAAGAGTCTGGCACTTAACTGACTGAGCCACCCAGGCACCCCAGGTAGCCTTCTAACTACAGCCACAGGGATCCTCTGGATTTAAGTCAGATCATAACACTCTTCTGCTTCAAACCCTCCAACAGCTTCTTATGTCACTCAGCATAAAAACAAAACTCCCAAGAATGGATTTAAAGCTCTCTTCCGGGGCGCCTGGGTGGCTTAGTCGGTTAAGCATCCGACTTTCGCTTAGGTCATGATCTCGCGGTTCATGGGTTCGAGCCCCACACGTCGGGCTCTGTGCTGACTGCCAGCTCAGAGCCTGGAGCCTGTTTCAGAGTCTGTGACTCCCTCTCTCTCTGACCCTCCCCTGCTCACGCTGTCTCTCTCTCTCTCCTAGAAATAAATAAAAATATTAAAAAATAATAATAATAATAAAGCTCTCTTCCATCTGGCTTCTCACTATGTCTCAGACTTCATTTCCTACTTTTTACCTCATAACTTATTCCACATGAGCGTCACTGGATTCTGTGGAACAAAGAACACATGAAGCAGGCTCTTAGATCAGGTCTCTGGCACTTACTGTTGCCTCTATCTGAAGCACTCTTCCTTCAGGAATCTCTATTTTGGCTCTGTGACTGTCCTTCAGGTCTTTGCTCACATGTCAACTTATGAGGACCCTCCCTGGTCCTCACATTCCCTATTCTCCTCATCCTATTCTCTCCACATCACATATGTCCATCTGTTGCATATTCACTCATTAGTTTGTCTCCTTCCACTAGAATCTAAGCTCCTCTGAGGGCAAGTACTTTACCTCTTTGTGTTCACTCTTTAGTTCTTCGTGCCTAAAACACTGTCCAGCACATAGCATTACTCAAATGCTGATTATATTAAAAGGCAGAAAGAACTGAGAAGAAGGTTATTTTCAGCAATCTGAACAATTCACTTAACCTACTTTAGAATCAAATTTTCCTGTTGTATAAAATGTGGCATTTGGACTAGCTAATCTTTAGAGAGCTCCAGCATTCTGCCATGCTATGCTTCTCCTATGATCACAAGGCTGTCCAATAGTCACAATGGGCACATAACTGTCTAACTACTCCTATGCTATATTACTTTCTTTTGAATTTTGAATACAGCAGAAATCTCTGAAATTCCTCTTACTCTTCTCTGTGACTTTTATTCTGTTTCTTCCCATCATTAAGGAGAATGGTCTGGGTTTTTACCTACTAGGTCAAAAGCAATCACTAAGGCCACACTCATGTCGCAGCAGGTTGCCTTACCTCCACTGCAGTGGACGGCTGGAACAGGGACTGCCAGGACTGCTGTGAGCTTGCGGGTTCAGGAAAAAGGGAAGAGGAGAAGTAGCCAGAGCACAATCGGCACTAACTGGGATTTTAGTGAAGTAAAGAGCTGGAGTCGATGTGGGTGAAAACATGTGCTGGTTTACTTCAGATCCTCGGCAAAGAGTAGAGATTCTGACAACGTACCACAGTAGAAAAAAGAAGGGTCAGGGATAATTTCTCAACCAAAAAGAAACATATTCAAAGTGGGTTAGTTTAGGCACGAGGCTCAAAACTAGTGGTCAAAAATCATTCTCAAATATCATACCTCAGTGCAATGTTGGCACAGAATGACCATCAAAGCTAAAACTTAATCCACAGAATTAAAACCAAAAATTTAAGCTTTGGGTATTCAAAGTATTTAGAATTGGCTCCTGGAAATATATTACAAATTGACTACAAATCAACAATTAGCAAGAAGTAATATTTTGTGTTCAAGGACTAAAACTTCCTACAGAAATGTGTATGCCCATAAAAGTTAAACATTAATAGTTCATAAATTAGATTATATCTATCATAACACCAACTTATTTAGCTAACTCTTGCCTAATGAGTACATTAAATAACATCATTTAATTCTGTCTAATAAATTTTGCTTCTATTTAACTTTAAGTGTTTTAGGTTACTTTTTTCCCCTAAAAACAACCTAGCCATTTTGATGTGTTAAGTCCTAATGAAGACTATTAAGTAAATAGCATCATTAGACTGAAAACAGATGGTAAATATGGATTTCTACTTTGTTGATCATGGATAATGTCACAGATGATGAAAAATAATTGACAGATGCACAGCATTTAATTTGCTATAGTAGGAGCACGGCTTTCCACACAAACACCGTATTTAGCCACAATATTTCATTCTAAAGATTTATTTCAAACTTAAGTATCACACAAGCACCTGGTTAAAAATGTTAATTTCCTATATTGTTATTACTGACTATTTGAATATGGTGACATTCTACTTGTTTTAATTACGTATATTCAAAGAAAATATTTGCTACGACTCATCCCTTTGGCATATTTCTCAGATGAGTATGCAAAACAAGGATACAAAAGGATAGATAAGTAGAAGGCAGAAAACTATTTAAAATTACAGGTGTGCCCAAATTCCCATAAATTCAACATATTAATAAAAATTATAAGAAGTGGAATATTAATTTTGGATTAATTCCTCACTTTCAAAAAGATTTTCACGTTTCTCAGGAACTATTTAAAAAATCAGCTCCCTAGTGTACACAAGCCAGAGCTAATTAGAACATACAATCAAATAGTTCTTATTGGGGCCCCTGGGTGGCTCAGTCAGTTAAGCATCCGACTCGGCTCAGGTCATGATCTCACAGCTCATAGGTTCGTGAGTTCAAGTCCTGCATCAGGCTCTCTGCTGTCAGCACAGAGCCCACTTCAAATCCTCTGTTCCATTTACTCTCTCTCTCAAAAATAAATAAAAATATTTTTATAACTATTCTTAAAAGATGGTTCTTGGGCATGGAGGAGGGCACTTGTGGGGATGAGCAATGGGTGTTATATGGAAACCAACTTGACAATAAACTATTAAAAAATAATAAATAAATAGATAGTTCTTATTAACCTAAATAATATTGCTTATGGAGTTTTAAATCTTATCACATAAAATGAGGGTTAGCCATGTTGGTGAATATATAATTAAGATTATAAATCTATGAAAACCAAATCTCATTCTCTACTGGCTAGTAATTAACACTTGGCAAACTGGCTAAACACTGAGGTTAGAGTTTATAAGGGATTGTTTAAAAACGGAAAGGTGATTTATAAACTCCTTACTAGCTCCTCAGGGGGAATTTTCCTAAGTTAAATTCAAAGTCGCTAAAACAGATACAATGGTTACCAATAGCAGTCCACCAACATTTGAAGAGCATGATTCTGACCATTTATGTTTTCTTAAACTACAAACTTAATTTTAAAAACTTACAGTTTTACTTTAAATGATACTTTAGTTTGTGAAGCTTCTTTTTTTATGGTCTTTAACTTTTAGTCTAAGTAGGAGAATAAACCATTTTTAACACATATGCCAATCCTTCTAATTATATATTTCAAACAAGTCCAGTCTTCCAAGGTCTGGCAGAATCATTGATTCAATCATTGAGCATCCACTAACACAGAAGGCAATGATCCAAAGAAAAGCCACTGAAGAAGTATGTCTATTTAAGTACACCATGCTGACTCCAGGTAAACGCTAACATTCAGGGGAAGAAAATCTGAAGTGCGTTCCCTCCACCCTGTGAGTTACACAAAGGCAGTTCAAGACAGATCAATGAGCGGAATGGATTCTAGGACACTTCACTCCCTGGTTCCCTAATTTGCTGATCAATTCACTCTGCACTTCATTAAATAAGCCTGAGCAGCTTTTGGAAAAGCCACGCCGAAATGGAAGCCTTCTTCCATTCCCTAGCTTTGAAATCCTTATCTCAGTATTTTTCTATTTTTATTTTATTTCTATATTGGCCAACACAGAAATAAAATTAGGTCACACCCAAAAGGACTCAGGCTTGGATCTGCAAGGGCAATTCTGAGGTCCTGAGCTGAAAGGCCAGGGGCAGAAATACAATACCGTCTCTAGTCCAAGGAGAAGATACTTTCATTTCCATTTGTTTCTCACATTCATGGGGCTTGTATAGGCAGCTTTGACAGTAAGTTTAAATACAAATTTGCTTTCAAGGCAAGAATAAAGATCGTCATCATTAACCCAGTTCCCCAGGTACCTAAGCTCCCCTAAAATGATATCTAACTCAATTTTCAGAATTAGAAGCTTCATAGGCCCCTGCCAGGGACCAGTGTTTTGACCTTGAATTTATAAAGCCAGCCCAGCCCTCTTGGCATCTCCAAGGCAGAGTCTTTATCCAAGCAAATGAAAGTGTGTTAGTTGGCATTAGTTCTTTTCCTGACATGTGCCAGTTTCCACTCAGAGACCCCAGCCTCCTTACTGAATCCGCAGACATGGTGCTCCCAGTCTCTCTCTCCTCCGTTTCATCATTTTCCTGGCTACTCAAGCTTTTGCCCTCTCACACTCGGGAGTCTTGGCAGGAAGTTCTCTCACACAAGGGGTATGCAGTCTATAAGCCAAAGGAAACTTACAAAGGTTTCCCAAACTTAAGAGAAAAATTAAAGCACTGTTCTTCTAAAACATAATATTCAAAATCCCTCCCCACCCCCACTGCAAAAGACTTAAAAGCCCAGGAGGCAGCAATGAGGCACAGTGAGGAGTCCCAGATCCCAAATGAATCAGCTGTCCTCTGATCTGCCTGACATCATTCACACTCAGCCTGTAACAAATCAGAGCGTCAGAGAGCACCTTGTTCCTCCTCAGTGACAAGAACCAAACTCCCTCCCCCACAAGTCAGTTGCAACCTCCAACCCTGAGGCCTGGTAGCAGTGAAGACTCTGGCAAAAACTGTAAATACCAACTTAAAAACTCACACTGGGACAGAAATACCATTAACTCGGGAGGTTTGGGCCACTACAGAACACTATCCCCTCCCTGTTCTATAGTGGGCAGGGGATTGGAAGAAAGCATATTAAGATCCCAAATTGGTAAATTAAGGAGCTAAAAATACATGGGCATTTCTGCATTATTATTCATTCCCAAGCCCAGGTCAGGTGAAGGATGACAGTGTTAATGTTAGGGCTCAAAGCATAGCCATTATTCAAATTCAAATTTGACCAATTTAAATAAACTCTGTAGTCCCTCCATAAACAAAGTTCAGCATCCTTTTTGATTCAATTTCTATTACTCTCTAATCACTTGAATAACCTTGTGGTGAGAAAAGCCATAGGAAAGCTAAGAAAATAAGCCCAGAAAGTACTGGTTTAACTTCAGCCAGTAACTATTAATAAAATCATTTGCATGGCAGATGTTACACAAGACATTAAGGTGAGCTACAGAAGAACTCTAAAGAAGTGTAAGCTACTTAACTTTATATGTTTTGTTTTCCCCATCTGTAGAATGCCAACAATTAAGGTGCCTACTATATAGGTTGTGGTAAAGATTAATATATGTAAAACAGAAAAGTGCCTAGCACAGAGGAAATGCTATAGAAGCATTAGCTGTTATTATAGGTCTTGTCCTCCAGGAGCTAGCTCCCAATGTAGAGGAGATAAGCGCAAACACATAAAAAACCATCTGATAAAAACAGCTTGGCCTGAAGAAAGCCAAGTGATCAGGTAAAGCCAAGTGATCAAACAGAACTAAACAACAACAGCTAAGGGAGCCAGAGTAAGCAAAAGTCTTGGTCCCCTGCTTCAGAGCACCTGCCAACTCATTTATCTAGATGACAAAGTATGTCAAACTGTTTTTCTAGCGTAACATTCAAAGGACTAATTCATACCCCAACCAATAGTTTTTCAGCTGCAGGTCACAACTCTTTATTAACTCATAAAATCAATTCAGGAAGTCAGGACCAACATTTTCTTAAAAGGGAAACAGAATGAAATAGAATAGAAAATATCAGAGTGCTTCACGCAGTAAGAACTGTTTTATGAAGTGTGTATGTTTGTGACATCTATGGACAAACTCATGTGGTGGGCTGCAATGTAAAATCTATTTGTTATTAAGGGTCAGAGTCGGGGTGCCTGGGGGGCTCAGTCAGTTAAGCATCTGACTTCGGCTCAGGTTATGATCTCATGGTTTGTGAGTTTGAGACCCACCTCAGGCTCTGTGCTGACAGCTCAGAGAAAATGGAAACAGAAATCTATAACCTGTCAACAAGTACTGAGTCCCACTTTGGGAAACTTTTGTGATATTATCAGGGTCAGTCACAAAAGCCCACACTCCCACAACTAAGAAACCAGCTGTGGTCTATCCCCATCTCAGGCCAAGTTAAGGCCAGCCTTAAGTTTCTACTCAGCATTGTCCATTCTCTAATACTCAAGCGCATGCTCCTGAACAATAGTTAATAGTGATATAATAATGATGACATAACAGGAACCAACATTTATACATTTATAAGTACTTACTATGTACTAGATTCTATTCTAAGCATGTTATACATAATACCCAGGTAGTCCTCATCACAGTCCTATGATATATGTGCTATTATTATTCTCATTATTAAAAAAAAAAAAAAAAAAGAAGGCACAAAGATGTTAAAATCATGCCAGCAGTAAAGGGGAAAGTACACTCTCTTCAATATATTTGCACCTAGTTACCCTCCATATGAATATGTATGCTAGCCAGAAGTATTCCTGTCTTCAGCCAAGTTGGTGAACTGAAGTAATCTCTAGAATCAGTGATATGAACCATTGTGCTATAAATACCTTTCAGCAGAAGATTCTGACAACAGCAGCAAACACACTTCTCTAGCCTGCTGTGCAATAATAAATTGGGAGATGAGACAGAGCATGAAGATCCTTAAATAGTGCTAAAGGTTAGAAAATACTTGATTTTTAGAGAATGGGAGTCATATTTCACGTCCTTCATCTGACCCAAAGAAGATATCACTCTTACTCATGGGTTTAACATCCCCACACAAAGCACTTTCTTTAAACTTACTGGCATTATAATACATTTGTGCCAATATTTCTGTGGCTGTGTCAGCACAGGGCTTAACATTTCCCTGGGATTGGATAGCGCTCAACAATTTGAGGTATGGAAAATTAAAAATCTACTTTTTCTTATTTGTTCACACAACTATTTATCGACTGCATTACTACCCTTAGGCCTGGCAAGAAGAGTCACTGCCTAGGCTTCTCACTTTGGCAGTTCTCCAAAATAACAAACACACAAAAAATAAATTCATTAAAGAAATGGGTTGCCTCTATCACACTTGTGATCTGGAATTCAGTACTGACAAAGCAGAACCCTCAAAATCCATTCTCATGACTTATACTGTTCAAATCCCAGGAAAACACTTGCCCACATGTTTCTTCCTATATATATTTTTTTCTTCCTATGTATATTTTAAGAAGACAACCATGTCACATTGCTATTATGGACTGTGAAACTGCAAACATCAGAGAGAATTCGGCTGAGATTATAAAGTATCTGAACAGCAAAGGGCCTTAGAAGCAAAAAGACAAATTAATTAACCTGTCAAATCCTTCCTCCTCTCAGATAACATGAATAAAATAGGTTTCTTGGCTAATCCAAGTATGGTTCCATATACAACCCAACAACTATTTACTTAATTTCCTTCTGTTCAGATTCATGGTTCTAAAGATATTCATCATTTACTTCAGTATTCATAACAGAGCACATGGCAGCTGAAGAACATTTTGCAGAATTAAGGAATTCAAATCAACAGTGAATTTATTTATGTGCAGGTCTAGACATAGCATATGTAAGGCCATAGGCTAATTTTCTATGCTGATAATTGTATAGTTAATGCTAAAATTAAAACGTTATAAAAATATATACTTAGGATTGCCCGGGGGGCTCATCAGTTGAGTGTCCAAGTCCAACTCTTGATTTCAGCTCAGGTCATGATCTCACAAGTCATGAGTTTGAGCCCCATGTCAGGCTCTGCACTAACAGCACGTAGCTTGCACGAGATTCTCTGTCTCCCTCTCCCTGCCTGCCTCTGTCTCTCTGTCTCTCTCTCTCAAAAATAAACATTAAAAAAATATATATACTCAGATGTATCTATAAATCACAAATTTTTTAAATTTAGCTTAAAATTTTTTTAATATTTAAAAACAATAATAATCTTAAAAGGATGAAAATTTTCAGTTTTTTACTTTATTTTTTTATTTTTTTTTTAAATGTTTTATTTATTTCTAGGAGAGAGAGAGAGAGACAGCGTGAGCAGGGGAGGGTCAGAGAGAGAGGGAGTCACAGACTGAAACAGGCTCCAGGCTCTGAGCTGGCAGTCAGCACAAACCCCAACACGGGGCTCGAACCCACGAACCGCGAGATCATGACCTAAGCGAAAGTCGGACGCTCAACCGACTAAGCCACCCAGGCGCCCCTACTTTATATTTTTATAAAAATAAAATTCAAACTTGTGCTCACTTTGGTAGCACATATACTAAAACTGAAATGATCCAGAGGAGATTAGCATGGCCCCTGAGCAAGGATGACACACAAGTTCATAAAGTATCCCATATTTTTATAGTTTGCAATATATCTTTGAAAACTGAAAAAATATATATATTCAAACTTGGTACTCCATGAATACAATTACATTTTCTTTTTAAATCCTATAGATCACCATAATAATGAGTACGAGATATAATCATGACAGAGACAGAAAAGCAGGAAAGTAGAACTTAAACAGAAAATCTACAAGTAAGTTGGTCTGCTTAAATTAAAAAACAAAACTAATGAAAGTGAACAGACTTCACTGCACACAGAAGGCACACATACAATTATTAGCACTAAAGAAAAGGCTGAATAAACAGGAAATAAGCCATCATATTCAAAGAACAGAAGTAAATGCCAATATAGATGCATGTATAATTGTTCTTAATATTATCTATCTACTGTTTAGCCAGATATAAAGGCTTTTTTTCCCCTCCTGTGGTTTAACAGTGATCACAGAAAACAAAGAAAAATTTATAGGTTTAATGTAAATTATTTTGAAATTTGATGCTAAAATGGCTAAACATTTGAGCTGGTTGAAAATGATGAAACAAATGGTCACTGGCAAGAATAAAGATTGAAATTATTAATTTTACTGATAAAAAAGTAAGAAAAAGTATACCTAACTTTTAAAAAATATATCTATAACTCAATTCTATAGATTATAACAGGGACAAAAGTCATGTTAAACAACTTTGTTAAATGTATTCAGTTACTTAAGAAGGAAAATGACAAAGTAGAAATGATAATTTCATTAACTTGAAACAAAATACAGGTTCTAACTTATGAGAGAACTAAGGAAGAACTCTAAATTTTAGGCAGTAAGATTGTCAAACTTTCACCTGCAACTATGAGAGTTATGGAAACAAAACTAGCTATTCTGCTACAAAGCCCCATAAAACTAGACAAACTATATGAAGCAGTGGTTTACAGACACTGAGAAAAGGCAACACAAAAATGCAAACTCAGAAAAAAGGGAAACATTCGCGTTGTCCCAGCCCTCTGCTTGGGAATAATTTTCTTACAGAGACACAGACAGCTATAGTTTAAGCAAAACATAGCAGTTCCACTAAGCTGAGAAGGCACACGTTAGAATGCAAAGTAGCTGATCAAATACACATTGAACATATATCAAGAAAGACCACAGGCTAGGCCATGAAAGAAGTCTCAAGAAATTTCAAAAGACTGAAATCCTATAAAGTATGTTATCTAAACACAAAAGAACTCAAAATCAATTACAATTTTTACACAATTTCCCAACATCTGAAAATTAAACCACACTTCTAAATACACTATTGATCAAGGTGAAATGAGAAAGGAAATCAGAAAATATTTTAGATATTTTTAAAATGACTACACAACATATTAAACCTTATAGCAGGCAGCTAAAGGAGTGCTTAGAAGGAAATTATAGCTTTAAATGCTTACATTAAAAAAGGAAAATCTAAAATCACTAATTTATGCCTTATATAAAAACTGAAAAAAAAATTTTAAATAAAAAATCAAAATACAAGACTACATAAAAGTAAAAGCAGAAATCAAAGACTGAAACACTGTCTGTCAAGTATAACTCAGTTAAAAACAAACAAAAAACAAAACAAAACAGAGACAGAAGAGCCCTGTCATGAGCTCTAACAGCAATCTTAAAGGTTCAAGACATGCTTCTAAAAAGAAATCAATGACCAAAAAAAGAAAGAAAAAATTAACAAAGCCAAAAGCGGGTTCTTTGAAAATATTAATATAATTAATAAAAATCCTAGTAAGACAGGGGCACCCAGCTGGCTCAGTCAGTAGAACATGTGACTCTTGATATTGGGGTTGTGAGTTCAAGTGCCACGTTGGGTGTAGAGTTTACTTAAAAGAAAAAAGAAAAATCCTAGTAACATAAATGAAGAAGCAAAGGAGAGAAAACATAAATTATCATTCTTAGGAATAAAAGATGGGCTATAGTAACACTTCAACAGACAACAAAAGAATGAGAATACCAGAACAATTTATGCCAATACCTTAAATTAAAAAGCTCAAAAACTATCTTACCAAAATTGACTTAGGATATGGACAAAATGAATTATGCTAAGTGACATAAGCCAGACATAAAAGGGAAAATACTGTGTGATTCTACTCACATGAAGTACTATAACAGATGAATACACAGAGAGAGAAAGTACAATACAACTACCAGGGACTGGGTAAAAGGGAGAATGGTAAATTATTTCTTAAAGGCCACAGAGTTTATACTTGAGGTGATGAAAACGTTTAGAAATATAATGGTGATGGTTGTACAACATTGTGAATGAACTTAATGCCATTAAATTGTATATTTGAGAATGTGTACAATTCATTGGAAAAATGTTATATGTATTTTATCACAATCTTTAAAATAAAAAATAATAATTCAAAAGGAACTAAGACCCAAATGTAAAGGCTAAAATAACAATTTCTAGAAGAAAACACGGGAGAAAATCTTCATGATCTCAGGACAGACAAGGATTTCTTGGAGAGAAGATGAATACTCACAAATTGGGCTCACAATAAAAAATAAAAATTCACAAGCTGAACAATATCAAAATTTTGCTCTTTGAAAGATACCATTACAAATATTTTTCAAAGGAAAAAGGCAAGCCACAGACTGGAGGAATATAGTCACAATATATCTGACCAAAGATCTATATCTGGAATATATAAATATCTCTTACTCAGTAATAATAATTAAAACCAAACAATTCATTTTAAGGGACCAAATGACTGGAGCACACATTTCACAAAAGAAGTTATACATATAGCCAATACGTACATGAAAAACATGCTCAACATAATTTTTCATCTGGCAAATACAAGTTAAAACTATAATGAGATACCACTACCCACCTACTAGAATGACTAAAATTTAAAGTCTGACCATAACAAGTGTTAGTATGGATGTGGGCCAACTAGAACTCTCAATATCACTAGTGGGAATATAAAATAGTACAACCATTTTTGGAGAATTATGTAATGGTTTTTATAAACTTAAACAAACACTTAACATTTACCATTTGATGGGAAGACAAAAAATAAGAAATCTGGCAGTTTGGCTCTTTCACTTTTTTTTTTTTTTTAATGTTTTATTTATTTCTAGGAGAGGGAGAGACAGCGTGAGCAGGGGACATTAAGAAAGAGAGGGAGTCACAGACCGAAACAGGCTCCAGGCTCTGAGCTGGCAGTCAGCACAGTGCCCGACGCGGGCCTCGAACCCACGAACCGCGAGATCATGACCTAAGCGAAAGTTGGACGCTTAACCGACTAAGCCACCCATGCCCCATGGCTCTTTCACTTTTTAAAAGATTAAAAATATTTTAGTCAAAAGAATTTCCACATAGCAGATATAATGAAATTGACACTGCAATATAAGGAAATCAAAGAAAATGTAAAAAGTACACCTGCATCACGTATTCATTTTCTGCTGAATAACAAATTACCACAAACGTAGCCACTTTAAACAATAAACCTTCACTATTTCAGTTTTTCTGAGTCAAAAATTTAAGCACAGCTTAGCTAGGTCCCTCTGCTTAGGGTCTCACAAAGTGAGACTTTCAGTGTCACCTAGGTTGTATTTTCATACAGAAGACTAGGCTGCAGAAGAGTCTACTTCTAAGCCCAGTAATGTAGTTGGCTGAATTCATTTCCTGGTGGTTGTAAAACTGAGGGCCCCAGCTGCTTGCTGGATATCAACTGAAAGCCACCATTACCTCCTAGAAGCTACTGTGGTTCCTTGCCACATGGGCTTTTCCAAAATGGCTGCCTACTTCATCAAACCAGTACAGTCTCTGTGGTGAGCCTACTAACTACACAAAGTCTTATATACCATAAAATAGTCACAGGAGTGATATCTTATCACATGTACTATGTTCTGTTGGTTAGAAGCAACTCAAAGGCTCTGTCCACATTAAAGGGGAGGAGGAACCCACCAAAGTGTGAACACCAAGAGGAGGAAATTATGGGGGCCACCTTAGATTACGTTCACCATACATGACTATAAAGAAGAGTCACTGCCAAAATAATCCTAAACTGATTTCTATAGACTACTTTGGGGCCAGCAACATATTAAGATTTAATATGGACATACTGCTATTGTTGGTTTTCTTTATAATATCCCAGCACTGAAAAGATTAAAGATCTTAAGAAATGTTATAAGGCCCTAAACATTGCTTTTAAGAAATGGTGAAATTTCAATAAAGGGGACAGTAATTTATAAGATGATATTACAACATTGTGTAATACCTTCTATGATGACAATTAATTAGGAAACTCCATCACAAAGTTTGATTGCGAAATTCATGGTTCATCTGCATCTATTTAGGTTCACCTCTCAATAGAACTTAACTTTTTAAAATGATGTTAATAAATAAAATGGATGAGAGGGAGGCAAGATAGTGGAGAAGTAGGGAGCTCCATACATTTCACTCGCCCCCATCTCTCAAACGGAGAAGGCCTGAAGCCATAGGAACCCTTACAAAATCCTGGAGTTTGGGAGGAAAAGGAGACAGAGTCCGCTAAGAAAACAACCTTATAGGTACGTGAGTGCGAACTGGGGAAGATAAAAACGGCTGGGTCCCAGAGACACGGAGAGGGGGAGGGACCCCCCTTTGCGGGGATCGCGGGGAGTCGAGGGGAAAAGAAAGAGCGGCTGAAACTGCTCAAACTGTCCCTGGAGAAGAGAAAAACCTCGGCTTGGGACACAGAGTGATCGGTTCCCAGCTGTGCAGCTGACTTTAAGCTGGATGTCCCAGGCCCAGGTGACGCCAGGAGAAACGGCTCCTCTACTCTACAGCTTGACCCGGAGGGGAAATGGCCTACCTGAAGCCGCTCCACAGCCCTTCTAGCTTGGCTTGATCCCGAAAAGGTGGCTGGCTTGAAACTGGTCAGAGGGACTCTGCCTTCAGGTTTATATTTCCCACGGTAACGATGGGGCGTGTGGACTAAGATCTGGAAACCAGGCCTGGCTTGGGATATAGAGCACAACCCACCTTGGCTACGCCTGTAGCACAGGGAGATCGGACCCAAAAGAGTGAGTTGCAACGCTTGGTTCAAGAAGGGTCTGGGGCGCCACCATTTTTCTCCCCACAGCCACCAAGGAGGGACCTCAGGGAGCAGCCAGCGGGACCTCAGTGGAGGCTAAGATCTGCCTACACCAAACCATGCCCATCCCCCATAGAGAGCTGCTTTTCTTTTTTTTTTCTTTCTTTCTTTACGGGAGCCCAGGGCAAGACAAACATGGATGTACTGCTGTGATTAATTCTAGATCAATTCTTTCTGTTCAGATATATTTTCCCTTGTCTCATTTGTATCCCTCCCCTCTACCAGACTGGGCACTCTGGTCAGTGGTTTGCTTAAACAGTCACATTTTTTTTTAATGTTTTTTTAATTTATTTTTGAGAGAGAGAGAGAGACAGTGTGAGCAGGGGATGGTCAGAGAAAGAAGGAGACACAGAAACTGAAACAGGCTCCAGGCTCTGAGCTGGCTGTCAGCACAGAGTCCAAAGTGGGGCTCGAACCAACGAACTGTGAGATCATGCCCTGAGCCTAAGCCAGACATTTAACCAACTGAGCCACCCATGCACCCCTAAACAGTTACATTTAATCCATTCTCTAGAGGTATATTTTACACCTCCACTGCTACCTTTCTCTCTCTTCCTCTCTGGAGTACTGAGACTATATAGTTTCTCTGAGGAACATTATTTTCCTTTCTTTCTCCTCACCTCTTACCATATTCTCCTCTTTCTCTGAATTAAGCCTCTTAGTCTCTCTGCCTGGTTATTGTGCAATTTCGCTTCCCCCCTGCCCTGTCATTTCTCTCTTTGTATATGCTCTTCCACAGACTGCCTACACTCTATTCTTTATTTGTAGCTGGGAATTCTGGTTTTATGCTTTTAGACTGTCCTTTGTCTTTGGGGATTTTTTTTCTTTTCTTTTTTCTTTTTCTTTTTATTATTTGTTTTTCCCACTTCCTTTTTTACTTTTCTTCCCCCCCCCTTTTTTTTCTTTTTCCCTTTCATTTGCATGTTTGTTGGATTTCTCTGTGCCTTTGTTCCCTGTGTGTTTGTCTGTTTTCTTTTCCAGGGCTACCTCAAGAAACAAGCCAAAGTACACAAGGTGGAGAGTCCCAAATACCACTACAAGTAGGGAAATAAAATAACCAAAGTCTCAACAAGACAGACCAAGACACAACATTCAAAGAACACTTCCTGAAAGGACAGGCCCTGGATAGTCAAAGAGCCTTCTTTAAGTGCTCACTTAAAACAGCAGTGCTCACAGGTGCAAAGTACATATCAAGCTTTTAAAACTAACAAGAGACAGAAAGCTAGCCAAAATGACAAAACGGAAGAAATGTCCTCTAAAAAAATTCCAAGAAGAAATGACAGCTAAAGAACTGCTCAAAACAGATATAAGCAACATAAATGAACAAGAATTTAGAACAATAGTCAAAAAAATAATCGCTGGGCTTGAAAAAGGCATGGAAGACATCACAGAAACTATTGCTACAAAGACTATGGAGCTTAAAAATAGTTGTGATGATTTAAAAAATGCTATAAATGAGATGCAAAATAAAATGGAGGCGCCCAAAGCACAGATTGAAGAGGCAGAGAGGAGAATAGGTGAATTAGAAGACACAATTATAGAAAAAAAGGAAGCCAAGAAAAAGAGAGATAAACTGATCCAGGAACATGAAAGGAGAGTTTGAGAGCTGAGTGATACAATCAAATGGAACAATATCTGTATCATAGGAATTCCAGAAGAGGAAGAAAGAGGGAAAGGCGCTAAAGGAGTCCTTGAACAAATTACAGCAGAGAACTTCCCCAATCTGGGGGAGGAAACAGACACTGAAATTCAAGCGGCACAGAGAACTCCCCTCAGACGTAACTTGAATCGATCTTCTGCATGACGTATCATAGTGAAACTGGAAAAATATAAGGACAAAGAGAGAATTCTGAAAGCAGATAGGGATAAAAGGGCCCTAACATACAAAGGGAGATCTATCAGAGTGGTGACAGAACTATCTACTGAAACTTGGCAGGCCAGAAAGGAATGGCAGGAAATCTTCAATGTGAAGAACAGAAAAAATATGCAGCCAAGAATCCTCTATCCAGCAAGCCTGTCAGTCAGAAAAGGAGGAGAGATAAAAGTCTTCCCAAATAAAAAAAAAAATTGAAAGAATTTATCACCACTAAATCAGCCCTACAAGAAATCCTGAGGGGGACTCTCTGAGGGAAATATTGCAAGGAATGCAAGATACCAGAGACACCACCACAAGCATGAATCCTACAAAGACCACAATGACTCCAAACCCATATTTTTCAGTAATAACACTGAATGTAAATGGACTAAATGCTTCAATCAAAAGACACAGGGTAGCAGAATGGATAAAAAAACAAAATCCATCTATTTACTGTCTACAAGAAATGCATTTTAGACCTGAGGACACCTTCAGACTGAAAGTAAGGGGATGGAGAAATATATATCATGCTACTGGAAGTCAAAAGAAACCTGGAGTAGCTATACTTATATCAGACAAACTGGACTTTAAAGTAAAGGCAGTAACAAGGGATGAAAAAGGGCATTATGTAATAATTACAGGGTCTATCCATCAAGAAGAGCTAACAATTATAAACGTCTACACACCGAATACGGAAGCACCCAAATACATAAAACAATCACAAACAGAAACAATCTTATGGACAAGAATGTGCTAATAGCAGGGGCTTTAGTACTCCACTTACAGTAATGGATAGATCAACTAGACAGAAAATCACTAAAGAAACAATGGACTAGAATGACACATTGGACCAGATGGATTTGACAGATATATTTAGAACTCTACATCCTGAGACCATGGAATTCACTTTCTTCTCAAGTGTGCATGGCACATTCTCCAAGATAGATCACATACATAGGGTCATAAAGCAGGCCTCAATAAATATGAAAGAATTTAGATCATACCATGCACTTTCAGGCCACAATGCTATGAGACTTGAAATCAACCAAAGGAAAAAGTCTGTAAAATCTCCAAAAACATGGAGGCTAAAGAACACCCTACTAAAGAACAAATGGGCCAATCAGGCAATTAGAGAAGAAATTAAAAAATACATGGAAACAAATGAAAATGAAAATACAACAATTCAAACTCTATGGGATGCAGCAAAGGCAGTCCTAAGAGGAAAGTACATTGCACTACAGGCCTCTTTCAAGAAATTAGAAAAAGCGCAAGTACAAAATCTAACAGCACACCTAAAGGAACTAGAAGGAGAGCAACAAGAGCACCCCAAACCCAGTAGGAGAAGAGAAATAATAAAAATCAGGGTAGAAATAAACAATATAGGGCCACTTGGGGGGCTCAGTTGGTTAAGCGTCCGACTTCAGCTCAGGTCATGATCTCACGGTTCATGGGTTCAAGCCCTGAGTCAGGCTCTGTGCTGACAGCTAGCTCAGAGCCTGAGGCCTGCTTCAGATTCTGTGTCTCCTTCTCTCTCTGACCCTCCCCTGTTCATGCTGCGCCTCCTCCCCCCCCCAGAAATAAATAAAACATTAAAAAATTTTTAAATAAAGAAAGAAACAATATAGAATCCAAAAAAACAGTTGAACAGATCAATGAAACCAAGAATTGGTTTTTTGAAAAAATAAACAAAACTGACAAACCTCTAGCCAGGCTTCTGAAAAAGAAAAGAGAGAGCACCCAAATAGACAAAATCATGAATGAAAATGGACTTATTACAACCAATCCCTCAGAAATACAAGCAATTATCATAGAATACTATGAAAAACTATATGCCAACAAACTGGACAACTTAGAAGAAATGGACAAATTCCTAAACACACTCACTACCAAAATTCACATGAGAAGAGAGAGAAAATCTGAACAGACCCATAACTAGTGAAGAAATTGAATCAATTATCAAAAATCTCCCAACAAATAAGAGCCCTGGGCCAGATGGCTTCCCTGGGGAATTCTACCAGACATTTAAAAGAATTAATACCCATTCTTCTCAAGCTATTCCAAAAAATAGAAATCTAAGGAAAACTTCCAGACTCATTCTACAGCCAGCATCACTTCGATTCCCAAGCCAAACAGAGACCCAGCAAAAAAAAAAAAAAAAAAAA